>NC_057863.1:121691825-122045325 GCF_019393635.1 Dromiciops gliroides | reverse complement strand
AGCATGAAATATAACAATGTGGGACTGATATTAAGAGGTTCTGTTGGGGGCAATGAGGGTTAAGTGACTTGCCCAGGGTCACACAGCTAGTAAGTGTCAAGTGTCTGAGGCTGGATTTGAACTCAGGTCCTCTTGAATCCAGGGCCCATGCTTTATCTACTGTGCTACCTAGTTGCCCCCTGGCCAGCTTTAATATTAATGGCAGGACAGAAATACCATTAATGATATTCTTTGATGAAATCTGCCTGCCAATTCTGAAGAAATGTTTACTAATAATACTTCTTAATTGAATTCTCCACATATGTGGCGAATATAGGAAAAGAATTCATCAGTGGTAAGCTAAAAATTCAGCAACTATGTGAATTTTTTTTTTTATTGGGACAAAGGGGGAGAGATGAGAAGGGTGGAAATAATTTGGATCTGTGATATGAAGTCAGGCAACTTGTCTGTAACTTAAGAGTTTTAAAGAGATGACTGGGGAACTGAGAAGATAAATAAGGTGCATATGGTCACAGAGTTAGTGTGCATCAGAAATCTTTCAGATTTCTAGGCCAGCCCCTCTATCTATTGTGCCACGCTGCAGCTCATCAGCATTTGCAGAGCACTGTACAAGTTGCAGAGGGAGCTACACAAATAAAGAAGATATGGTCTGTGTTTTCAAGAAGCTTACAATTTAGTAGGAGAGATAAGATGGACACAAATTAACAGCATACAAAGTAGAACAGCATAAAGTGACCCAAAATGATGAAAAAAAGGAAAGATAATTTCTGACTTGGGAATCAGGGAATGCTGTGCAGAGAAGGTGGCTTTGGGACTTAGTTTTGAGGGATAGGAACAATTTCAATATATAAGAGTCAGGGGCCTGGCATTTCAGGTATAATAAACAGTGTGAGCAAAGGCACAAAGGTGAGAATGTATTCACAGAACAGAGAGCATAAGGTATCATAGATTTAGAATTGGCAGGGGTCTTAGAGATCTCAATTCATTTATTTTATAAATGAAGAACGTGGGGCCCAGAGAGGTGAAGTGATTTGCCCAAGGTCACACAGGTTAACAAAATTCAAGCCCAGGTTTTCAGTTCCAAATTCAGCACTAAAATAAATAAATAAAAAATTAAACCATGAATTTTACTGAAGGGCTATATAGTTTATGGTGAGGCAATAAAGGTGCTAATAAATTTGAACTTTATTCAATGGGCACAAGAGAATTTTTGAACAGGGAAATAGTATGGTCAAATTTGTGTATGAAGAATATTAATTTGGTTGTGATATGAAGGATTGATTTTGGAGGGGAGAGATGGAGGAGCAGAGGGAGAGAAAAAGTGGGAAGAATGATTAAGAAGTTGTTGCAATTGTTTTGTTTTTTTTTTTAGTGAGGCAATTGGGGCCAAGCGACTTGCCCAGGGTCACACAGCTAGTAAGTGTTAAGTGTCTGAGGCCGGATTCGAACTCAGGTCCTCCCGAATCCAGGGCCGGTGCTCTATCCACTGTGCCACTCAGCTGCCCCAAGTTGTTGCAATTGTGCAGGTAAGAGGTAATGAAGGCCAACAGAATCTAATGTTGAAGCAATAGGAATAAAAACAAGAGTACTGAAGAGTACCATATTCTGCAAATGATTGTTTTAGTTGGAAGTTAAAGAATCAGAGTAGTATGGAAAGGGTTGTTGATTACATATATGTCTTTTCAGCTCAGCATATAAATATGGGAACCCTTTCATTATAGGATTATTAGCATCTCACATAAGAGAAAATATAATCTATGCAGTCAGTACACTGGGGCTATAGACTCTAAAGTGGGTATATTCTTGAAGATGTGATCAGAATATTATTCTGAGATGGAAGCTAATAAGATCAACATAAAATATAAGAGACCAACAATTTGCATTAGTAATTCAACATCCTGTCTTGCTTCTATGCATATGGGGCCAAAGCAATTCAATCCTAGGCAGGAAATTAAGGAGAGAGGTGGCCAGAGTCCAGCTGCAAACAAGGGACTGAGTTTATTGAGAGATGTATCAAGTAGACTGGGAAGGGAAAAGATCAGAAGCACTTACTGTAGTTCAAGCAACATTGTTCAGGGTTTAACTAAGGGCAGCGAAATAAAGTAACCAAAGACAGACAGGAGAGGGATCGAAGTTTAGGTATAAGACATCAACAATGTAGGCAACCTGAGTGGGAAGAGTCAGGATAAGATGGCCTTAAGGAGCAATGGCTTTCATGGCAACAGTCTGGTTTGCTCTCTATACAAAGTGATGTTTTGTTTTTATTTAATTTCAATTCAGGAGTAGTGTATGGAACCCCTTTCCTCTACCACCCAACCTCCCAAATTAGAGTTGCTAAGATACCAACCTTGGAAATTATTTTTATTGATTTGCTTCCAAAATGAAGATACCTCCCACTTCCATGAGGAAGATAAGGGCATGTTCTAAATCCTCCCCCAAAGTCTAAAACATAACTAACTTAAGCTAAGATTTATTAACTGCAATATGTCTTTTATATGACAGAAATCTACATGGAGGATTTAAAAAAAGAGCCAAAGAGTAAAATTTTGTTACAGTGTCTCTGGCACCATCCAGAGGAAAGGGAAGTCTAAATCTAATGACTTAATAGAAGTTCTCTAGAGAAATGACTGGGAGTAAATGCTTCCAATATGCAAAGGGTTAATATGGTACAAGTGGCAATAGTGCTACAAGTGGCCACTAGGGGGCAGCCAACAGCCAGGGAAGGTATTAAGGTTCAAGTGATGGATGTAACTGAAGGTAGCTGTTGACAGCCAAATCTACTTCCCAAGAAAAGGGGTTTTCCTGGGGTTCAGTCTTTGTTGGTTCATTCCTTAAAGGAAGTTTTAACTTGCCAAAGAATGCCTGGAAGACCCAGGGTACAGGCTGTAAAGTTGGCCATTTCCAACACCAACAACAGTTATTATAGTAGGCAATGACAATCGGAAAATATGACAGATAGACCCCTTAATAAGAATTGAGTAGAGTACTTTTGATATGAGTGTCATGTAGTGTTGCAGGTGCATTTGGCTTGTGGGATAGAAGGGTAGCCAACCACCTTTGTGGAGGTACTCTATATCATCACCAGTATTGCTTCAGGGTATTAATTTGTTCTGGTTATCAATCTATCAGGGAGTCAGGATCTGAAGAGGCATACTTTTTTCTGAAGGGCAGAAAGCAGTGAATTTAAGATAGATAAATTGGCAGAGTTCTGCCTTTGGGTGTTGGACAACACAAGGTTAACTTGGCCAGCAACTGATCTAGAAATCAACAGAGAAGCACTTTAGCTTCTTAGTGTGTCTGGCGATGAAAGTGGTACTAATAACTTGGGGTCCTGCTCAATACATGGGCTAGCCATGTTTCACAGCAAGCATGTAGGACTAATGAAACCTTAAAATGGTGTATAAATACTGCTACATCAGAGGTTTAGCTGAGTACTGGGAATATAAGACTAGAAGGAACAGATCTAAAGAAGCAGATATCTGTTTTCCACATTGATGTAATGATAATATGGTTCTGGGAAAAGACAGCCAAGTAGGAAAGAGAAAATGGAAAAATCTATAATAGAGGGTAGCCTGGGTAAAAATTACAGTGAAAAAAGACAGGAATTGAGGGAAATAGCCAAGATGAATAACAGCATTTGTAGAAGTGCATGAATTTACCCTTCCCATGTAATCATTAAATCTGTGTTGGCTTGGGTTTGTAATAGGTAGCAGGGTGGGAGGATAGCAGCAAAGATCGGAGAATATAGGAGTAAAAAAGTATAGAAGCTTCATTAGTGCTGAGGTCTGTGAGGTGATCAATATTTTTCCACTTATGGATATTTAAGTTCATATATTTTGTCTATTTGTGAGAAAACTATATTTGCTTTTATCTGTCATTCTTCTGTGAACCAGTTACACAGGACTTCTAAGTCTAAAATGATTTTGGCTTAACTGAAATCTATGAACTGCAGGCTTTCCACAAGTGAAATTAAATTCTGTGATCCAGAATTTATATCTATTTCATATAGTAGTAAGGGATTATCAGTGATCACTGGTTCTAACAATGTCATTTTATAGAGAAGTATATACTGAGACCTATAATCATCATGTGACTTGCTAGTGGTAACCCAGCTAGTGAGTGGCAAAGATGGAACTAGAACCCAAGTTTTAATTCAGTGCCCTTTCTATTCTGTTATATAATCTCTACATGCTTCCATGATCTCAAATTCATGGGATACTCAGGTGAATTCACTTCAATCTTTGGTTAACTTTCAATTATTCCAGGACTGGTTTAGAATTTGTGAAGTCAAACTCTTCTACTTGTGCCATGGATTTCCTCCACTCCTTTATAGCATGTTACTTCATCTATCATCCACTTTCTTACTCATTTTTTTTTTCTTGCAGGGCAATGGGGGTTAAGTGACTTGCCCAGGGTCACACAGCTAGTAAGTGTCAAGTGTCTGAGGCTGGATTTGAACTCAGGTCCTCCTGGATCCAGGGCCGGTGCTTTATCCACTGCGCCACCTACCTGCCTTTTACTCATTTTCAATCTCACATCTTTCACTGGTTCTTTCCAAATATGCTTGAATTTCCCTAATCCTGTTAGTGACACAGCTATTCACTTGGTCTGAAATATTGTTATCTTTGATTCTCTTTTGCCTTCAATCAGTCAATAAATATTTATTAAACTTACTGGGGAAACAAAGACAAAAATAAACAGTCTTTGCCTTCAAGGAGCACTCTATTGAGGGAGACACAGCAGAGATGCATAAGGCAAAGGGTGCTTTGGGTGGGGTTAGCACCAGCTGCTAGGGAGATCAGGAAAGGTGGTCCTGAAGGAGAATAGGGATTCTAGAAGAGAGAAGAGGAGGGAGCACATTTTCTAGGCATGGAAGACTGCCAGGGAAGAGGCATGTGCCACGTATTAGGAAAAGTGTGATTAGACTGATGAAAGTATGAAGAAGAGTGCAAGTATCATAGAAGGCAGGTAAAGCAGGTTGGGGGCCAGGCTGCAAAGGGTTTCAAATTTCTCAAAAAGGAGTTCATACTTGGCCCTTGAGGTAATAGAGTGTCACTGGAAGGGGTAGGGTAACATGGTCAAACTGTGCGTTAGGAAAATCACTCTGGACGTGCCGTTGAGATGGATTGGTCTAGGGAGAGACTGTAGGCAGGCAGGTCGGTAAGGAGACAATAATTCAGGCAAAAAGTGATGAAGGGTGGTGACTGTGGTAGAGAGAATGGGATGGATGAAAGATGTTGTGGAGGTTGAAATGACAAAATATGACAACTGATTGGATGTGTAGGATAAGAAAGTGGAGTAGGGGAATGATACCAAAGTTGCCAACCTGGGTAACCAGAAGGATGATGATTCCCTTGGTATAAATAAGTTAGTTTGGAAGAGTGGTACATTTTAGGGGAAACGCAGATTTCAGTTTTGGAAATGTTGATTTTGAGATACCTGTGGAACATCCAGTGGGGAATGTCCAGTAGACAGTTTCAACTGAAACTAGCTTAGGAGAAGGTAGGACTGAATATATAAATCTCAAAGTCATCTACATAGAGAAGATAATTGAATCCATGGGAAATGATGAGGTGATCATGAAAAGGAAAGGGAGAATGAAGAGGAAAAAGAGAGATCTAGGTCAAAGCCTTGGCCTTTACCTATGATTCTAGGGAGAATAGTCAGACATGTAAGAGCAGCAATAAGAGAGCAATGTTCCAGAATCCCAGACAGGGGAGAGTATCCAGAAGGAAATGACTGAATGGTGGGAAATGATGTTACATGTTGCAGAGAGGTCAGGAAGGATCAGGATTGAGAAAAGGCCATCAGATTTTGTAATTAAGATGTCATTAGAAAGTTGGGAGAGAGTAGTTTTAGTTGAATGATGGGATTAGAATCGAGACTGCAAATGGCTGAGAAATGACTGAATGAGAAGACAGTATGTGGAGGCAATAATTGCAGATAGCTCCTTTTACCCTCTTCTCACTTTGAACATCCCAGTTCAGACTCCTATTCTGTTTCACTTAAACTACTGTGATATTCTTTGTTTGTTTTTCATGCTTTGATCTGTATTCAGACACCATCAGTTCTTTCTCTGGAGATGGCTTGCATTTTTCCTAAGTCCTTCAGAGTGTGATACTCTTAAAAAATACAAATTGTTAAGGAAAATAAGCTTTATTACATCAAGTAATAAATATACTCAAAGATGCAAATTATAGCTTTAAGCCATTTGTCTAGATTAAAAAAATAATTCTGTGGCAAAATCACTATCTGAAATCTATAGCCATCATCCGAAAAAGTAATTATGTGGGTTCTTGTTAATATTTAGTAGGTTGATAGGTTCTCTGTATTTATAATTCCTGAATTTTAAATGGCCTTCAAAGCATAAAGAACCACACAAATAACTTCTACAATGTTATTTTTGAAAGCAAGGCTTATATCATATGGCCAACCAAGAGAAAACAAACAACTCAGGTAAAACACATAGCATCTACTCATGAAGTACAAAATCCTTAGAGGCGGATCTTCTGGATAACAGTGCAAAGGACAACAATTAAGATAATGCTAAGTGTACTCAAAAGAAGAAAGTCATAGTTGCAACAACACAAACAGACCTTTTTACATGCAGTTTTGGGGGACCAATGCTTTAAAAAAGGAACCTATATCATTGCTACCTACTTAAAAATGCAAATTAAAATCAATTGTAAAATCATTTTTTCCTCATATTCTTACAGACCATGGTCCAAGGCTCTCAGGAAGAAAAGGAGAACCAACTCTTAAAACATGAAAAATAAGGATTTCATATTAATGTTTTGGAAATCACCAAAAAAATATAGACTAGTAAAAATAATAGCTTTCACTTGCATAGATCATTGAGGTTTGCAAAGTGCTTTACATTTTTATCTCATTTGAGCCTTACAATAACTCTAGGTGCTATTATTGTCTACATTTTAAGATTGAGGAAAATAAGGCTGAAAGAGGTTAACTGACTTACCAGGGGTCACGCAGCTAGTAAGGGTCAATTCAGGGCTTCCTGACTACAAGTTCAGCACTACATCTACCATGCAACTTAGCTACCCCACAGAAAACTCTGGAAACGAAGTGGGAGATTATCTTGCATTCTGTTCTGTCTCTGTCAAACATTCCTGGGCTAATCCTTTGAGTATGAATGATGTCTCAAGTTATCTCCTCCATGGTGCTTTTGTTCTCTCTATATACATGGGTCTGATCTCTTCCCCTTGCTCTTTGAGGATAGTTACATATTCTGCTCTTCGTGGGGTACCACCTATATCTAGAATCATCAGTCTGTTGTTGGTACTAGGTGGATGTGCTATGGGAGTGGAAGCACCGGGCACATTGGGCTGTTTAAGTTGGGCCTCTAAATCTAGCTCTGAAAGTGAGAATGTCCCTCGATGCAGCCAAATGTCCTGGGTTACCCAGAACACTTTTTATTCAGGGCTCCAAATGCATCAGCAAGTCTCTATAATAGCCTGTTTAACAGTTCTATTTACCTCCTTCAATCTTCTTCTTTAGTTCATCCTGCATACAGATCTGATGCTGAAATTCCTCAGTCCAAAATCATTTAAAGGCTTCTTGATACTGCTCTCCATATTCAACTTCCCTATATAATGATCTGATTATTGAATCAACAGCAAATATTTACTCTGTGAATGTCACTGCTTCAGTCATGACACCTCAACGGTTTCACGGTGACAACCCTGTTAAAATCCAAATCTTTAGTCTGGCATTTCAGTTTCTCAACAGTAGCTCCAACCTACTCTCCCACTCTTGTTTCACACTGCTCTTCAGCATGTATTCTAGAGTTCGAATAAACTTCTTATTCTCATAACTTATTCTGTATCTTCTGTGTCTTTACTCATCCTATTCCTTTGATGTGGAATGCCTTCTTCCCTCAACTCTGCCTTTTGAAAGCCTATCTGCTCTTTAAGACCAAGTTCAAATGTCCCCTCCTTCACAAAGCCTTCCCTGACCTTTCTCCTCTCCAACTCACAAACAGAAAGCCCAGTCATGCAGGTGAGAGGTTTTTTTTTTTTACAATAAGTTAATATTCCCCTGATAATTAAATAATTTTTTAACAAAATATACAAATAATTTAAAATCCATTTTACTATTTGGTCAACAATGATGGAATGTGAATAACAAGAGACCAGTTATTTGATTCATGGGATTTCAAGTAAATTTTTATTGTAATGCTTCTGAAAACATGACCCCAAATATAGCATTTAGTTTCATAATGAAAAAAAAATACACTTTAAAAACACAGTATATATGTTACAGCAAATAGCACAGCAAAGATTTATACAAAGAGAGAACAAAGGGAAAACTGTTGAATGAGTTTTCTGTTTCTATTTTACCTCCAACTTCATATCATTCCTAGGGTTATAACTAACTAGGGAAAGTGTCCTTCATTCCTACACTCTTGGTTTTTGTTTTTGTTTTTTTTTGGTTTTGGTGAGGCAATTGGGGTTAAGTGACTTGCTCAGGGTCACACAGCTAGTGAGTGTTAGTGTCTGAGGCTGGATTTGAACTCAGGTACTCCTGACTCCAGGGCCAGTGCTCTATCCACTGCGCCACCTAGCTGCCCTATTCCTACACTCTTGGGAAAAGAGGGTACTATACAGCTAGGGGAAGAAGAAGAAGCTCTGCAATTTTTTACTATAAGAAATAAAAGACTTGAAGCTAATATCTAGAAAATTAGACCATACCACCTCTTGAACCACACATAAGAGTATGGCTGACTTTTTTCTTTTAAATTTTTTTTTGTTGACTTTTTTCTTTTTTGGTGAGGCAGTCAGGGTTAAGTGACTTACCCAGGGTCACATGGCTAGTAAGTGTCAAGTGTCTGAGGCCAGATTTGAACTCAGGTCCTCCTGACTCCAGGGCTGGTGCTCTATCCACTGTACACCTAGCTGCCCCTTGGTTGACTTTTAATAATAGTCATTTATGGAGTGTGACCAAGGCATTACTACTTCTTCTTAAAGACACATAGAATGACACACCCACACCCCTCCAAATAATAAACTAATTTGTTTGAAGCTTATGCTTATCATTCTTTACTATTTTGACAGAAATTGGCATTTGGTCTTTAGTTGTTACATATGATAATGCACACCTGTGTATACAGATATGTGTACAATATATGTAGACCTATATTGATAGGGAAAGGCAGCATGGGGTAGAGGACAGACAACTTTGAAACCAGGGAAACAGGTTCAAGTCTTGCCTTTGACACATAATGGGCACAGCTATGTGACACTGTATAACCTCGGTGCCCCGAGCATCTCTTCAAGGCTCTATGTTGATCAGAAGAAGCTTTTGACCCGCATTGGTCAAAGAGGATGTCACTGTCAAGGTTCCAGGAAAACATGCAAGAATTTGTTCTTTGAGTCATACTTGTCTGAATAATGGTTTAAATGCCACCCCACATGGTTACCATGCAAGCACGGGTTCAAAGAACAAATTCTTGCATGCCATTCTGGAACCGTCATGAACCAGAATAAAAACCTCTTGGTTTAAGCACTTGACAAAGGTATGGGTAAAGTATAGCCAATCTATTGAGAGAATTTGCACAATTAAATTGAATATAAAAAGGTAAAATAAATTCAGTAGTTTATATGCAAGCGCTCAAATGGTAATGTTTGCAGTGTACTATTGTTATTAATCAAATGCAAGTTTATAAACATGAAACAATATAAAAATGTGATGTGCTATCTTCTCTCAGCAGCTAGGTGGCGTGGGAAACAGTGCTGGGCCTGGAGTCGGGGGAAGGCAAGTTCAAATTTGAGCTCAGAATCTTACAAGCTGTGTATGGCCCTATGCAATTCACGTAACCTCTGCTTGACTCAGTTCCTTTGGTTGCAAAATAAGGATAATGATGGCACCTACCTCAGAGGATTATTGTGAGGATGAATAATAATAACGATTGCATTTCTGTAGCTACTACTATGTGCCAGAGTCTATGCTAAGTGCTTTACAAATAGTATCTTATTTGATCCTCACAACAATCCTGGGAGGCACCTAGCTTCCTCTATGAGAAAATATTTTTAAAGCACTCAACTCAGTGACAGGCACATAGGTGATTTATAAATGCCTATTCCTCCTTGCCTTTCCTCCCTGGTATCCCATAGGCATATGAAATTCATCACCCTCAAATGATCTCACCTTCCCTCCTACTTTCCTAGTTCTTTGGTGTTAATCTTGGTGTTATCTTTGACTCTTCCCTTTCTCCTTTCCCTTTCCATTTTTGCATTTGTGTCCCCAGGGGCCCAGTTTCTTAATTCCCAGATGCCATCAGTTGCCACATCATCTATGTACTCTACAATCACACTATCACTCCCTAGCTGAGACCCTCATCATCTCTCACAGCAATTACTTTAATAGCCCCCTAATTAGTTTCTCTGCCTTTGGTCTCTTCTCTACAATTCTTTCTCCACATGGGAATGAGCATGGGACTCCTCTCTAATTTCCTCCATTTATCCAAACTGCTACAAATCTTGTAATTTGTTCTCTACAAAATCTCTTGCATACGTCTCCTTCATACCATTGACATGGTCACCACTTTTCCCCCTGTATTATTGCAATAGCTTACGCATTGACATCCCTGCTTCAAATCTCTCCCCCATCCAATCCATCCTCTAAAGTGACCACCCTATTCAGTAAACCAGGGCTTCTTAAACTTTTTCCAATTGTGACCCCTTTTTGTCAGAGAAATTTTTATGCAACCCCAAGTATATAAAACAGGTATACATAACCTTTTACTGTTGCCAAATTTTTCATGACTCCCACATTCAGTTATGGGGTTGTGACCCAGAGTTTAAGAAGCTAGGTAGTAAACAGTAGCTTTCTATTAGAACTAAGATTAAACAAAGGCTCTTCTGTCATTTCAAGTCCTTCACAATGTATCCCCTCTCTATCTTTCCAGTATTATAACTCATCACTTTATGGTCTAGCCATATTTGTCTATTTGCTGTTCTTCAGCGTGATGCCCTCATGCATTGTGCTAAGCCTTAGAAAAACAAAAACAAATACAAAGTCCTTGAGGAACTCTCATTGTAACAGGGGAGACAATATAAAAATAATGATACAAGGATAAGGGACTGCTTGGCCTGTGTCATACTCAGTTTTGAATACCAGAAGGTGTTCTGAGAGGGATGCTCCTGAGGTTAGGAGTAGCAAGGAGAGAAGGTGGGATTTGAGTTGAGTCTCTGAGGAGGCCAAGGAGGCTGGCAGAGCTGGGGGTGGGGGTGGGGGCAGCCAGTGCAGAGGCTCAGAGTCTAGAGATGGAGTGGGAGGGATAGTAAGTAGGTCAATATAGTTGGATTGTTGAATGCATGGAAGGGGGTAGAGTATGATAAGACAGGAAAGGCAGTAATGGACTTAAGATCTGATCCTAGAGGCAACAGGAAACCCCTGGAGTTTACTGAGTAAAAAGGTTGACAATCACACCTATGCTAGAGGAAAAGCATTTTGTCAGCTGAGTAGAGAATAGATTAGAGAAGGGAGAGACTAGAGGCAGGGAGATTAACTACAAAGTTCTTACAATAGTATAGATGTGAGGTGATGAGACCCTGCTTTAGGGTTTTCTTTCTTTTTTTTTTTTTTGGTGAGGCAATTGGGGTCACACAGCTAGTAAGTGTTAAGTGTCTGAGGCCAGATCCAAACTCAGGTCCTCCTGACTCCAGGGCTGGTGCTCTATCCACTGCACCATCTAGCTGCCCCAGGGTTTTCTGATAGTAGAGTTAAGAGGACACCTGTGAGAGATAATGTGAAGATAGAAACGAGATTTCACAATAGGAGGAATATGCTCTACCCACTCTGTATTTAGGGTGTATGTACTAATTTATGCATATGTTGTCTCCCCCATATGAATATAAAATGTCCTTGAGGGCAGGGACTGGTGTTTTTGTTTTGCCTTAAAATTTTTTTCCCCCAACGCTTAGCACAATACTTGGAACTTCATAAGTACTTAATAAAAACTTGTTGATTAATTATTGCTTTAACCATTCTAGGAAGTAAGAAAGGGTCTATATACAATTGTAGTACTTTGAGTGGTACAGGTGAGCTAGACCTTCAGCAAAATAATTTCTTCCATTTCACACATACAGATATGGAAATATTAAAAGGAAAATTTTCTACATAAAACATCCCTAAAAGAGAACAAATTGAAGAATAAAGTAAAAAACTGCTTCCTGGTTCTGAGCATGGGCAACACAACAGAGTTCTACTTCGGCACCAGCAGACACCCCTGAAATCTCCCCTTGACCAACTGCTCGACCCCCTCACCAGTCTGTGAGCTGAGTTTCAAGGCTCCAGAGGCCTGATTCTCTGGGGCTGAATCTGTGCCATGTGGCCTGGCTCTGCACTCCACTCTCACCCCGGTACAACAGACTTTTCTTGCTGACCTTCTAAGCCGTCTTTGGCTGGAAAATGATCTCACCCCGTCCTTTTGTAGGTTCTGCTGCTCCAGGAATTGTCTTATGGCATTATTTGAAGGGATTTCTCTCCTGATGTCTCAAGTTTGCTAGTGGAACAACATGGTTGTTCATTTACTATTGCTCATCCTTTTCAGTTGTCACAGCCCATGTCCTTTATCATATATTTCTTTGATGACCTCTTTTACTCCTATGCCTTTTCACTGCTTTCTGCATGATACTAATGTTTAAGTTGTATTCCATGTTTCTCTGCCATACAATAATATTGTAGAATGCTGACAAAATTATGGGCCTTTGTCATCATGGGAAGCATTGTTGGATAATTAAGAAGCTATGCTACTTCCTTAAAGCAATCCAGTTTACTTTCCTCCTCTGGCAAATTCTAGGCTACCTCACTGACCATCAGTACTCTCTGTTCCAGATACACAGACTGCTAGATGAATGCTAGAGGTTTAAAGATCCAAATGCATATCACATCTGGGCAACAGGCAATCTTCATTTACTTGGTCTTTCCTGTGTGTATGGTTAGGCAAAATGGTTATAGATCAGTTTTAGGAGGCCTGATGAAATATTTTAGGGCCTGATACAATTAGCACAATGTCATTTGTAAACAGAAGAATATGAATAAACACACTTTAACATCCACAAAACATCCTTTTTTAACTTGGACTCTACACTTTCTTTCCCATAGTTATGCCTCAATAAATTCTTATGACCAGTCATTAGAAAGGGTTACTTCTGTTATGTTTTTCAAGAAATTTTAAAATGATTTAAGTATGGGTCAGGCACATCTTGAAAAAGGGCCTTTAAGTCAGTGTTTTGCTCTACTGAATCAAATATATATATTTCCATAATTCAAATGTTTCTTCATAATTCAAGATCAATCAAGAACTTTTGTTTTCTACAACTTTTAGTCGTTTTGAAATGGTAAAAGAAGTACTAGCCCATTGTTGAATATTGCCTGTTTATTCCCTACTCATACCCTTATACAGCAGGTGCTTGATTATATATGGATGATTCACATTTTGTATAGATGGAAGAGTAGATATTATTTGGTGCTTGTTGATATTTTCTTGGTTACCTTTTTTTTTGGGTTATTTATAAGATCCCAAAGTTTGCCATACTTTTGTTATCCTTCCCTCTGTGGTAAGTACAATATCCTAACTCCTTCCTCTATGCAAATTTGACTAGTTTTCCGCTAAAAGATACTGAGACATTCCCCAAAATTTGGTTAGCACAGGGGACTAATGGCTTACTTCCTCATCATTTGAGTACAAAGAAGCCACAAGGAATTTGTTGAAGCTTGGCAAGTGGATCATGATTGGTAACTTTGTTGAAGATTATTCTGTTATGCCCAATAAATCTCCTTTCCGTAACTGTTGAATGATCTGTGTATCATCCCAATCCCCTCTCCCCCCATATTGAGCTTAAACTACCAGGGCAGTGGCCTAAATTAGGTTTAGTTTCAAACACTCTCCTTCAGATAGCTTAAACATTTATTATTCGAGGTCCTCACAATTGTTTCTCTTCTAGCATGGCTCTACTATGGTTGCTTTTCCTATATATTTTTTTCTAAAGCCATTTCTATTTTCCCTATAAGCACATCAAGGATTAGGGTGAAGTTAGGGTTCAAGTATAGTGATTCTATTGTCCTTGATTATGGAAACAATTTGCTACAGCAATTTTTACAGATCTTTTCCATTTTTCTTCTATTGCTGACCTTCCATTTATATCTTTAAATGCCTTTGAAATGATTTTGCTTAGTTGAATCTCTATAAAAATGACAGATTAGCTGAAGATTTATCCATCTTTTTAGTTTTAAAAAATAAGCTTCTAGTTTTATTGAAACATTCAATGAATTTTTTTCATGCATTGTGTTTTTTTTTAAAAATCTCTTGGAATTCTGACTTCCAAGGTACTGTATTCATTATAATTTTTACTGAGTCTGAAAGAGGAGCAATGAGTTCCCCAAACTATTATAATTTTGCTGTTTATTTCTTCCACAGTAGATAGAGTGCTGGGCCTGGAGTGAGGAAGAATCATCTTCCTGAATATAAATCTGGCTTCAGAGCAAGTCACTTAACCTTGTTTGCATCAGTTTCTCATCTGTAAAATGAGCTGGAGAAGGAAATAACAAACCATTCCCGAATCTTTGCAAAGAAAACCCCAAATGAGGTCATGAAGAGTTGGACGTGACTGAAACAACTGAATAACAACAAATCATTTAATTACATTCTCTTTTAGTATTTAGATGCTATACTACTCAGTGCAAATACATTAAGTAATGATATAATTTTATAGTCTATAACTGTCATGCATTATGTTGTTTCCCTGTTTACCTCTTTTAACCATGTCTATTTTTACTGCTCCATAGTCAGATTATTGTCAACTCTGATTTTTTGAGTTTTCCTGAATAGTAATTTCTACTCCAATCTCTCATTTTGATTGTGTGTGCATCTATTTCAAGTGTGATTCTTTTTTTTTTGGAGGCAATTGGGGTTAAGTGACTTGCCTAGGGTCACACAACTAGTAAGTGTTAAGTGTCTGAGGCCGCACTTGATCTCAGGTCCTCCTGACTCCAGGGCCGGTGCTCTATCCACTGCACCACCTAGCTGCCCCAAGTGTGATTCTTATAAACAATATATTGTTGGATTCTGCCTTCTAATTCATTCTGTTGTCTTCTGCTTTCGAGTGAGCTGACCCTATTCATGTTTATGTTTTAACTACTGTTTATTTTCCTGAATAATTTCCTTTTTAATTTTTCCCTCTCTTTGCCCTTGGCCTTATTCCTTCCAATGAATTTGGTGTTGAAAGAGAAGGAAAGCAATCAACACTACAATATATAACTAAAGTGAATTCTTTCCATTTGGTTGTCCTTCTCCTCCCCTTCACCTAAACTCTCATCAACAGTTCTTATTGATATCTTCTTTCTTTTTACTCCCCCAATAAGGATCCACCCTCTGACGTTGAAATTTGTTCTGTCTGCGACTAATTTTCTTTGACTTTACCTTCTTTCTTAACTTCCCTTCTCCCTGTCTCAGCCTTTTTACTGTTGAATCTACTATATTTTTACACCAAATTCTGTGTTTATGTGTGTATTCAACCCTTCTTTGATCAGTTCAGATTAGAGTGAAATTTACATGATGCCTGTTCCTCCTACATCATCCTCCAATTCTGTGTATTCTTCTTGCAGACACCAATTATGTAAAATAGTAAGCTCTATCCTTTTCCCTTTCATTTTTTCCCTCAGTGTAGCCCCCTTTCCCTCCCTTTTCTTTATACTCTTAAGAACTTTAAAATAGGTTAATACAACTCTTAAGCCTTTTGTCCTATTTAAATCAAATGAAAAATTATAGCTGCTTTAAAAATTGTGATTCTTATTGTCCCCCTCTAGCCCTCCTTTCTGCTACTATCACTCCAGAAGGAGAAGGGAGCTGCACATGATTGCAGGCTATTTTGTATTTTTGTTCCCTGGGTTGTCATGGTAAAAAAAAAAACCATCACTAAGTTGCCAGCCTACTAGAGATAAGGCTCTCCACATTTAGCAGGGCTGCTCCTCTGAATGCAGACTAAGTCTGTTGCTTGGCAGACCCTCAAAGTACTATGATTCCAGCATGGTAGAATTTTAAAGTACTAAAAGTACAAGGTTAAGATACATTAAAGCTAAACCAGATCAGTTATTTATTTCTACAATGGCAAATTAAATATTTCTTGACTGAATTAAAGGATTTTCTCTTAAAATATCTTATCTTCAGGGGCAGCTAGATGGCACAGTGGTTAAAGCACCGGCCCTGGATTCAGGAGTACCTGAGTTCAAATCTGACCTCAGACACTTGACACTTGCTAGCTGTGTGACCCTAGGCAAGTCACTTGACCCCCATTGCCTGCCAAAAAAAAAAAATCTTATCTTCATTATTACACTGTAAAGTTTCTTTAACACCAGAACCATATCTTATTCATCTTTGTATCTCTAGCATCTATGTATCTTACCTATAATATATAATTAGCAAAAAGTTTGATGAATTAAATTAAATCAACCTTTTCTGTGTGGAAAGTTCTCATCTTTTAAAAATTATCATCTCTTGGTGCATCTAATTATCCTATTATGGATTTGGATTATTTATGCTAAAAATGGGGGCAAGTGCTATATATATATTTTTTTTTGGTGAGGCAATTGGGGTTGACTTGCCCAGGGTCACATAGCTAGTAAGTGTTAAGTGTCTGAGGCTAGATTTGAACTCCAGTCCTCCAGAATCCAGGGCTGGTGCTCTATCCACTGTGCCACCCAGCTGCCCCCAAGCACTACTTTAAAAAAAATACATACTTTGATATTACTGATTCATTCTCAGTAAAATTTATACTTTTGAGCTGTTTTTCCCAATTTTGTGATGGTCTGAATTAAGTTAGTTCCTCATTAGGTTCCTTTAGTGACCAAGGGAAATACTGTTAAGATTGATCACCAATGGTGTCATCATGAAATAGAACACCTATGAAGGTAAAAGAATATAGAGGGGTTGATTTTGTAGCTACTAACACCATGTTCTAAAAACCTAGATTAATTAGTTCAAACCCTTCAATGATATTCTCTGTATTGTTTTCACCTAAAATAACTATTATATCCATTTTCAATCTGACCTCTTTTCTCAGTTCAGCTTTTTATTTTTTATTACCTTGTAGACATTAATCGACAGAGCATAGTAATACTCAATGAATAAGAAATTAAAAAAAACCCCTCTTCTAATCTTCATAATAATAGTAAAATATATTTATGTTACATCCCACATTTTACTTGATGTGTTTCTCACATGAGCTCTTTGCAAGTATTAAAAGCTTCATTTTTCAGGTAAGGAAAATGAGGCTTAGTGGAGTTGTTATTTAAACAAGAGAATCATAAAACTGTTAAGTACTAGAGCTGGGACTTGAACTCATATCCATCTTCTAACTACAAGTCCAGTATTCTTTTACATTATACCATGCCAATTCACCCATACATATTTGGACAAAACAGCTGCCCATCTATTTTTACACTCATTACTGTCGAAGGCAATTTTCAGACACTTTTGGGCACTGCATTACATGCATGGATTAACAGTAATAAATGATATTTGATGACAATAATAATGATAAATATTATATTTTGTTTTGTTAGCATAAAGGTACCTTAAAATTTAAGCCCATTTTCTATTACTGTGTAATTAATTATATTAGTAAATATCTGATTGTATTAGAAGGGAAAGGTAGATGAAAAGGGCAGAACAGTATGAGCAACATACTCAGTAGAAAGATATATGATGTTAAGATGCAAAAATCTGAATATGTTTATCTTAAAATATTTGTTTTCATGCAAAAATCTGTATTACATGGTTAATTTAAATATTTGTTTTCATTAAAATATTTGAACTTTCTTATTTTACAGACACTAAATAGAGTATATTCTCTATGACTTCAAAGGCATTCTAAATGGTATAAACAGATTATTTTAATGTCTTTTAGCTGGTGAGCTATTCTTTCTACAAATATGAAAATTTAAAATATTTAACCTCTTATAAAGACCTCAGATTCTGACATTTCTTTTTATTTTTAAAAATAATTTTAATTTTAAAATTTTAAATTAATTTTAATTTACTTTCTTTAATTTTATAAAATAATTCAATACTATAGCATCTTTTATACTATAAAATAATTCAATACTATAGCATCTTTGTGAGAGAATTACAGAATTTGGGGCTGTAAAATCTAAGCCATATTAGATAAAGAACCACCCCCACACCACTGCAATAATACCCAACAAGAAATCATTCAAGTCTTTGCTTGAAGAGTTCCATTCTATTCTACTTTGAGATACCTTTATATGTTGGGAAGTTTTCCTTGTATAAGCCCAAATTTGCTTCTTTGCAACTTTCACTCAGTGCTCCTAGTTCTTCCATTTGAGGCCAAACAAAATATCTAGCTTCTTCTTCAACATACCTTTCAAATATGTAAAGACAGTTATCATGTTCCCCATTTTTTTCCTTCATGCAAACATCACCAGTTACTTTAACTTTTATACATATCATATCAGTTTTAGATACTTATTTTTTACTTTTAGCAAAATACTGATTATAAAAGATAGGCAAGGTTACAGAACTTTAAGATGTAGTACTTCCTTCTCAATCGTATAAAAGCAATAGTTCTGAACTTTATACACCAGAATCTTGTGGAACATTGTAACGATTGGAATGACGCCACCTGCTGGAGGCTTACTGTAGGAAAGCTCCACCATGAGGAGAAGGCCTCTGAGGGCAAGGCCATGTGGCTTTTCTTTGGTGTCAGGAAGTGACGTTTGCTTGTGGGAGGAAGAGGGGGCAAGGCTGACCTCTCTTTCGTCAGGACTGTGGTGGAGAGTGGAGCTAGAAATGCATTCTCCCTTTGATAGATAGATGAATCTAGGTCTTTCTCTTTCTCTTGAAATTCTTATTCTCCTTAATTAATGCTTAAAAGTCTAACTCTTGCTAAAGCTTATAATTTATTGGCGACTACTCATTAGATATTTTAGATAGACTAGCTAGAATTTTAGCCTTTATGGAGAACATGTATATATGTCTTAGTCATTTATAAGTAGTTACACTAACCAGAGAAATTGGAAAAATTGCTTTTTCACTCTTAGGATTCTTAATGTCATATACCTAATTTATGACTATTTGTGGATTCTGATGTTTATAGCGAGACCTTCAAGAATATAGAGACTCGGGGGCAGCTAGATGGAGCAGTGGATAAAGCACCGGTCCTGGAGTCAGGAGTACCTGAGTTCAAATCCAGCCTCAGACACTTAACACTTACTAGCTGTGTGACCCTGGGCAAGTCACTTAACCCCTATTGCCTCACTAAAAAAACCAACCAACCAACCAACCAAACAAAACAAAAAGAATATAGAGACTTAGGGCAGCTAGCTGGCACAGTGGATAAAGCACCTGCCCTGGATTCAGGAGGACCTGAGTTCAAATCTGGCCTCAGACACTTGACACTTACTAGCTGTGTGACCCTGGGCAAGTCACTTAACCCTCATTGCCCTGCAAGAAAAAAAAAAGAATATAGAGACTCTTATTATAGTACAAACACACACATATACTATAGTCACTTATAAGTATATATGAGTATAACTTAAAAAAAACTATTTTATAAGATTTTTTATAATTGATATCTGCAACATTAGGTATTCTCCAATCTACTAATATTTTAGTAAAATTGAATGTAGTTCAATTCAATGAACATTTGCTGAGTACACAGAAATGTGTCAGATATTAGAAGAGTTTAGATAAAACATGGGCCTTGCATAAAAAAGTAACTGGAAAAGTTTGAAGGAATTTTATTTTATCAAGAGCACTTTAATAAAAGATATTAAAAATAGGAATTAGTTGATTCTTAGTATATTTATGCTGTAGTATAAAGACAGTTTAAATTAGTGGTATTTGAACTATAAAAGACATACAAATGAACTTTAATAAGAATACAAAAGCAACTGAGTATTTCTGAGCACAAAAAATTTATCACTGTTAGAACTAATGAAGTGTAAAGAATATCTAGCAAAATATATAAAAGTTGTTACTGAAGAAGCATCTTTTATTTTTTATTCCTACTAAGACTAGTAATTTTAAACTAGAATTATACAAAATTTAATGATATTTTGGATTAAATTTTAAAAGGATAAAGAGTACTATGTAAAATAAGTGTTTATTCTTTAAATTACATAAGGTTGAGGAAAATAAGAAATATCAATTATTCTCCTGTAAATTAAGATAAGTTGTTTCAGTTGTGTCTGATTATTTGTGACCCCATTTGGGGTTTTCTTGGTAAAGACATTGGAGTTGATTGCCATTTCCTTCTCCAGCTCATTTTACAGATGAGGAAACTGAAGCAAACAAGGTTAAGTGACTTGCCCAGGGCCACACAACTAGTAAGTTTCTGAGGATGGATTTGAACTCGGGAAGATGAGTCTTCTTGATTTCAGGTGTGGCACTCTGTCCACTGTACCACCTAGCTGCCCCAATTTAATCACATATCATATACTAAAGAATTCAGTGATTTGAGACCTTAGAGTGCAGCATGCAATGTATTATTAAACAAGCGATCACCAAAACATGGAAATACCTCAAAAAGTAAATCCATATAAAAAATGAAGTATTAGTTGAAAACTTAAAATGGCACCTCAACTACCAAAATTGTTTTACTAGGTGGTTTCCTCAGAAATCAAAGCTTTGTCTGTCTAGTCTGCATTTATATTTAGTCTGGGTAAAGTAATCTCTCTTTTGATCTTCGTTTTGCCATACACTATAAACTGCTTTATAAAACTTTAACATAAATTTAGTTTCATAAATGGTGGATCATTTTGTAACAGCAAACCACTTATTTGAAAATTGCCTTAAAAACAAACAATGTGTCTACAAAGGACTAAACTGAATATTGTGACTCTTCATATGTGTTTCTTTTGTTTTAATTATTTACCTCTTGTGAAATCTGTGTTACTTGTTCCTTTTGATGTTCCAGGTCTTTTACAAACAATGAGTTTTGCTTTTCTAACTGGAGTAGTCTTCTTGCCAAGTGAACACTGTGCCAATTAAATGAAAAAAAAATTAATGTTCACAAACTGAAATGCTATCCAAAACATGCTAAGTGCATTTATATCACTTTAAAATGTTCATCGTAATTTCCTATGATTAAATATTCACAGAAAAATCACTGAATTATATTTGTAAAAGATTAAGACACAATATCCACTCAGAATTTTGAAGGAAGAATGTTAAGATTTCCAGATAACAATACTATGATATATTATTATAGTAATTGCTTCTATCCTTTGCAGAATGTATGAGCTATGTAATGCTATCAAAAAGCTTCAAAAGATCCCATTGATTATTTACAGAAGCATTTTTCCTGCTTCTATGAACATTTTATAATTAAAAATGAGCCAGATTACCATGTTGAGAAGATGAATCAACCTATTACAAGTGATGATTCTTGATTTAATAATAATAACTAGGGTGTGTATATGTATATATATAAAGATTTACAAACTGTATTTTATTTAGTAAGATTTCTCAGGAAGTAGTATGTGAGGTAGATTGGAAAAAGGAGTAATTTGAAGCAGAAAAAAAAGTTAGAAATCTACTGAATTAGTCCAGTTGGGTGTAACATAAGTTTTTCAATTGGTATTTCATTTTTGTGTTTTCATAAACTCTGGGGAGTTCTCTTATTTTATTTCTGGCTAATGTATTTAGATTTTGTTATGCCATGTTCTTCTGGAAGACGTATACATTCAATTGCCAGTGCTATTGATTTTTACCTCTGAAATGCCTCTCACATCTTTTCCCTCCTTTCTATTCCTACTGCCACTGTCTTAGTTCAGACTTATGGAACATCCCAGGGCTGCAGACTCCAAGACACTTAGTGGTTAAATTTAACAATTCAATTCAGAAATAACAACTTCTGGAAGTGATCAGGAGAAAGACCTCTGCAAAGAGGTGCAAATTTTTTTTAAAGACTAATGAACAAGACTGATTAAGAGGGGAAAAAAAGGAGAGAAGAATTAAATAACTACATAAAATCAGGGAAAAAAGGAATAACTAAAACCCCTAAGAAAAAGGGATGAAAATGGGAGAGTGGATCATGGGTAACAGAAAGAGAGTCAGTGGGAATAGTGCCACCTTAAAAATGATTAACCTTATGTAAATGAGGAAACATAGTACTATGTTTACAGCGGAAGAGGGAAAAAATCATAACTTGAAATAACACCAATATTAGAGATAAATGAAGGAAAATATAAACCTTTCTCATAACTTTAAAGGTGAATGGACTAAACAATCCAATAAAACAAAAAACAATTGGCTAAGAAAACAAAACCTTACAATCTGTTGCTTACAAAAAACACATATAGAAACCAAACACACACACACACACACACACACACACACACACACACACACACACACTAATGGGAAAAATACTATGCATCAAATGGACCCCAAAAAGTAGGATCTGAAATCATGTTATCTGCAAAACAAAAACAAATATTCAAAAAATAAAAAGGGATAAATAATGAAAGTATGTTATGCTAAAAGGAACCATAGACAATAAACCAATATCAATAATAAACGTATACGCTCCAAATATCTTAGCATGCAAATTTATAAAGGAAACATTAACTGAGCTATAAGAATATAATAAACAGGGGCAGCTAGGTGGTGCAGTGGAAAGAGCACTGGCCTTGGATTCAGGAGGACCTGAGTTCAAATTCAGCCTCAGACACTTAACACTAGCTGTGTGACCCTGGGCAAGTCACTTAACCCCAATTGCTTCACCAAAAAAAAAAAAAGAAGACAATAAATAGTAATATAGTAATGAAGGAGATTTCAATATCTCTCTCTCAGTTTTGGTTAAGCCTAACAAAGATAAATGAAAGGGAAACTTTATTAGATTGATATTTTCTAAGGTCATTTGGTGAGTAGTCTACTTAAACCAATCTAGTCTTTGAAAAGGTACTCAAGGGTTTTATAAAATGATAGGTTTAGTAAAGAAGATGCTGCTATAACTAACTGCTGGCAAATACGTGGAAGTAATCTGAATGTAAGAGGATATGTACAGGAAGAATCTGATAAGGTACTCTTGAATATCTATATCTAACAGTTAGGATTATTGGTCTATTCACATTTGGTTCATACACCTGAGTCTTCAACTTAGCCTTTAAATATGAGAAAAGAGTCAGGTGGCTTTAGAGAGCAAAAGACAGGTGCTAAAGAGGAGTGGAGGCTCAACTCCAGGGGATTACTCTAAGTTGAGAATGCTCTATAGGTTCTTGTGGGAGGAGGGGCTCATCAGATAAGGGAGGCACCGAGCAACCCTTGGGAACTCTGTGTGTGTGTGTGTGTGTATGTGTGTGTGTATCTAAATGGCAAGGAGGGAGGGCACAACTCTAGGGCAGTATTTATTATAATGCTAGGATTACTATATATATGTAGATTCCTGGGAGCTACAAGGCTCACCAGAAGGGTAGGTTGCTTGACTCTCTAGGCAATCTGAATGTTTTCCCTTTGAAATGGGTAACAGGCAGGGGAAATCCAGGGTGCAGTTCTAAGTCAGGAAGATTATTATTTTTTTCCATATAAATATTTTATTATTTTCCAGTTACATTTAGAGATAGTTTTCAACATTTGTTTTTATAAGATTTCTAGTTTCAAATTTTTCTCCCAAGACAGCAAGTAATCTGATATAGGTTATATATGTACAATAACACTAAACATATTTCTGTATTAGTCATGTTATAAGAGAAGAATCAGAGCAAAAAGGAAAAACCTCAAAAAAGAAAAACAACAGAAACAATAGAAATAGTATGGTTCGATCTGCATCCAGATTCAACAGTTCTTTTTTTTTTTTCTGTATATGGAGAGCATTTTCCATCATGAGTACTTTGGAACCATCTTGGACCACTGCATTGCTGAGAAGAATCAAGTCTATCACAGTTGATCAACACACAATGTTGTTGATACTGTGTACAATGTTCTCCTGGTTCTGCTCATCTTACTCATCATCAGTTCATGCAAATCCTTCTATGAAATCTGCCTGCTCATCATTTCTTTCTTTCTTTTCTTTTCTTTTCTTTTTTTTTCGGGGCAATGGGGGTTAAGTGACTTGCCCAGGGTCACACGGCTAGTAAGTGTCAAGTGTCTGAGGCCAGATTTGAACTCAGGTACTCCTGAATCCAGGGCCAGTGCTATATCCACTGCGCCACCTAGCTGCCCCCCCGCTCATTGTTTCTTACAGAACAACAGTATTCCATTACATTCGTATACCACAACTTGTTCAGCCATTCCCCAATTGATGGGCAACCCCTCAATTTCCAATTCCTTGCCACCACAAAAAAGAGCAGCTATAAATAATTTTATACATGTGGGTCCTTTTCCCTTTTTTATGATCTCTTTGGGAAAAGCACCTAATAGTGGTATTGCTGGGTTAAAGGGTATGCACAGCTTTATAGCCCTTTAGGCATAGTTCTAAACTGCTCTCCAGAATGGTTGGATCAGTTTATTGCTCCACAAACAATGCATTGTTATTCCAATTTTTCCACAGCTTCTCCAACATTTATTATCTTCCTTTTCTTTCATATGAGCCAATCTGATAGGTGTCAGGTGGTACCTCAGAGTTGTTTTAATTTGCATCTCTTTAATCAACAGTGATTTAGAGCATTTTTTCATATGGCAATAGATAGCTTAGTCAGGAAGATTATTTAGGGAGGCAGGGCTAACTAGAGAGAGGGGTTATCCTGGATATTTATGATCCTAAGTATCCTACTCATTTCTTTTTTTTTTTCCTTTTTCTTTATTGGACGCTTTGTAGGGGTGTCAGGCCTACTCATTTCTTAACCGCTAGCATGGCTTCCAACCCCACCGTTCAATTCAAACTGCTTTCTTGTATGTTTGTCAATGATCACCAAATCATATGTCTTTTCCTCGGTCCTTATCTTACTTGATCTCTTTGCAACTTTTGACACTGCTAACCACTCCTCCTTCTGTATACTTTTTCCTGCCTTAACTTTTGACACTTTTTTAGGTCCTCTTCTTCCTGGGTTATTAACTGTGGTTAAACTAAAGGCTGGCTCTTCTCTGTATATATAATTTTCTTTGGTAATCTTATCAGCACTCATGGATTCAAACATCATCTCTACACAGATGACTCCCAAATCCATATATTCAGCCCTAATTTCTCTCCTGACCTTCAGTCTGGCATTACCAACTGCCTACTTAATACGAACAAGGATGTCCCAAAGAAATCTCAAACTAAACATGCCGGTGTTATGTCATTTGCCATATTACCTCTCAAATTCATCCCAACTCTAAAGTTCCTTAGTTCTATTAATAGCCCCTCCATCCTTCTAGTCATTTAAATTCACAACCTTGAAGTCCTGCTTAACTTACCTCTTTCTCTCAACCTCCCATCCAATTATTTGCCAGTTAGTTGTGGAGGGTCCTCCTTCCACAACATTGTATTCATTCCCTTCATTCTACTCACACAGCTTCAATTATAGTTGAGGCTCTTTTCACCTCTCATTTGAATTATTTTTACAATAGCTGGCTGACTGGTACCCTTGCCTCCACTCTCTCCTTTCTTCAGCTTATCTTTTAGATAACAACCAAATTTGTATTTCTAAAACACAGATAAGATCATGCAGCCTCCTACTCAAAAATTTTTAATGGACTGATACTATACCCGGGATAAGTAAAACCTTCTCAGAATGGCACTGAAAGCTCTTTAGAATTTGTCATCTTTCTATCTGATATAGGGAAAACCGATAGGAGAAAGCACGTGGGTCCTTAGGATTCCTCTGTAAAGAATTACACTCTCGCACAAGACCTAATCAGGAATAAGAGAACAGGTTTATTGGGGTACAAGAGAAACCGGCCGGGAGGAAGGTTTTGCCAGAACAAAACGCTTCCCCCCAACTGACTTGTGGGGTGCCATTTTATAGGGTTTAGATGGGGGGTGGGTAAGAGTCTCTTATTGGGTGAGGGGCTAGTGGTCTTCCCGCGTTGCGCTGTGGTAGGAAGAATCCCTTGTGAGAGATCTGGTGGTGGGTGTCAACTTTGTCCTGATGGGTCTAAGCAGTCTGCTGATGGGCGGTTCCAGGTGGTCTTCTCCTGGATTACCTCATCCAGATGCTTAGGAGGACTGGAATGTGGGGTGATGGTCCTGGAGCATGCTCAGTTCAATCTGTGCCGCTTATCTCCATTAGGTGGGTGTGTGTGTCCTTGATTGTGTTCAAGGAGAGGCCTACTTGATTTCAAGGGAAAACCCCTGAGGTTTCAAGGAAAAGGTTCCTTGAACCCCCCAGAGAATTGTTGGGGTGACCGGGGCCCATAATCCTCCCATGACATTTCCTTCCAGAAATAATTCAAATTATAACCTTTCTTGTATTCTCTGTTCCAATTAAAATGGTCTACTGGCTGTTACTTGTGCGTGACATTGTATCTTCCACTTCAGTGCTTCTGTTCAAGTGGATTTTATGTCTCTCTTCACCATCACCTTATAGAATTCATGGACTCCTTCAATGCATTGTCCAAGTGCCGCCTCCTGTTAAGAGTCTTTTCCTGACCGTGCCAGTTGGTAGTATTCTCTCCTTATTCAAGCTTCACTGGTTTTTATTATTTTTTGTAAAAAAAATCTCTTAATTTTTACGATAATCCCTATTCCTTGGTTGGTTAACTTACTAACCATAGCTATGAAAGGTCCTTCTTATTTCTTGCCTAATTTTTGAATGATATAATTTTGTATATTTAGATTGGATAGTCATCTAAAGCAGATAAATGATGCAAGATACTGGCATATACCTTTTTTTTGTTGTTTTGCTTAGTTTGTTTTGCAAAATGGAATATCTATTTTTATAGCAATTCTTGTTGAATTGAGGGCTTTCCCCAAAGAGTTTGTGTTCTTGTGGTTATCCAACACTGTTTTAAAGATCTGATTGCTTCTGAGTCTTGTATGGTTAAGCTATTCCACTGATCTACTTTTCTACTTTTTAACCAAGCTAGTTTGATGATTATGAGACAGCTAGATGGTACAATGGATAAAACACTGGGTCTGGAGTAAAGAAGACCTGAGTTCAAATCCAGTACCAGTCACTTACTAGTGATCCTAGGTAAGTCACTTAACCCCATCTTAATTTCCTCAACCTTAAAATGGGGATAGTAATAGCACCTACCTCCCAGACTTGTTGTGAGAACTGAATGAGATATCAATGTCTGGCACACAGTAAGTGCTTAATAAATGTTTGTTTCCTTCCCATTACTGCTTTGTAATAGTCTGAGATATGGCAATGATATGCCTCCTTCAGACCTACTTTTTCTCTCATTTCAAACTGGGATTCTATCTTGTCTAGGACAGGACATAATGGATTTGTTTCCTGGTGATTGTGTCCAACAAGCAGTATTTACCATTACCTGAAGGGTTTTGTCTCTGTCAAACTGAGACCTGTGAAAGGCCATAGGTCTCCCACTGCAAGGGGGGCCATCTCCAGTTGTCCTGATAACATATCTTGCTACTGGACCCAGATGGCTCCCAAGGAGAGAGTGAGGCCAGTGGCTTTGCACAGCCTTCCCTCATTTAAATCCAGTTCATTGCAAGTCATGACATGGGTCATGGTCCTCTTTTAGAATGAAAGATAAACATCAACCCTTACCTGCATCAGGTAAATTCTTCTAGCTTTACATCTATGATTCTATGTCCTACAAATACCTTGTGCTTATGCTCTGCATTCACTCCATTCTGCTTATCTAGTTTCTTTTAGCTTAAGACCCACTCCCTCTGTGATGATATCAGGCCTCTGATTGCCTCTCCTGACCAACCTGAATTTACTCAATATAGCATTCCGTCATATAGTCTTGTACCGTTCTCAGTTGCTTTGTGAGTGCTCAACGTTGTAATGTCCAGTTACTAAACTATAACATGAGTAGGCACTAAAAATATTAATTGGTTGATTTATTTTGTGATGACTTATTAAAAAAAATGAATAAATATGTTGATAGAATTTAGATCCCCAGTCTACATGACCTGATGAAAAGACTATGCTGAAGTCTCTCTCTCTGTATTGAACTTGCCAGTGCTTAGAATTTAGTAGAGGAAGTTCTTTCCTGTTCCTAAATTTTGAATCTTATTATTTTGCTTTAGAGGATGGTTTAGAGATTTAGGTGGGTTTCTTTTAAAAAGACAAATGTTTAAGGTAGAAGAACAAAAAGGAATTCAAGTATAACTCCTACTTCATGGCAGAACTAAAGAAGTATAGACAATTCAAATTCAACTGTCAACTTCCTTAACCTTCACAAGGCAAATAATAGAAAACTAAGTTCTTTTCCTAAGAAAAAATTCTATTAGAGGGAAATTAACTTTTACAGAGGACATTTTGTTACATAAAAACTAGTTGCACATTTTGGAGAGCAATTTGGAACTATGCATACCCTTTGACCCAGTAACACCACTACTAGGTCTATATCCAAAGAGATCATAAAAAAGGGAAAAGGACCCACATGCACAAAAACATTTAAAGCAGCTATTTTTGTGGCAACAAAGATTTGGAAATTGAGGGGATGCCTGTCAATTTGGGACACCTGAACAAGTTGTGGCCTATAAATGTAATGGAACAGTATTGTGCTCTAAGAAACGATAAGCAGGCAGAGGTCAGAAAACCCTGGAAAGTTCCATGAACTGATGCTGAGTGAAGTGAGCAGAACCAGGAGAATATTGTACACAGTAACAGCAACATTGTGTGATGATCTACTGTGACAGATTTAACTCTTCTCAGCAATACAATGATCAGACACAATTCCAAAATACTCATGATGGAAAACGTTTTCCATGTCCAGAAACAGAACCATGAAATTTGAATACAAATTGAAGCAGACTATTTTTGGTTTTTTGTTTCTTTCATTTCTGCTTTCTTGTGGTTTTTCTCTTTTGTTCTGATTCTTCTCTCATAACATCTCTAATGTGGAAATAGATTTAACATGGTTGTAATGTATAACCTCTATCAGACTTTTTGGTGGCTTCAGGAAGAAGAAGCAAAGGGAGGGAGGGAGAAAAATTTGATACTCAAAATCTTACAAAAATGAATATTGAAAACCACATTTACATGTAATTGGAAAAAATAAAATAAAATAATATTAAAAACTGGTTGCAAATATCTAAACAAAGAATCATATCTACATATCTTCTGTTGGGATGTGGGAATACAGGAGCTTTGATAGATGATGCATATCTTTGTAATATATTCACTGTAATGTGATTTTGTCCATACATCAAGAAAACTGCAGTTTCACCTGAAAACTGGCAAACAGAGTGATTATTTTACTCTAGTTTTATTAAACAGAAATGACAAGGGATATCTGACAAATTTTCCCAAGATTTATCCTTTGGCTTAATCAGCAGTACTTGACTCTAGTCAAATATCATTCCTTTTGACTCCATTAGTGGCATTCATTATTTATAATTATAAGGTATTAATGTATTACAATATGGTTTTGCCAATAAGAATGTGGTAAACCTCTGTTTATCTTTAATTGTCAAAAGTATTACTGGTAGCAGAGGTTTTGCTTTATCTCTAGTTCCTCTTAATGGTGCTAGCACTCTAAACTGAGAGTTGGACTTGAAGTCCCTCTTACAGTATCAGGCAATTAGTCTGAATTAATATATAGTTGTCAGCTCTATAAATCTTGTGAGGCAGTGGATAGAGTGCTGGCCCTGGGGTCAAAATGACCTGAGTTCAAGTCTCACCTGACACTTAGTGGCTGTGTGACCCTGGGCAATTCGCTTAACCCCAATTGCCTTAAACACCTAGGGCCATCTCGAGTTGTCCTGAAATATATCTTGCCACTGGATCCAGATGGCTCTGGAGGAAAGAGTAAGACTGGTGCCTTTGCACAGCCCTCCCTCACTTAAATCCAATTCAGTGCAAGTCATGACAGTACACCAAAGTCATGGTCCTCTTCGAGAATGAAGAACAAGCAACAACGCTTGCTAGAAAAATTGTGTTTTTCCTTTCTTAGTTTACCATTAAAACAAGAGCACATGTGCTCGAGAGATTCTAGTCTCAGTTGCCAATAAGGTATATTCTCCCTTTCCTGTCCTCCTGATGTCTACAGATTAAATAATGTTCTCTGGCTGATTAAGTGTATTTAAGTTAGATTTCTATAGGCTCTTCAACAAGTATAATTTTTCTAGTATATAATCAAGACTGAAGAAGAGCAAGATTTTTAAAAGACTGCTTAAAATCAAACCCAAAGTAATGTAATTATTTTCTCACTTACAGTAATAACTGAGAAGGGATAGTATCCTATTCTGGTAATCCAAGGATAAAAATGAAAACTAAATTACAGGCAAGGGAAAAAGAATAAATACTCATTTGAAGGTTACCTTTCTCAGTTGTTTTCTTCTCACTCCACTATAAGAGTTTCAATTGAACTTTCAAAGAATTACATAGAAAACAAAAACAAAGGGCTCAAAGCACATGAGAAATTTTACAATATAACCCTCCCTCTTGAAATTTCTACATATTCAAATCCTCCAAAATAAACAGAAAAGTTCACTCCAGGACTGTCATTTTATTGCTTGGGTTTCATCCTTTTAGGTATTGCAGGTTAAAAAGCATAACCAAAACATATAACTAGAAAATCTTGTTTGCTATTTTCAAAACAGTCATGACTGAAACAAAAACATTACTTCAGATTTTCAAGTTCAGTCAAGTCAAGTGGAGTTCATTTTATTTGAATTTATGTTAACTGTATAAGACTTAAATTTTTTACAACAGTGAAAGATGGAGAAAGGCGAATTTTACTAACAACCATATCTGTCTGGCATTTCTAACTCTTAAAAATGTGAGAAATCTGAATTTATTTTGTAAAGTGTTTTTATAAGTCATCCACATGGAAGATATTTTTCAACCAAGTAGGCAGAAAAACTAATTATGCTATTCCTTTGTGTGAAAATGGCATTCAATTATGTAAATTAAGAAAAGCCAATAAGATATGGATTCCCAATTCCGGTTTCCTGACTAGAGTATCCTCTAATTATCTCAAAGGTCTTACAGAATTCTTAAAACAAAACTAATTTGAACTCATTTTAATTTTTAAAATAACTGAATCCTCAACAGGACTATATATGAAAATGTTTACATGATTGCACATGTATAATCTATATAAATTGCTTACCAATTTGGGGTGGGCTGGGGAGAAGGGGAAAGAGAATTTGGAACTCAAAATTAAAAAAACAAGAATGTTAAAATTTTTTTACATATAATTGAGAAGGGGGCAGCTAGGTGGCACAGTGGATAAAGCACTGGCCCTGGATTCAGAAGGACCTGAGTTCAAATCCAGCCTCAAACACTTGACACTAGCTGTGTGACCCCAGGTAAGTCACTTAACCCCCAATGCCCTGCAATAAAAACAAACAAATACATAAACAAACAAACACATAATCGAGAAAAAATAAAATATTACTCAATTAAAAAAACCCTGTGAATCCTACATCATGTTTGGCAGGAAAGACATCCTAAAATCAAATAAATGAAAATAAAGAGTCACAAGTTTGGTAGTTAACTGATCCCCATAATAAAATATTTTAGTCAAACAACATGAAACAATATGTGGCTATTTAGGCAAATTATTCTTTGTAATCTCTTTGTAATTACAAGGTGACTAATACAATAAGCAAACTGAAAGAGGTAATGGTTTTGATGGAAAACAAAACACATTAGACACAACAACATGTTTCACTGAATATTATAAAGTATTTTTGTTAGCTGAATGTGAATGAAGTTCTATTACTAAAACTTCATAAGAGTTTATTTTGGGGGCAGCTAGGTGGCGCAGTGGATAGAGCACCGGCCCTGGATTCAGGAGTACCTGAGTTCAAATCCGGCCTCAGACACTTAACACTCACTTACTAGCTGTGTGACCCTGGGCAAGTCACTTAACCCCAATTGCCTCACTAAAAAAATAAAAAAATAAATTAAAAAAAAAAAAAGAGTTTATTTTGTAATGTATGTTGGTCACATTGTTCACTCAGATTGGGGAATATGTATAACAGCACTTAGCACAGTATCTGGCATGTAAATGCTTGTTGCTTTGATCATTAATATTTGAAAAGCCAAACTAAAAAAAAAAAAATCCCAGAAATTCAATGATTTACTGAAAAGTAAGTTTTACTAATGAGTTTGCCCTCATTTCTACCTACCTATTTCCACTAATATCCCCTTGCCTGCCTCCTTATCTTTATAGCAATTATGTTAGAAACAATATAATGTCGGTTCCTACTGAATTTGTTGTTTTATGTTGTACCAAGAGGAAAAAGAGAAACTTCTACAATTTTTTTAAAGTCATATGGAGCCTATATATTATATCCTCTGTAGGTCATCACTAATAATATAATTATCTTTGATTGAACTCGAAGTTAAATACCATGCTCTTTTTCACACACGCTACCATTAAACCAAATCTTTTCAATCTTGTACCTAATATATATTTTATCCCTCATAGGGACAAAATTTCATAAATTTCATCTTATTAAGATTTGAATCACAGATTTTCTTTAGAAAAATTGCCCCAAGCAGAGAATAACTGCTATTGCCTTGTTTACGGCTGGATATATCATGGGAATGGGCCTTCTCACTAGAAAGAGGAAGACCAGGAACTGTTAAACCTTAGAAATTCACTGTAAAGGCTAAAAACAAAGGCATCTCTATACTATGTTCCAAACACAGTTCTGTGTATACAGTAGGTACTTAATAAGACTTGTTGAATGAATGGATGTATTTTTGTACCTTAGCCCCTCCCATAACTCAAGTTTAGATGACCTGAGAAACTCTTCCTCAAAATAACTCTCTGGTTCATCATGAGAAGAATGCCTGGCATCAACTAGCAGAAAGATATTAATAGTATACCCATTAGGCACTTGTTCAAGGCACATAGATAACAGTGATAGGATCTTTAGAAATATTTGGACAGTTGGATTGTAGGGAAGACGGACTTAGTTCTGATCCCCTAAATCTTGATTCTAAGCATTAAGAAAGATGGGCCTTTCTAGAAATTTCTTTAAAATTTTTTTAAACTTGAAATTTGAAGATAAAGGGATAGACAGATATATTTTACTTGGTAAAGTTCTCCTTCTGTAGTGACAAAGGTTCTTCTGGATTGCAGCCAGAGATTGAATTTGAGAACAGAGACTTCTCCATTCAAACCTCAATCTTTAATATTTCATATATTACATACCACAGAGATTAAGAAAGTCTATTAAAATCAAACTATAATAATGCTACTGCCTAGCCATCACTATGTTCAGAAACACATGCATATGTTAAAAATAACAAAGGAACATAAGTCATCCTCAGCATGTTGTCTCTAGGGAAACTCATATGTACCAAATTGGATTTTAGAACCTTATGTATCTTCAACAAATAGAATTAGCTATTTTTACTATAGATCCAATTTTCTAGACCTTCTATACTCAAGCCAGATTTTTCTGTTCCTTATCAAACTCTTCAAAACTAACAAGAAAAGTGAACCTTATCTGTACTCATGTCACTTCCCATGTCAATGAGTGTACTACCTGGAATACCTTTAGGCATTTATTCATACTGCTTGTTTGTCCTAAAGGCCACAACTTCAAATTTTCCTCCAAATAAGGTTAAACTAAGTCAGAATTTGTTCTAGCTTAGTCTGTAATGCTTTTTATACACCTTAAATCTATCCTAAAGACAAAGAGGTTTAAATAACCAGCAAGCATTTATTGAGTGAGTAGTATGTGCCAAATGCCCTGCTAGGCATTTACAGAAGAGGAAAACATGGTCTCTGCCTTCAAAGATCTTAAAAGCTAACACTAACAGGGTATATAATTAAAGGCTAAATTATATGATACAAATGATAAGTGCCGTAGAATTTCAAAACAGAGTAAGATTAATAAAGTATGGATTAGTCAGAAAAGGCTTCAACAACCTGAAACCCCTTGAAAGAGGGGTGGGATTTGGGTAGGGAGAAGAGAGGCAGGAGGGTATATAGGTTTTTAGGGAAGGCAATGAGGAGATCTAACTGATCAGCATAAAAGGTATATGCTGGGGAGAAGTAAGAAATAAAGTTCACTTGGAAAAATAAAGCCATAATATTGAGTAATTATTTGCTTATCATGTAAAAATAAGGCCGTGAAAGATGAAATAATAGTATAAGAGAAAGCTAATAAAAATGTTTGACCAAGTGAATAAAAAGATTGAAGAACTAATAATCATTCATTCATTCATTCATTCATTCAGGGGGGCAATGAGGGTTAAGTGACTTGCCCAGGGTCACACAGCTAGTAAGTGTCAAGTGTCTGAGGCCAGATTTGAACTCAGGTCCTCCTGAATCCAGGGCCAGTGCTTTATCCACTGTGCCACCTAGCTGCCCTGTGAAGAACTATTCAGAAAGATTAGCATGGTAGTAGTAGTCAGTCAGTAGGAATACCTGGGTAATAGAATTATGAGTTTTTATTAGAGTGTTTTAAAATGTGGCACACAGGTTAACTATGATTTTTGGTGGGCCTCACCAAACTTTTTACCATTTCCTCAGTATCTGTGTGTTAGCTGTCAATAATGGTAGGTGTGTGAAAAAAACACATACATCAATTAATCAGAAAACTTTCATGAAGCACCTATTAGGTGTCAGGCACCGTGCTACGTGCTGGGCTAACAAAGGAAAACACCAGTCCTTCCCCTTAAGGAACTCACAGTCTAATGGGGAAGGTAACATGCAAACAATATGTACAAATAAACTATATACAGGATAAACTGGAAATAATTGACAAAGAGAAAGCACTTGAATTAAGAGGGATTGGGAAAGGCTTCCTGTAGAACGTGGGATTTTAGCTGGGATTTGAAAGAAGCTAGGAAAGCCAAGAGGCAGAAATGAGGAGGGAGAGCCATCCAGCCATGGGAGACCATCAAAGACAATTCCTAGTGTGGTAAAATAATGGAATTTGGCAGACGCCCAGGGGTCCAACTTGATTGATCTAGTCGTGTTTGAATTGGGTGTGAATGAGAAACTACTAAGTACTCACTTAAGACAACTAGATTTTTAGCCACCTAGTTTAAACTTGGCCAACCTGGAGAAGGAGTGTCCTCAGAGGCTGTGGACTGCATCATCAACAGAGAACCAGTCTCAACCACACTACTTGAAGGACCTCTCCTTTGGGGGAGGAAGAAAAAGGTAGAAAAGGGGACCCCAACAGGAAGTAGCAGATAAATAAAACCTGATTTGTTTGTGGAAAAGAGGCTGTTAGTCTCCTTTCTTATTGGCCTGGGAGAAATAACTAAAAAAGGCGGTTTGGAGGGGAGGAAGCTTTGGACCCAGAGGTCCCTCATTATTTTCTGAACCCCAATATTATGGCGAGCCGCCCAATTAACTCTCCCCATATTAAATTTGGCTCCTACACCAGAATCAAAAGATGGAGCGGATTGTTTGAGGAAGAGCAAGTTCAGTGTCACTAGATAGAAGGGTATGTAGGGAAATGTAAGGTTGGAAAGGTGAGGAGAGTAAGGGCAGTGGGTCTAGGAAGGATTTTATATTTGATTCTGGAGGTGACAGGGAGCCACTGGAATTTTCTGAGAGGGGGTGGTGGTGGAGACATGGTCAGACCTGTGCTTTAGGAGAAAGGCTGTGGCAGATAAATAGAGGATAGACAGGAGTGGGGAGAGCCTACTGACAAGCAGACCAACCAGCAGGCTATTGCAGCAGTCCAGGCTTAAGGAGACAGGAAGCCTACACCAGGGTATGCACAAACTGCTCTCCAGAATGATTGGATCAGCTCACAGCTCCACCAACAGGGCTAATGCCTTCTTTTGTAGAGGGCACTCCACAGAACATGATGTCCCTATGCCTGGTACCCTCTGGTCTCTTCCTGTCACCCCACCCCCTGCCTTCTGCCTCAGTTTGTGTGTTGGGTTCCTCCATTAGACCGCAAGTTCCTTAATGACATAGACTGTCTTTTTATTAACTGTACCCCCAGCAGTTAGCACAGTGCCTGGCACATAGCAGGCACTTAATAAATGTTGATTGGATTGAGGGAGATATGGGCATGTTTGTAAGCAGCAAGGGAGCACCCATGAGAAAGGGAAAGATGGAGAATAAGTGAGAGGGGGCAATCTGTTGGGGGACTCAGGATGGGACAGGATCACTTGTACAGGTAGAGGGGTTTGCCTTGGCAAGAAAAAGGGGCACCTCTTCATGTGAGATAGGGATAAAGGAAAGACAGTGGCAGAAGGCACCCGAGCGACATCAGATGAAGAAGATAGACTCTGTAAATGGCCTCAGATTTTTTTCAGTATACTATGAAGCAAAGTTCTCAGCTGAGAGGGTAGAGGGAAGGAGAGTCGTGAAACACTTGGGGAGGGAAGAGCCAATGTGGTGAGTGGGATAGTGAATTAATGAGGGAGGTGTAGAGGGCTGGCCTAGCAGCAATGCAGGCTCATTTGAGGTTATGTAACATACATGTGTAGTGGAGTCAGTCAAATTGGTTATGTGATTTTCTCCACCTCTGTTCAGCGCGTATGGGAATGGAAATGAAGGCAGACGATGGTGGGAGTCACCCAAAGCTGAGGCTGGGCAGGGTAAAATCTGTGATATGAGAAGGGGAAAATGGACTCAAGAGAAGAGGGCAATGTAGAGTTTAACTGGTTCACCAAAGGAGAAGGATGAGGAAAAGAAAAGAGTGTGGCTAGTGAAAAGGTGACAGCCTGGTAGAAAACAGAAAATGGCAACAGTATGGATAACAAGAACTGCATTTTAACTTGAAATTCTATTGCTTATGAAAGCAGGAGTAATTCATGTGGAAATTTGCCAGAAATACATTCATATGGCTTTATTATCCCTGGTAGTGATCCCAAGGAAAAACCTAAAGGAGATAACTGCTTTTTGAAATACTGCTTACTATCCATTATTGTTGTTGTTGGCTAAACTATTGATTATCATCCCTTATAGTAATGTATAAAAAAACTAAAATGTATAGTTTTCTTAGTGTATTTTCTTAGCGATTTTAAATGTATGCATATCATCAATAAATTCAACAAGTTATAAATAAATGCTATTACCATTTAACTTGCTTGTCTGAATAAATAAAACTAATATGCATTGAATTTACCTTTGTTGTAGCCTTCTTTTAGCTGTTGTAGGAACATTAGCACCATAACCATAGGAGAAAAGAACTCGTTCTGCCTCCTCCTCATTTTCGACTACAAAATGGTAAAAAATACGCTAATTAGTACATTAGTTTACATAATAATGTTGTATATAATATGGAAATATAGAAAATGTGAAAAGTAGTCATGTATATTCACCATATATAAATGGGGACTTCTTTTTGATAGTATGTACATGTTAGAATACATTAGGTTTAGTTTTTAAATGCTCTAAGTGATATCACTGAGATAGTATGTCACAGTTAGATCCTAGTTCAGTTATTTTTATGATGGCAAAGATTTTAATTGCAATTTATGTGGTAAAAAAGCATGATGAGATATGATGATCATTTCATCATGGCCCTTTCATATAAGAAAAGTATTTTAAATTAGAGATATTCACCATTTCTTCAGGAAAAGAGCATTATCTGAACATATGTTTACAAAATTATAAATTTACAAAGGGGATTGATATAGAAATAGAACGTACAGCCCTAAATTTCTATTAGCAGCAATATTTAAAACATAACATAAACAAATCCATTTATCTCTCAGCTTTGTTATTCCTGTTAAATGAAGCATATATGCTCTGACCAAAAGATTTATGAATGAAAGCAATATTAAAAATAATTTGTTATGTTGAGTCTTACAAATAAAAATGCTTAACAAAAGTATGTATAAAACTAAGGGTTGGTTACCCCATCAAATCAATATTTCTGATATATATTTATGAAGAATTTACAAAGTCCGTCAACTACCTCAAACTTTAAAAATGAAATCTATTCTCAAAATTGTTTTAGAGTGTGACTCTGGGAAAGTCACTTAACCCTCATTGCCCAGCAATAATTAAAAAAAAAATTGTTTTAGAAAAATGTCTGTACATTAATGCTAACAAATTAAGGTAGATGTTAATGTGTTAATACTACTATCATTTTACCAAGAATATAGATATCTAAACGACTAATCTCAAAAAATATCCAAATAAGGTCATAGGAAAATGCCCAGAGCAGCAAAACTCACAGAAGAATGTGCTGAAATCATCTTCTAACCAAGAATGGCTTGGAAGGTCAGAAGGAGGGAGCTGCTGTGCTGATACAGGAGTCGGGCCCAACCCCACAGTCACCCTGACACAGATCCAGTCTCAGGAAGTCCTCACCAGAGAAGGAGACCCCCAGAGCCTCTGAATCAGCTGAAGCACCAGTGTCATCTGCAACTAAGCTCACAGTCTGGTGAGTGGGCTGACCCCTGGGCAGGGGAGAGACTACAGGGGTCTATGCTGGTGCTAAGGCAGAACTTGGATTTTATACCCCTACTGAGAACCAGGTGGTCGGCTCAAGTAGAAGTGACCCAGGTGGGGGAGGGGCACAGGCTCGTTGGAGTTAACAACCACAACACATAAAGCTGGTTGATTGGCAAGTTGGTCTGGGGTCATCTAGGACCAGGGAATGGGCCAGGCAAGTGAAGAACCTGATTCTCCTTAAATCATACCACCTGGGAAGTCTTAAGCTTGGGATACTGGAGCCTGGAAACAGTATCCCACTTTAAGGAGCTAAAAGTCTAGTAAAAGAAAGGCAAGATGAGCAGACAGAGAAAGGTGAGGACCATAGAAAGTTTCTTCAGTAACAAGGAAGACCAAGGGGCACCCTCAGAGGAAGATGTCAACATCAGGGCCCCTATATCTAAAGCTTCCAAGAAAAATACGAATTGGTCTCAGGCCATAGAGGTGCTCAAAAAGGACTTTGAAGAAAAAATTAGAGAGGTAGAGGAAAAAATGGAAAGAGAAATGAGGGTGAATGAATTAAAAAATAGAGGGCAATGTGAAATATCTTCTGGGAAAAACTGCTGACCTGGAAAATAGGTCCAGGAAAGATAATTTGAAAATTATTGGTCTACCTGAAAACCATGATCAAGGAAAAAGCTTAGACACTATCTTACAAGATATTCTCAAGGAAAATTGCCCTGATATTCTAGAAGCAGAAGCTAAAATAAAAATCGAAAGAATCCACCAATCACCTCCAGAAAGAGATCCCCAAAAGAAAACTCCTAGGAATATTATAGCCAAATTCCAGAGCTCTCAGGTCAAGAAGAAAATACTGCAAGCTGCCAAAAAGAAAGAATTCAAGTACTATGGAGCCCCAGTCAGGATAGCACAAGATCTAGCAGCTTCTACATTAAAGGACCAGAGGGCATGGAATATGATATTCCAAAGGGCAAAGGAAATGGGATTACAACCAAGAATCACCTACCCAGCAAAACTCAGCATTATCTTTCAGCAGAAAAAATGGGACTTTAATGAAAAAGAAGACTTTCAGATATTTGTGATGAAAAGACCTGAACTGAATGGCAAATTTGACTTTCAAATACAAGACCCTAGAGAACCATAAAAAAAAAAAATTGGAGCTGGGGGGACATAACTGGGGTCATACAGTGGGCGACTGTCAGGTTTTGGCTGGGATCCCCCTGGGTCCAGGGGTGATGATTTGTCCACTGTGTCACATAGCTAGATGATAACATCTTTAGGGTTAAATTGAGGGGTGAAGGGAATTCACTGGGGGAGGGGGAAGGGCAGAAGCAAAATCCTACATGAAAGTAACAGGAAAAGGCTTATGGAGTGGGGGAAGAGATGGGAGAGGAGCAGGGCAGTAAATGAATTTTACACTCAGCAGAAAAGGCTCAAAGACCTTAAACTCATCAGAGCTGCCTCAAGGAGGGACTAATAGACACACCCAACTAGGTGGAGTAATCTATTTAATCTGGGCAGTAAATGAGCCTAATACTCATCAGAATTGGCTCAAAGACCTCAATCTCATTAGAATTGGCTCAAGGAGGGAATAATGCACACACTCAATTGGGTGGAGTAATCTCTCTAACCCTGCAGGAAAATAGGAGGGGAAAGGGATAAAGAGAGAGGGGCAAAAGGAGGAAGGGCAGAGTGGGGGAGGGGACAGACAGAAGCAAATCCCTTTTGAAGAGGGATAGGATGAAAGAAGATGGATAATAGAATAAATATCATGGGGAAGGGAATAGGGTGGAAGGGAAACAGTTAACAATAGTAATCATGAAAAAGAGAAAAGGGGGGAAAATTGTACAAAAAAAATATTTAAATGACTAATCTCTCACTGAGCACTGTTACAAATACAAAGAAGACTCAGAACTTAACTAGTACTAAACTGAAGGTTTGGCATTCAATCCATGTTAGGAAGGCTAAAGTACTAGAATCATAGAATCTAAGAGGCCATCTAACTCGATTTGCATGTGAATTTATAGCCCTCCCACAACACTGACAATTGGTCACAGCTTCCTCCTGAAGATCTTGGTGATAGGGAAACCCATTAGTCTTATCAGGGAGTTCATTCTTTTTTTTTAAAAAAGATTGGGAATAAAAAAAGTTTCCCATAACATAGTGTAATAAAAAAGATGATTGCACATGAAACTGCAAATCTATTTTGTACAGCTATTCCTTTTAAATATATAATAAAGTTATCATGTAAATTTCCCCCCTTTTTTCCTTCTGTCTTCTTCCCACCCACCCTAGAGATGGTTAAGACACAAATAGGTGTGTGTGTGTGTGTGTGTGTGTATGTATGTGTATATATATATATATATATATATATATATATATATATATTTGTATACACACACACACACATATATCTTCTTTTACACCATCACTCAAATGTTTTGCCTCTGACTTCCTCCTCCCTCAGTCTATCCTCCCTTCTTTCACCCCTCCCTCCTTATCCCTTTCCCCTCTTACTTTCTGGCAGGGTTAGATAGATTACTCCACCCAATTGGGTGTGTATGTTATTCCCTCCTTGAGCCAACTCTGATGAGGTTAGGGTCTTTGAGCTAATTCTGTTGAGTGTAAGGTTCATTCACTTCCCCACTCCTTCCCCATCTCTCTCCCCACTCCATATGCCCTTTCCTCAATTTTATCCTAAAGATGTCATCATGGGGCAGCTAGGCGACACAATAGACAAAGCACCCTCTCTTGACCCAGAAGAACCTGAGCCCAAATCTGGCCTCAGACACAAGACACTCACCAATCCCGACTGCCCCCACCCCCATAAAAAAAGATACAGAAAATAAATGCTTTACAGATATCATTCCTTCATAATCAATTCCCACCTGTGCAAGCTGTCTAAATTTCTTCCTATCATCTGCCCTAATACTCAGAAAGTTCTTATGATTTAGACATATCATCTTCTCATGTAGGAATATAAACAGTTTAACCTTTTAACATCTCTCATGATTTCTTTTTCCTGTTTCCCTTTTTATTTTTCTCTAGGGTCTTGCACTCGAAAGTAAAAATTTCTATTCAGCTAGTCTTTTTATCACAAAAAACCTGAAAGTCCTCTTTTTCATTGAAGTCCCATTTTTTCCCTTGAAAGATTATATTCAGTTTTTTCTGGGTAGGTGATTTTTGGTTGTAGTCCCAATTCCTTTGCCCTCCAGAATATCATATTACATGCCCTCCAATACTTTAATGTAGAAGCTGCTAGATCTTGTGCCATCCTGACCATGGCTCCATAGTATTTGAATTGCTTCTTTCTGGCTGCTTGTAATATTTTCTTCTTGACCTGGGAGCTCTGGAATTTGGCTATAATATTACTGGAAGTTTTCCTGGGATCTCTAACCCTAGACTCCCCTCGCTTTTTCAGTGCCAGGGAGACCTAAGCTCCTGGTTACAGTTATTTTCTCTGGGAGCAACAGAAAGCCAGGTAGTCTCAGTCCTTTAGAAGCAAAAGCCTGCGAGAAGCCACAAGCCCACAGCACCAGCACTCCAGTGCTCTCCACAGTCATTTCCAGGATGGACATCCCTTTAACACCAGCAAAGTCAGTGTTGTGGCAAACAACCTTGTAGCACCAGTGAGGAATAACTGAACATTGGTGCCAGCACTCCACTAAGCCTGAGGAGAAAGAGTGCAGTGTCCAGCTGGGGCCAGAGACTTAGGCTGGTGAACTATGAAATGTCCTGTGGGTAGTGGGGGACAGGGAAGGATGAGACACTGTGAATCCATCCCCAAAAGAAAACACAATCAGAGGGGAGTGAGTCAGGGGAAAGACAGACTAAAGATCTCAGAAAGAAGAAAACTCAAAGACTGTGAAGATAAGCAGATAAATCAACTAGGAAACATTTACAATGGAAGGAAATATGGTCTCCAGATCTAGTAAATTAGTTCAGACATACATTAAAAAATACTGTAAAATAAGGGAAAATGATCATCCAATAGCTGATAGAGGACCTTGTGGAACATGAAAAGATCACAGAACCATCACTTAGTGATTCAAAACAGAAATGAGAATTGTGATACTGGGACTACATTACAACGTGGGAGGCTACATGAAAGGAAGGAGAGGGGAGGGGAAAAGGGGGATAGAGAGGAGATATGTATGATACAAGAGGAAGGTGACCTCTGTGCATTCAGAGAAAAGTCTAGAGAGGAGTAGGTGAGAAGGAAGAGGAAAGATTTAATAAGGAGGGAATGAAAGGAGGAAGGCCTTTTCTTTTATTACTCTGGTGGTAGGCTGGGGTTCCACTGATGAATGCTCCTAAGGGTGATAAGAAATGATCTGTGAAGGGAGATGAGGACTTTCACTGAGTGTGACCTAGGGGATTTGATGCTTTTATTCTAGTTGTCCTACAGTGGAAGGAGTATGGAGGGGAGGACGTTAGAAGCCCTGGGGGAGTGAAGGAACATGAAATCAAGGAAGAGATTTTGAGGCAAATATAACAAAAATACACCAGCAGAATATATAGATCAATGGGATGCATAACCAGGGATGTGGTAGGAGAGGAACTCTATCATGGGATGTCTCCTTTGTTACCTACAGGAATTAACATTTTTCTAGGGGTAAGGCACAATGGAAAAGGAGAATCCATGTGGCAAGCTCTAAAAGGTAGGGGCAGAAACTGCTGCCTAGAGGTGAGAACCTAGAATGAATACTTTGGAAGATTTGATTACATGAGGCATACAGAGAAAACAGAGAGACCAGATAATTATAGTGGTCATGAAACAGAGACTGAGGGTCTACAGTAGACAGAAAAATAGGATAGATAATATAGTAAGAGACATCCTTTTTGGAAAGGATCACAAAAAATGAATTAAAAGAACCTAATGAACAAGACTACTTGAAGGGGAAGAAAAGAAAGGGGAACCTACTAGACTAAGAAGAAAAAAAAAGGGGTGTGTGTGTGAATTAGATAAAAAGCATGAGAGAAAAAGGAACTAATGTGCAAAATCTCAAAGGGAAAGGAGTAACAAATGAGAGATAGGGATGATTAGGGGAAGAGAGCCAGTGGGAATAGGGGCACCTTAAAAAATTAAAGTAACTGGGGCGGCTAGGTGGCGCAGTGGATAAAGCACCAACCCTGGATTCAGGAGGACCTGAGTTAAAATCCGGCCTCAGACACTTAACATTTACTAGCTGTGTGACCTTGGGCAAGTCACTTAACCCTCACTGCCCTGCCCCCCCCAATTAGAGTAACTGAAGGAACATAAATACTATATTTACATCACAAAAGTGGGGAAAACCCCATAACTTAAAAAAAAAGCAGTATCAGAGTAGAGACAAATGGAAGAAAATATAAACCTTAATCTCATAAATTTAAATGTGAATGGATTAAACAATCCAATTAAATGAAAAATAACATTGGATAAGAAAACAAAACCCTACATTCTGTTGCTTATAAGAAACACATTTAAAAACCAAAGTCATACACAAAATAAAACTGAAGGGATAGGAAAAAACTACAATATATAAAATGAATATCAAAAAGCAGGAATTACAACCAAGCTACCTGGAAAAGCAAAAACATTGAAAAAAAGGGGATAATCAACAAAACTCCATTATGCTGAAAAGAACCATAGACAACAAACCTATATCAGTAATAAATATACTCTCCAAATGCCTTAGCATCCAAATTACAAAGGAAACATCTGAGTAACAAGAAGACAATAGATAGTAATACAATAATCACAAATAACTTCAAAATCCTTCTATTGGTTTTGGGTAAGTCTAACTGAAAGATTAAAAAAAAAAAGGAGAATATGGAATTGAACAAATTTCAGGAGAAACTAGAGTTAAAAGACTATGGCATCTTTTTAATGGGACATTAAAGGAATGTGTATATTTCTCAGTATAACATAGAACTTTTTACCAAAAATGACCATGCAAGGAAGAGAGATATTGCATAGAAAGGCAAAAAGGTAGAAATAGTTAATACATCTTTTATAGACCATACTAAAATAAAAATAGAAATTGCTTCAGGGACAACAAACAAAAGATAGAGATATAGAAACAGACTCAAATGGAGACTTAACAATGAAATCTTAAATAATAAGGGGATTAAAGAACAAATGATACAAATAATAACTAATTTTTTTTTAACAGGGCAATGGGGGTTAAGTGACTTGTCCAGGGTCACACAGCCAGTAAGTGTCAAGTGTCTGAGGCTGGATTTGAACTCAGGAACTCCTGAATCCAGGGCTGGTGCTTTATCCACTGTGCCACCCAGCTGCCCCCAATAATAACTATTTAAAGGAAAAAAATGAAACATACCAAAATTTCCAGGAAGTAGTTAAAGCGATCTTGAAAGGAAAAATCTGGGGACAGAATGCTTTATGTGAGGAGTGTCAAGGAGTCCAGTGTCATTAGATCAAAGAGTATGTGGATAGTACTATATAGATCTCTGGTGAAGAATGTATATAGATAAGCAAAGATGTCTACATTGGCAAAAGATATACATTTATTATGATTATGCATATTAAAAACAGCATTGAGATTTTATGAATATATAGATAGAAAAGAGACTACTCAGGTATGCAGAGCAAATAGTTTTTTAAAGAATATTTTCTTAAAGTTTATATTTTTATCTCCCTTTTCCCCCTCAGTATGACAATGTTAGCATTGATTTCTTGGCTTTATTTGGAGTATCTATAATACATTTATCTATTTGTTCAAATAAACATAAGGCAATTTAAACTGTGAAAAAATAAATAGCTGAATAAGCTATTAGAGTAAAAGGATGGGACTACTTCTATACAGTTTTTATTTCTGGCTTATCTTATACAACTGCTATTTGTTACATTAACTATATATTATATGCAATACTTTATTGCATATTTGCCCTGATGATTTTAAAGTGGACATCTGAAAAAATAGAAATAAAATAACTAGTTAAAAGGCAAAATGTTCTATGGAATTATAGAGAAGAGAAATATTAACAACATAATTACACTTAATTATGAAAAATACCAATTACACATTTGAAATGAGATTTGTTCAATTTTCCTATTAATTACTGAGGTTTTTTATTTTGCTGTGGTTGTTTAGACCTATGATTTCATCAATATAGGGAGTTACTGATATTGAAACTATGAACCAATGAAGACCGAAAATTCATCTGTAGCAGCTTTAGATAAATACCTTAAATGACAGGGCAAGCAATTTGACTAGAGTCACAAAGCTGCATCAGGGATAGGACTTAAACATACACACACATACACACACACACACACACAGAGCTGGATTTTTATCTACTATCCCACAGAACTTTCTCTGGATAACAATTCTCAGAAAATTTCAAACTCCAAACTCCTTTGTATTTTACATCTTTCTCCTTTGTTTTCTCATCCATAAATAAGATGCAGAAATGAAAATGTCAAAAGTATTTAGGAAGGGGGCAGCTAGGTGGCACAGTGGATAAAACACTGGCTCTGGATTCAGGCAGACCTGAGTTCAAATCCAGCCTCAGACAGTTGACACTTACTTGTAAACTGTGTGACCCTGAGCAAGTCACTTAACCCTCATTGCTCTGCCCCACCCCGCCTCCAAAAGTATTTAGGAAGCCTTTGTATTGTCTTATTCACAGTATTTTCCAAGTAGGGATATTTCCAAGGGGGACTTTGCATCATACCTGTCATTGGCCATGAGAGACCTTGCTACATATCTTCTTGAACGGGGGTGGGGTGTGGGGGGAGGAAGGGGGGAAGGGGGAGGTGGAAAGTTTTCATTCTCCTTTATTCTTTAGCTGCACTGATTCAATTTAAAGTTTTGCCCTGGCTGCACTGGCAGATAAAAAGTGCCACTATACTACTTCAAATTCAATGTAGAAAAGACTTTATGGAACATAAAGCCAGTTTGTTGAGTAGTGTATACTGTAAATGACACCAACAGCTGTACTGAAGGCAGGAATTACTAGGTAATGCAATTAGTAGCACTACTCTCAACACATCCACATTGGGTGTGTGTGCTATGAAGGCTGTTCATTTGAGCTGAATAAAGAGACATAGTGAAAACACAAAGAATTTTAAATTCTTTCAATAGAAAAACTTTTGTTAATGATTAAGTATTGAGAATCTTTTTCTGTTAGGTTTAACATTATTACAGTAACTTCTATTTAGATATCAGTTTACAGTACATAAAGTATTTCCCCCACTGCAACACTGGGGAGCATGTAGTAAGGTACCATTACCCCCACTTTTTGGCTGAGGTGTCTGAAGCTCATGAGAATAAGGGACTTGTCCATAAACACAGCTATTAAAGTGTCAGAGCTGGGTTGTGAATCTAGGCATTCTGATACCAAGAGTACCCTTCTCACTAAAAAATCTGCCTTCTCTATAAAAGTAAAAATAAGATACTTACAATCAAGGAGTTTAAAATCAAGCTAAGGGAGAAAAAAAAAGCTAACATGCATGAAACAACATTGAATAATAACAGAATAGAGCATATAATTAAATACTAAATAATGAGGTACAGAGGACAAATGTTGAAAAAATTCAGAAAAAGGTTGGCTTCTCCGTGCAAGGTTTCAAGGAGAAGGTTGGAGTTTATGTGGGCCCTGAAGGATTGGCAATATTTGGCCAAAGAAAAGGCACTAAAAGTGATGAGCACAGCAAAGAAGCAGAAATGAGTATTGGGAAATGAGAAGTTCAGCAAGAAAGAGTCATTAGAGGGGAAGAAATGACAAATAAGGCTAAAGAAGTTGGGTATAGGCAAAATAATGGGCCTTAAAATTCAGGCAGAGGGGGGTGCAGCTAGGTGGTGCAGTGGATAAAGCACTGGCCCTGGATTCAGGAGGACCTGAGTTCAAATTTGACCTCAGACACTTGACACTTACTAGCTGTGTGACCCTGGACAAGTCATGTAACCCTCATTGCCCTGCCCTCCCCCCACCCCCCCAAAAAAAATTCAGGCAGAGGGCTTGAGATTGGAAATAGTAAGAAAAAATAATGCTAATTAAGGTCTTTCACCAGTGGAGGAACATGAATATAGTGTTTAACAAAATGTGGTCTGGATGGATATCTGGTTAATATGGCAGCCTAAAAAGAGGTAGGTTTCTCAGCTCTCACAGACTTAGTAATCCATGAGAAACTTGAAATTCATATCATATCAAATAATGACTGAAAAATCCAAAGAAAAATCATATTGGCATAATTTGTTTTATTGTACTTTGCTTGACTATGCAACCATTTTCCAAACAGCATGTGCTCATGTCATGTTTCTGTGTCACATTTTTGTAATTCTTGTAATACCTCAATATTATATATGCTCTGGAGATCTATGATCAGTGATCTTTGATGTTATCATTATAATTATTTGGGGGTGCCACTAACCACACCCATATAAGACAGTGAACTTAATTGATAAATGTTGTTTGTGTTCTGACTGCTGCACTTACTGCTTGCTCCCCTTTCTTTCTCCATTTCCTTGGACTTCCCTATTCTCTGAGACACAATAATATTGAAATTAGGTCAAACCTACAATGGCCTCCAAATGTTCAAATGAAGGCAAGAAAACTAACAAATATCTATCAGTCATAACAATAAGGACACTAAAAAACGTCTAGCAAATACCTTAGCCAAGAAACAATTTATGATTTTTGTGCCTTACAGAAGGCTTATCGAAAGACTCAACTGAGCCAGGTCATCATGAAAGCATTTACAGAAAAAATTGGAAGGACAAAAAATTGATGAAACATGGAAATGATCTGTCAAGTCTTCTAGATTAAACTATTTTTTCTCCAACAAGGCCAGAGTAGGATTCTATCACAGTCTGTAATGTGCTATAGGAACAAAAAGAAATGACACCAAAGCAGACAAATATGGGAAGAGAAACTGGACCAGGCCAAGCATACTTAGAGAAGCATATGCTGGTGATGACAATACTGGGGCATTGAGGGATTAATTCTTAAGACATTTGAAAGAGGGAAAGACACCAAACACTTGGAAAAAAATATCACAGACATTATTATTTCCAAAAAAAGTGATCAAGAAAACATCAGCAATCAGTAACTTATATGTCTGCTCTTCAATGCCTATAAAATCTATGTGGAAATAATCTACATATGTAATGAGTGCAACTCTAATCAAGGCTTGTAAAGGGAACAACAGGAAGGCTTTTCCAGATGGTATCATATAGCAGACCACATCATTATAGCCACAGAACTGACCGAAAGGTATGTTGATTTTTTTTTTTTTTTTTGGTGAGGCAATTGGGGTTAAGTGACTTGCCTAGGGTCACACAGCTAGTAAGTGTTAAGTGTCTGAGGCTGGATTTGAACTCGGGTCCTCCTGAATCCAGGGCCGGTGCTCTATCCACTGAGCCACCTAGTTGCCCCGTAGGTACGTTGATTTTAAAGAAGCATATGTTTATGTGTCAAAATCATACAAGAGTCTTTGAAAGATGCAAGCACAAAGATAAATATTCAGTGAGCCTCTCATAAAAAGTGAGTACAGGAGGGTATATGTTCAAAGGATGGCCAGCAAAAAAGCTCAAATTGAGATGCCAGGAAGACAAATTCCTCACAAAGTGCAAGGTCTTCTGAATATACCTGTTTGCAGAGTTTGTAGTGATGACTGCATCAAAGCCCAGAACAATGCAGAGAATGAAGAATGCATATTGTCCAAGTTATGATAAATAGTTGGACGGCTACCCTATAGATATGGTCCGTTGGTCAGTATCATAAACATATACTTTGGATGGAAAATGGGCCCAGACTTGATTAGTAGGGGGACAGAAGGCTGAAATGAATTTGGTAAATTGTCCAGTGCCTTTAATGACACAAAGTATTTTCTGAAACAAAGGTCCATTTTAAACACATTTTTTTTGTAAAGCTAAAATAATCTCATTTATGAATAAGACTAGAAAACTAAAAGGAATCATAACTAGATGGAAGTTTGTAATTAGGAGTAATGGAGAGATGCATGGTAAGTCTGACTAGGCTACAGCATATTACTAATAAAGATCTGTACCAGAGAAATAGTGTAAAAATATTAGGAAAGCAATATGTAGTAGGTCAGTCAGTAAGGACTTATTAAGCATCTACTATATGCTAGGCACTGTTGCTTAGCACTAGAGACACAAAGAAAAGTAAAAGACAGTCCCTACCCTTAGGGAGTTTATAGTCTAATGGGAGAGACAACATACTACTAACAAATATGTACAAACAAGATATGTACAGTGTAACATAGGAGTAATCTCATAGGGAAGCATTAGCATTAGCATTAAAAGAGATGGGGAGGGGCAGCTAGGTGGTGAAGTGGATAGAGCACCGGCCCTGAATTCAAGAGGACCTGAATTCAAAATCTAACCTCAGTCACTTGACACTTACTAGCTGTGTGATCCCAGGCAAATCACTTAAGCCCCACCAAAAACCAACCAACCAACCAACCAAACAAAAAAAAAGAGGGATAGGGAATCTATCTAAAACTAAGAGCAACAAAAAAAGGAAAATATTAGATGTTGGAGGGGATGTGGGAAAGCTGGGACATTAATCCATTATTGGTGGAGTTGTGATCTGATCCAATTTTGGAGAGCAATTTGGAACTATACCCAAAGGTCTATAAAGCTGTACCTACCCTCTGATCCAGCAATACCACTGCTAGGTCTATATCCCAAAGACATCCAAAAAAGGGGAAAAGACCTATTTGTACAAAAATATTTATAGCAGCTCTTTTTGTGGTGGCTAAGAATTGGAAATCAAAGGCATGCCATCAATTGGGGAATGGTTAAACAAGCTGTGGTATTGATTGTAATGGAATACTATTGTGCTATAAGAAATGACAAGCAGGATGATTTCAGAAAGGCCTGGAAAGATGTGTATGAACTGATGTATAGTAAAGTGAGCAGAACCAGGAGAATGTTGTGCATGGTGACAGCAATATTGTTTGATGAAGAACTGTGAATGACTTAATTATTCTCATCATTCCCAAAGGGCTAATGATGAAGCATACTATCCATTTCCAAAGAAAGAACTGATATTGATTGAATAGAGACTTAAGCAAGCTATTTTTTCATTTTCTTTTATTTTTTAAAAATTCAAATCTTCTTCTATAAAATGACTATTATGGAAATTTTTTACATGATTGCACATGTAGAACCTGTATCTGATTGTTTACTGTCTCAGGGAAGGAGTAGGGGAGGGAGAAAGGGAGGGATAGAATTAGGAACTCAAAACTTTAAATAAAAATGTAAAAAAATGAAAAACAAAAACAAAGAAGAGATATAGGGAAAGGCTTTTTGTGAAAGGTGGGATTTGATGTGGGACTTGAAGTAAGCCAAGAGGTAGAAATGAGGAGGGAGAGAATTCCATGTAGGGGGTACAGCCAATGAAAATTGCTATAGGCAGGAGATGCAGTACTTTAATCAAGGAACAGCAAGGCTGTCAGGTGTCCCTGGATCACAGAGTGCTTGGAAGTTAATAAAGTGCAAGAAGACTGTAAAGACTGGAGAGTTACAGGTTATGAAGTTTTTTTTTTTAAATTAAGTTTTTATTGATAGTTTTTGGTTTTTATATCATCATGGTTTTCTTCAATGTTCCTCCCCTAATTCTCTTCCTAGAAAGCCATCCATAATGACAAATAATATTTTTAAAGAACCCCCCCCACCAAAGAAAGAAAAAAGAAGGAAAAAAGGAGGAAAAAAAATGAGCAGAATCTATTATCAATACACTCAAAAAGGTATAAAAACATTTGCAATATGCAACACTTGTGGTCTACCCACCTCTCCAAAGGAGTTTTAGAGTACCCTTTCACATCTCTTTTTGCTTTGTTCTTTATAATTTTGCAGAATTCACTTTTAATTTTTTTTAATGTGTGATTACTCTTTCCAATTACATTATAGTTATTGTATATACTGTTTTCTTGGCTCTGCTTATTTCACTTTCATCAGTTCATATGGAACTTTCTATGCTTCTCTATATTCATCAGACATCTTTTTTTTTTTTTTTTTGTGGGGTAATGGGGATTAAGTGATTTGTCCAGGGTCACACAGCTAGTAAGTGTCAAGTGTCTGAGGCTGGATTTGAACTCAGGTCCTCCTGAATCCAGGGCCAGTACTGTATCTACTGCGCCACCTTGCTGCCCCCCCCCATTTTTTTATAGCAAAATAATATTCCATTACATTCACGTACCATCATTTGTTTAGTCATTCCCAAATCAACGAACATCTATTTTATTGCAATTCTTTGCTGTCATAAAATATGTTGCTACATAACAAGAGTGAATAATGACCAATGAATTGGAAGTGTGTTGCACTGTTACCCCATGCGATGTGAAGTGTTTTGAAAGATCTCTAGTTTATTGAGTGGAGCCCTTGTGGAGGATTAACAAGAGGAAAAGAAACAAAATCTTACAGGATAAAAAGGTATAACTTAGTTGCAACTGGAGAGAGGAGTCACACCAATAAGGTCCCAGATCCATCAGAAAGTATCAAAGTATTTCAAAATTAAAACAAGATATAGTCACCTTATTCTATTTGGAGCAAGATTAGCTATTTTTAGAAAAAGGAAATCAGAAATTGGTACAATAGAAAGAGCAGGGGCAGCTAGATGGTGCAGTGGATAGAGCACCGGCCCTGGAGTCAGGAGTACCTGAGTTCAAATCCGGCCTCAGACACTTAACACTTACTAGCTGTGTGACCCTGGGCAAGTCACTTAATCCCAATTGCCTCATTAAAAAAAAAAAAAAAAGAAAGAGCAATGACTTGGAAGTAAGAGGACCTGGGTTTTAAAATCCCATCTCTGATGCTTATTACTTGTGAGACCAAGGTCTTAATCTTAATATTCCTGGGCCTCAGTTTCCTCCCATCTCATAATCTAGAGCATTGACCTAAATGGCCTCTGAGGTCTCTTCTAGCTCTGAATCTATGAAGGAACTCTATCTTGTATGATCTGGAAAAGAGCACTGGGGAGTGGCATGTGCCTATTCAGCAGAAGCATTGGGCACTATTGATTGGGTTCACCTATATCATCTATATATAGGGTTGATAGTCAGTAACAGCACTCTAGGGGGGAAAAAAAAAAAGCAAAGCTGATAGGGCTGATGTAAAAAAAAAAAAATCCCAAGTGTCTTGACAAGTAGTTGGTTTTGCAATTTACATATAAGAATGCTTATAGGTCCCTCAAGATCCTAAACAAGAGCCTTAGATTTTTAAAATCTAAACAAATTTTTAGAGGACAAATAAGACCTAGGCTAGTGACATGCCAAAATTATGACATGGACTTCTAGATGAATTTATCTACTATTTGACACTATCAACACTTTGCAGCAAATACCCAAATGAATTACAAGGTATATTCTCTAAAAGTTAACTGTAAATGCCCAGCAGACTGATGGTATGTGTCATACTCCTTTTCTCTAGTTTCTCAATTATTTTTTTGTTTTTGTTTTTGTTTTTTGCAGGGCAATGGGGGTTAAGTGACTTGCCCAGGGTCACACAGCTAGTAACTGTCTGAGGCCGGATTTGAACTCAGGTACTCCTGAATCCAGGGCTGGTGCTTTATCCACTGCACCACCTAGCTGCCCCCTAGTTTCTCAATTATTAACAGAAAGGAATTTATCCAGCTTAAGCTGCTGGTTCAGTATTCTCCTGCAAAATAAATTCAAAGCACTGGGAAAGTCTCAGAAATGTGTATCACAAAGTTGTATAAAATGGAGCATTGTTGACTTACGTGGTGAGACAACTTATTAAAGTTAGGTTCTTCAAATTAATTAAACCATCTCTAAGAAGAGAAGGTTGATTAGGGGAATCTGCTGCTCTCTGTCCCCTATTAAGTCCACTGGTAACTTGTTAAGGTATAAAGATAACACCTGATTGGTATTCAGTAATTGGACTTTTGTCCATGGCTGGATAGTTGGAGGATCCATCCCTATGCTTACGTAGAGATGATAGACCTCTCTCCTTTTTTCCAGTGTAGTGATGACAGTGGTAGTGGGAATGGATTTTTTGCTCCTATCATCTCCCAGAGGGGCAGCTAACAGCAACTTAGAGTAGAAGAACATGGCAGGCTGAATGTGTTTGCCCAGGTAGCCAGAGAAGGAAGACCTTGAATTCCTTTCTGCTTTGCATTTTTCTATTTCCATTTCTGAGCATATGTTAGAAGCCAGAGATATGGTATGACTTTCCTAGTCCAAGAGATGATAGTAGCTGAGGCAGTGATAGAGCTTATGTAGAAACACATGGCTGATTAAAACATTTGTTTCTTTTCATGTACCTAGAATCATATGGGGAGTTTGTTTTTTTTAAAGTAAATCCCTGGTGAGGGCATAATAAGTTAAAAAGACCAAGAACCGTTTTGGGGAGGTCCCAGCAACTTTGTGAAGTCAGTCCTAGTGTGGGAGTTGATGGTGGGAAGAGCTGGACCGTAGGTTTTACATTACATTTTAAAAGTGCTTTGATTAGCAAAAGGCCTCAGAATGATACAGAGAATTATTGTGATAGATCTTTACTCTTAACATTGCAAACAAATGAGTTTTTGGAAGACCCACAATAAAAAGGGAAAAAATGTAAATCCCAAATGTCAACATGACCACTGTAATATATGAATTTTGTAATAAGCTTACTTAGGGCTACTCTGATGAACACAAGGAGCATGTGTTACTGGGGACAAGTCAAGGTAGAATCTAGAAAGCTGGCAACAGCTGCTGCTGTTAAAATCTATCTTGAGTGACTACCGGTTTTCACTGGGAGAGAGTAGGAAAAGTTTTTTATTTTAAAAACATATTGGCCTGGAGGCTAAGAAGACAAAAGGCTAAGGGTTGGGTACAACATAGGGCAGATAGAGTTCTGGGCCTGGAGTCAGGAAGACCTGAGTTCAAATTACAAGCTTACTAACTTGATAGTTGTGTGACCCTAGGCAAGTCACTTAACCTCTGTTTGCCTTAATCCACTGGAGAAAAATGACAAACCATTCCAGTATCTTTGCCAAGAAAACTCCATATGGGGTCAAGAAGAGTTGGACCTGACTAAATGACTGAACACAAGACAACATATGGTGCTCTAGAAAAGGTCAGTTTTTAACAGGACTTTATAAAGTGTTTTTAATGCCAGAAAGTCCAATTTTCAACGTTTCATAAAGATTATGTGATAAATTCTATTGGTTATAGACATATTCACATTGAGTTTTGTTGTCTTTTATTGTTGTTTTTACATTATTGTCATCACCGTGCATCATATTTGAATAAATGAAGCACTTATTAAGTACTTACTATGTGGAAAGCACTATGCTAAGCGCTGGGTGGGGACATACATAGAAAAGTATGACAGTCCCTGCTTTCAAGGAGGTCACATTCTAATAGTAGAAATATCACATGTGGAAGGTTTTAACTACCAGTCAGATGAAAAAGTCCCATGATCTTTAGGGTGAAGTGGCAAAGGAAAAGTTAATACCACTTCTTTAACATCACTTCCACTGATAAAATAATGTCAGTTTCTGACACTGAACCGCTGGACAGTGCTGGGGACTTTGGTGGTAAGAACTACTTCTTTTGCACCTTCAGTAGGTACGGCTATAACAAGACATCTGGAGCATCACAGGTATATGTAGGCTATATATCTCCACAGAGGATGTTTCCCAGGATGATGGCTGAGGGCAATGGGCAGAAAACATTATTATTTCCAAGGCTTTTGGGTTTAGGGTCCTGGGCTGTCTCCATCAGCATATGAGGGGAGATGGTGGTCAAGGTGATGCTGATAGTTTGACTTTTCCAGATACATTTTCCCTCAGTGTACATTACTGCATCAGCTGTGCTGGCTTGTCTGCCCTATATGTGGCAGTTGGTGGGCATGGCTTGCCCCTTCTCCATAGGAGGTGCCTACACTGATGATAGGACTGGGTGGTCTGCAAGGTGTTCTCACTTCCTGGGTTCCTGTACCTTTGTTTTTTTTTTTTTAGCTCTCCTTTATTCAATCTGCATTTAATCACTTGAAATTTATTTTGGTAATGGTGTAGATATTGGTCTATCCATAATTTCCACCAAAGTGTTTTTCAGTTTTCCTAACAGTTCTTGTCAAATAGAGTGCCTTACCTAGTGCTGTGTATTCTTGTATTTATCAGTCACTAGTTGGTTGGATATATTTGTTTTTAGGTCTTACATAATTCCACAGATTTAACTTCCTATTTTGTATTTGGTACCAGGTAGTGTTAATAACATAAATGATATAATCTGAGACCTGGTAAAGATAGCATTCCTCATCATAAGTCCTTCAAAGTTCTTCTGGATCATTGTACTGTTGAGAATAGCTAAGTCATTCACAGCTGACCATTCCACAACATTGCTGTTACTTTGTACACAATACATTTCACTTTGCATCAGCTCATGTAAGTCTTTCTAGGTCTTTCTGAAAACATCCTGCTAAACATTTTTTATAGCACAATAGTATTACATCATATTCACATACCACAATTTGTTGAGCCATTCAGGCATCCCTTCAACTTCTGATTATTTGCCACCAGAAAAAAAAGCTGCTCTAAATATTTTTGTACCTATGGGTCCTTTTCCTTTTTGTTTTTTATCTCTTTTTGGACATAGACATAGTAGTAGTATTGCTAGGTCAAAGAGAATGCACAGTTTTACAGCCCTTGAGGCATAGTTCTGAATTGCTCTAAAGAATGGCTGAATCAGTTTACAACTCCACTAACACTGCATTAATGTCTTATTTTCCCCACATCCCTTACAATATTTGTTACTTTCCTCTTCTGTTCTATTAGCCAGTCTAACAGGTATGAGGCAGTACCCCAGAATTGTCTTGATTTGCATCTCTTCAATCAACAGTGAGTTAGAGCAATTTTTTTCCCATATGGCTATAGATAGCTTTTGAAAACCGTTCACATCTTTTGATCATTTATCAATTGGGGAATAGCTTTTATTTTAATAAAATTGATTCAGTTCTCTATATTTCAGAAATGAAGTCGTTATTAGAGCAACTTGCTTCAAATTTTTTTCACAGTTAGTACTGCTAACTGTATTCCCATCATTTATTCTATTATTTCTCTTTCACCCTGTGCCTCCTCAAAAGTGTTTTCCTTCCCTTCTATCACCCACCACTGTCTCTACTTTCCCTCCTACTTTCTTGCAGGACAAGATAGATTTCTATATCCAATTAAGTGTGTATGTTATTCTTTCTTTGAGTCAATTCTGATGAGAAAAATGTTCCTTCATTCCCCCTCACCTCCCACCTCCCCCTCCACTATATAAGCTTTTTCTTGCTTCTTTTATGCTAGAAAATTTATCCCATTCCATCTCTCCCTTTCTCTTTCTCCCAGTCCATTATTAATCTCTCACCCTTTAATTTTATTTTTTTTAGATATCACCCCTTCATATTTAACTCACATGTGTGTCCTGTCTATATCTACTCCTCATTTCCCTAATAATGAGAAAGTTCTTGAGTTACAAGTATCATCTTCCCATGTAGGAATATATACAGTTTAACCTTTTAAAATACCATATGAGGGGCAGCTAGGTGGCACAGTGGATAAAGCATCGGTCCTGGATTCAGGAGAACCGGAGTTCAAAGCCGGACTTAGACCTTGACACTTACTAGCTGTGTGACCCTGGGCAAGTCAATTAACCCTCATTGCCCTGCAAAAAAAAAAATACCATATGATTTCCTTTTCCTGTTTACCTTTTTATGCTTCTCTTGAACCTTGTATTTGAAATTTTTTATTCAGCTCTGGTCTTTTCATCAAGAATATCTGAAAGTCCTCTCTTTCACTGAATGCCCATACCTCTCCCCCTGGAAGCATTACACTCAGTTTTCCTGGATAGGAGATTCTTGATTGTAACCCCAAGTCCTTTGTTCTCAGTAATATCATATTCCAAGCTCTCCAATCTAATGTTATTTCTTTTTTTTTTTTGGTGAGGCAATTGGGGTTAAGTGACTTGCCTAGGGTCACACAGCTAGTAAGTGTTAAGTGTCTGAGGCCGGATTTGAACTCAGGTCCTCCTGACTCCAGGGCTGGTGCTCTATCCACTGCGCCATCTAGCTGCCGCCTCTCCAATCTAATGTAGAAGCTGCTAAAACTTCTGTAATCTTGACTGCAACTCCATGGTACTTAAATTGTCTCTTTCTGGCTGCTTGCAGTATTTTCTCCTTGATGTGAAAATTATGGAATTTGGCTACCATATTCCTTGGAGATCTCATTTTGGGATCTCCTTCAGGAGGTGTTTGGTGGATTCTTTCAATTTCTATTTTACCCTCTGGTTCTAGGCTATCAGGGAAGTTTTCCTTGATAATTTCTTGAAAGATGATGTCTAGGCTCTTTTTTTTTTTTTGGATCATGGCTTTCAGGCAGTCCAATAATTTTAAAATTATCTCTCCTGGCTCTATTTTTCAGGTCATTTGTTTTTCCAATGAGTTATTTTATACTGTCTTCTATTTTTCATTATTCTGGGTTTGTTTTATTGTTTCTTGATTTCTCATAAAGTCATTGACTTTCATTTGATCAGTTCTAATTTTCAAGGAATTATTTTCTTCAGTAACCTTTTTGCCTCCTTTTCCATTTGGGCATTTCTGATTTTTAAAGAGATTTTTTTCTTCAGTGAATTTTTGTGCCTTTTTATATTTGGTCAAAACCTGCTTTTCAAGGCATTTGTCTCCTCATTGGCTTTTTGTACCTCTTTTACCATTTTGTTTAGTCTGGTTTTTTGTTTTGTTTTGTTTTTTTTTTTGCGGGGCAATGAGGGTTAAGTGACTTGCCCAGGGTCACACAGCTAGTAAGTGTCAAGTGTCTGAGGCTGGATTTGAATTCAGGTACTCCTGAATCCAGAGCTGGTGCTTTATCCACTGTGCCACCTAGCTGCCCCCTAGTCTGTTTTTTAAGGTGTTATTTTCTTCAATATTTTTTTTGTGTTTCCTTTACCAAGCTGTTGACTCTTTTTTTATGATTTTCTTGCATCACTCTCATTTCTCTTCCTAATTTTTCCTCTAATTCTCTTACTTTATATTTTAAAGTTCTTCCATGGCTTGAGACTACTTCATATTTTTCTTGGAGGCTTTGGATGAATCCAAGGCCTGCTCTTGGTTTGCTGGGGCCAAGTCTGTGCTGGTATGGCCTGCGCTGGACTGTGCTCCACTTTCACCCAAGTGCAACAGACCTTTCCTGCTGGCCTTTGGCTGGAAAATCATTTCATCCTGTCCTTTTGTGGGTTCTACTGCTCCAGAAATTGTCTTATGGCATTATTTAAAAGTATTTAGAGAGGTTTTGAGGAGAGCTCAGGTGAGTCGCTGCCTTTGCTCTGTCATCTTGGCTCCGCCCCACCCTGATATTCTTTAACTTACAGTCAAACTTAACAATGAATAATATTAAAGACAAATTAAATACAGTTTCTTTAAATAATAAATGTCATAAGTGTTATCAATCAATATGTTACCTTTCTTCAAGAAAAATACTCTATTATATAAATAGGGTAATAATTTGAATATTTGAGACAATGAGTGACCTTTAGCTTAAAAGCATTCTTTGTTGCTATAACAGGCACTGTATTTATAGAATGATTCAGGTCCTGCTGTTTATTACATTATCCTTGACATATAACATTAGAATTGTTAATATAGTATATCAGTCATGCTTATTCCAGTACCATTCCTAACACAACTAAGTATATGTTATTCTTTATATATATTAGGAACTATATGTGGAAATCTTTCTATTTGGAGATAAGCTGAGCTATAAATTCTAAATACCTGTGGATTAAATGATAAAGCATTTGAGGTTCAAGAAGGCAGGAACTGCCTTTATATTTCATTTTAATCTTTGTTTTCTCCAGTACTTATCACTGTGCCTTACACAAAACAGGAGTTTAAGAAATATTTATTGAATTGAATCAGAAATTGATTCAAAGAGATGGGCCCTATCTGAACCAGAAAGGAAACTGATAGCATTAAAAACCAAAAATGGTTATGAATACAGAAGAGAGTAAGATTCATCCTGATACAAACTGCATGCAAGGGAAATTCAATGGCACACACTTTATCTTCTTTATCAGACAACTGACAAGTATAGCAAACACCAGAAAAGTAAAGCCAAAATATACAAATTTTTCTATATAAATACTTAGATATTTAATAGAAGGGTATTAGACAGGTTTCTACTCTCCAAAAGTCTTTCTGATCAAAAAGGTTAGATGTATCAGAAAGAGGAATAGTAAAATATATAGGATAATCTAGGCCAACATGATTAACTAGAAAACATTCCCCAGACTTCTGAAGTAACTCAAGATTGAAATTGGACGTCCTGTCATTGTGAAGAATGACTGAAGGATTCACGCCCAGCAAGCAGTAAGATGACACAAAACATGATAATGCATAGAATCACTGGTCCCTTAAAAATTATCAAAATCAGTAAAGCTACGTAAGGAACTTTGGTATGAGGGCAGATTAAAAGAATTACTATTGAAAATGAGTTATATGTGACTGAAAAGATGAATGCTGGGGCTATATATGACTGAAATTTATAATATAAAAAAAAATTAACCAAAATGTTCACTCATCAAATCTCAAAATTCTTACAAAAAAGAAAAGGAATCTATCTTATGATGCTAAAGAGAAGTTTTAGGATATTAGAGAATATTTCTTTGACACAGCAGAGAACTCATTTATTTATGCAACTCATTTCAAACAGGTAACAACAGCTAAGAACATAAATAGATTCGAGAAAGTTATAGGTACACTCAAGGATGAAAAATCTATTAACAGGTCAAGGAAAGCTAGTGATGTTAGTTCTCATTCAAGATGAGAATGAGGAATAAACCATTGCTGAAGAGTTAGTTTTGCTGCTTTTTTTCCAATTATTTAGAGATATAAAATTGTGAGATAGAAAGTAGAATTTTCTGGAGTTAAAAAGTACATGCATTTATAAAAAGAAATATTAAAAAGTGTCTTTGGTTACCCCCAAGGTAGCTACTTTTTGTTTGTTTGTTTGTTTTTTTGTTTTGTTTTTTGGTGAGGCAATTGGGGTTAAGTGACTTGCCCAGGGTCACACAGCCAGAAAGTGCTAAGTGTCTGGGGCCAGATTTGAACTCAGGTCCTCCTGACTCCAGGGCCAGTGCTCTATCCACTGTGCCATCTAGCTGCCCCCCCCCCCCAAGGTAGCTATTTACAGTGCTACAGTGCTTAGTCTTAACCCTGGTTGTGGCTGCAATATATGTAAACATTTTAAAAAAGAATCTCAATGATGAAATAATTTGTTATACATAAAAGATCTACTTTTTGGGGGGGGCGGCGGGGCAATGAGGGTTAAGTGACTTGCCCAGGGTCACACAGCTAGCAAGTGTTAAGTGTCTGAGATAAGATTTGAACTCGGGTCCTCCTGAATCCAGGGCCGGTGCTTATCCACTGTGCCACCTAGCTGCTCCAAAGATATAACTTCTGTAAGGAACAAGATTTTTTGATTCCTCAAATTCCAAAAAAAGCCAAACAAACCATAAGCCAAATAAATTAATTGAAAACTACAGCTCCTTTAGAAATACGGCCAATGGCTATTTATTAACAATAACTGATTTTGGAAATGTTATTCTCTTATCTAAATTGCTGGGGAAAACTTACTTTCTGCAGTCTGTATTATTATTTCATCAAGTTCTTTTTCTAGTTTCTCATAATTGTCTAGTCTTGCCTGATGATCAGCATTTTGCGCCTGAAGTTCAGAAATGCGTTTCTCAGAAGAGGCTTGAAGACCATAAAATTCTTTAGTTAAAACCTAGTGGTTAAGACAAGTAGAAATAAAACAAAGATATAATAAAATAATTGGTTGATATTAAGATAATGAAAAAATATAATACAAAATACTTTTTTCCTATTTGTAGAGTTTAAGAGAAATAAGTCTAATTGTTATAATTTAGTATTAGATAAAACACAAAGAATGGTTTTTTTATACTTTAAGGTAAATTATTCAAATATCACAATTATGAAGTACCTCCTTACAGAGCTAAATACAAATGAATTTAATATTTGGAAATGGTTTAATGGCTAGGAATAGCATTTAAATTTAAATTCTAAAAGCACAGTAATATGGGTTATATGGGTTGTTTATCTAATACTTTCAAATTATGTAGAACATAGTGAAAAACCAAAATTCAAAAAGTGAGTCTTAAAAAAGACCTTTGAATAGACAAAACAAGTTTCAAAATGTTTATGCATTAAAATTCATGTAATTTTACCTACAGAAGGATCCCATAAATATTCACTCGGACTTTATTTATGCTTTAGACAAAAATTTCAAAAGATTGACTACAATTTCCCTGCCTCAAAACAATTAGAAACAACAAATTAGGGGGCAGCTAGGTGCGCAGTGGATAAAGCACAGGCCCTGGATTCAGGAGTACCTGAGTTCAAATCTGGCCTCTGACACCTGACACTTACTAGCTTACTAGCTGTGTGACCCTGAGCAAGTCACCTAACCCTCATTGCCTTGGGGGGGAAAAAAAAAGAAAGAAACAACAAATTAAAAGGACTGCTAGAGGCAGGCACACTGATAACCTAGAGAAGTAACCCTACCCTAAAGGCAAGGAGAAGACATAACATGCTAAAAAGCAGGTGTCAGAACTTAAAAAAAAGAACACTGAAATCTGAGTACATCTTGATGGAAATCAACAGTCCTTAACACCTTAGTAGAAAGCTCCCAAAGCATCATTATATTTTTAGAATAATGTAATACTTAACTATCTCAAGATCCAGGGCTGCTCAAAAACTTTGGATTCACACAGATTGGGTCTGTTTTTGATTACTGAACCCAAAATGTTCATTTCCTCTCTGATTCATCATGCTTGATTGTGGAATATGACCAAATATTCTTGTATCAAGGTTTCTACAAAGGTGAGCAAGACCTAATACTTATATAACACTTTAAGGTTTCCAAAGTTTTTTACAAAAAAATATCTCATCTTATTCTTACAATTCTGGAGGTAGGTGTTATTATTCATATTTTACAGAAGATAAATCGGAGACAGAGATTAAGTTACTTGCCCAGGATCACACAGCTACTAAGTATCTAAAACTGGATTTGAAATAACTCCAGGTCTAATACTCTATCCACTGCGCCACCTAGTTGCCCCCATGACAATCTTTTTCAACTGAGAAAGTTCACTATCAGGAACTCTTGTCTTGTGCCAAATAAGCTATGGGTAAACATAAAACTTCATGTGCTTTTTCTCCAAAGCAGCTATTACCAGTTCCTGTGTAGAGACTGTACAGAATATAAATCTCTGTTTTTTGAACAGGAAAAAGGTGAAAAAAGCAAAAAGTTTGAGTACTGGAAGACTGGATGCTGGACAAAGCCTGTACCCTCCTGAATTTAAGTCACTGCAAACCCACCAGGATCCCAGTGATTACAAAACAGTCAAAAGTTGCCTTTGTCCTCTTAACAGGGAACCAGTGGTCATGTCCACACTCCAGAGGGTGAAAGGTATGCTCATCAAATTGATAGAGTAGAAACTCAAATAGCCCTCTTTACATTTTCTATCAATAATAATTACTGAGTAATCATGAAAAAGTTAAGTTCTGCTCAGAATACTTCTATAAACGTGCATGTGTGTGTGTGTGTGTGTGTGTGTGTGTGGTGGAACAGTGGATAGAGTGCTAGGTCTGGAGTCAGGAATACTCATCTTTGTAAGTTAAAATCTTGCCTTAAGCCACTTACAAGCTGTGTGACCCTAGACAAGTCACTTTGCCTCAGTTTCCTCATCTGTAAAATGAGCTGGAGAAGGAAATGGCAAATTACTCCAGTATCATTGCCAAGGAAACCTCAAATGGTGTCACGAAGAGCCAGACTTGACTAAAATGACCTAACAACAGAGAGAATGACTATAGGCCATACTATAATATGTACTTGAATGGACCACTAAAAAGCTGTTTACAGAAACAGGTATGATTCAGAAAAGACAGACATATCTTGAATAGACTCTATAAATATAAAATAAATTGGGCCTTTGGGAAATGGCAAAGTTCAGGCCTAGAAATGACCACTGCACTTCCAGGCTGGATGAGACAGGGAAACCTATTATCATAATCTTTTTTGGGGGGGTCGGGGCAGTGAGGGTTAAGTGACTTGTCCAAGGTCACTTGAACTCAGGTGCTCCTGAATACAGGGCTGGTGCTTTATCCACTGTGCCCCCGGGAAACCTATTATCAAAAAACAAACAGATAAATAAATTTTTTTAAAAATCTGGAATCTTTCTAAATTTTACATACATTTTTTGAGGCATATGTCTAGGAGCAAGACCTCTGTGTCAAATGATTTGGATATTTTAGTCACTTTTGTAGCAAAATTCCAAATTGCTTTCCAGTTAACATTTCTACCAACAGCTTGTTAATGTCTGTTGTTCCAAAAGCCTTCTAACACTGACTGTATTCCTAATTTTTGACATAGCTGCCGACTTGCTAGGCATGAGGTGAATCCTGAGAATTACTTTGATTTGTATTTTTCTTATTATTAATGATTTAGAGAAATCTTTCACATAATTATTAATAGTTTATATTTATTCTTTTGAGAATTGTTTGACTATATCTTTTGACTACGTAACAATTTATATGCATTAGTCTTCCATGTGTCTGGGAATATCAGGTCTTAGAGATATTTGATGTAAATATGATTTTCCCAAATGACAGCATCCTTTCTTATCCTAGCTATATTGATTTTGTTATTCTAAAAGAAATGATTTCATATAACTAAAATTATATATTTTTCTTTGATAATTGCTATTCCTTGCTTGGTTAAGAACTCTTCTAGCTGTGCAAGGTACACAAACTAATTCTCTTCTAATGTTTTTTTTTTCTGATTTGACCTTTAATATTCAGCTTTCATATGCATTTTGAGTTTATTGTGATAAAAAGCTTGTACTGACACAAGCTATTGGTCTAAACCTAATTTCCACCAGTTTTCTCAGTAATTCATGTCAAGTAGGAAGAACTTCCAAGAAATTTATGCTTTTAGGTTTACTGTATACTAGGTTACTGAGTTCAATTTTTGCTAGATCAGCATTTCAGTTTTCTAACCAGAACCAAATAGTTTTGATGATTATTGTTTTATTGTGTAACCTGACGTCTATAAGAGCTATCCTTCCTTTCACTACCACTTTTCCCCTGTTGTTTTCCTTGAGATTCTGGTCCTTTTGTTCCTCTAAATGAATTTTATTATTATTTTTATCTGGTTTTGTTTGATCAAGTATTCCCTAGATAATATGGTATAGTATTAAGTCTATAAATTAGTATTGTCATATTTTACTATATTATAGCATCCCAGCTATGAATATTGCTTATTCCTCTATATACTTTTTATTTTTAAAAATAGTGTTCAGTTAGCCAATGTGAGAAATCTGTTTTGTTTGACTATACCTTATCTGTTACAAAACCATTATCTGTTTTTCTTTTCTTTTTTTTAGTGGGGGTTATGAGGCTGGAGAGGAGGGAGGGGATAGGGGACAGGGCACTCCCCAAAAAAAGAACAGATAAAAAAGGAAGAGAATCATTTAAGCATTTGAAAAACAAGAAGAACAACAGAGGAGAATGGAAGGCCAAAAAGAATTGCAAGCAGGATAGCTTTGAAAGTTGCATGTTAGAGATAGAGAATATGATGGGATATAAAATGGATTTTGATTACATTAAATTAAAAAAGCTTTTGCATAAACAAAACCAATGCAGCCAAGTTCAGAAGGAAAGCAGAAAACTGGAAAATAATTTTTTACAGCAAGTTTCTCTGATAAAGGCTTCATTTCTTAAATATCTAGATAGCCGAGTCAAATTCATAAGAATATAAATAATTCCCCAATTGATAAACAGTTAAAGGATATGAACAGGTAATTTTCAGAAGAAGAAATCAAAGTTATCTACAGTCATCTAAAAATGCTTTAAATCACTATTAATTAGAAATGCAAATTAAAGTGACTCTGAGGTACCACTTCATACCTAGCTGATTATATGAGAGGAAAAAAAAATGACAAGTATTGGGGGGGGGGGATAAAGAAAAATCAGGACACTAACATACCATTGGTGGAGTTATGAAGTGATCCAAGTAGTCTGGAGAGCAATGTGGCTATAAAACTGCATGTCTAAAAAACCCAAAACTGCATGTCCTTAGATCTAGCTATACCACTACTAGGTCTATATCTCCAAGGGATCTAAGAAAAAGGAAAAGGATTTCTGCATACAAAAACATTTATAGTGGCATTTTTTTTTGCAGTGGAAAAGAATTAGAAATTGAGGGGATGTCTATCAATTGGGGAATGGCTCAACAAATTGTGGTATATGATTATGATGGAATACTACTATTCTATAAGAAATGAGGAGCAGGATACTCAGAAAAACCTGGGAAGACTTATATGAATTCATGCAAAGTGAAATGAGCAGAACCAAGAGAACACTGTACACAGTAAGTAACAGCAATATTGTATGATTAGCTTTGAATGACTTAGCTATTCTCCATAATACAAAGATCTAAGACAATTCCTTTTTTTTTGCAGGGCAATGGGGGTTAAGTGACTTGCCCAGGGTCACACATCTAGTAAATGTCAAGTGTCTGAGGCTGGATTTGAACTCAGGCCCTCCTGAATCCAGGGCCGGTGCTTTATTCACTGTGCCACCTAGCTGCCCCCAATCTAAGACAATTCCAATGAAAAATGCTGTTTCACCTTTAGAGAAAAAACTGATGGAGTTTGAATGCTGATTGAAGCATACTTTTTTGTTTTTTTAATCTCTTTTTTTGCAACATGTCTAATATAGACACGTTTTTGATGACTACATAATTGTAATCTATATCAAATTGCTTGTCGCTTCAAGGAAGGGAGATATTTTGGAACTCAAAATTTAAAAAAAGATTGTTAAACATTTTTTACACGTTATGGAGAAAAAAAATAGAAAGAAAAAAGGTGCCTCCTGAATTAATTATAAATTTAAAAGGAAAAGCAGTTTCATATTTAATCATCTTTTTCTGCTCTATGTATGTGGAAAAGCTCGTTTTGTTTATTATTTGTTGAGATTAGAATTTTAAAATGCTTTTTAAAAAAGTGGTTTGTAATTGTATCTGCACAAGTCTTGAATAGATTGACTTGGGAGTGACTCAGATATTTTGTGTATAAATAATTGTCTTTCATAAAGTCTTCAAGTAAGCTTTTAGCTCCTATTCTTCACCATTTTTGAGTCATCCAGGTTAATAACCTAGGGATTATTCTTTCTTTTAACAAATAAAAGTATTTTATTATTTTCCAGTTACATATAAGGATAGTTTTCAACATTTGTTTTCATAGGGTGTTTAGTTCTAAATTCTTCTCCCACCCTCCCACCTCCTCCCCAAGATGGAAAGCAATCTGATATAGGTTATATATGTACAATCACATTAAACATATTTCTGCATTAGTCATCTTGTGAAAGAAGAATCAGAGCACAAGGAAAAACCTCAAAAAAGAAGGAAAAAAAACCCCAGCCCCAAAGTAGAAACAGTATGGTTCAATCTGCATTCATAATCCACAGTTCTTTTTTCTGGATGATGAGAACATTTTACATCATGAGTTCTTTGAAACTGTTTTGGATTGTTGCACTGCTGAGAAGTGCCAAGTCTATCACCATTGTTCATCACACAATGTTGCTGTGACTGTGTACAATGTTCTCCTGGTTCTGCTCCTCTCCATCAGCATCACTTCATGTAAGTGCTGAACTCATGCTGCTCATCGTTTCTTACAGCATAATAGTATTCCATTATATTCATATACCACAACTTGTTTAGTCATTCCCCACTGATGGCATTCCCTCGATTTCCAATTCTTTACTACCACAAACAGAACTGCTATAAATCTTTTTGTACATGTGGGTCCTTTTCCCTCTTCTATGATCTCTTTGGGGTACAGATCTAGCAGTGGTACCACTGGGTCAAAGGGTATGTACAGTCTTAGGGATTTTTCTTGACTCGTCTCCCATAATCATTCATTTTAGTTGCTTACTTTTGTCAATAACTCCATACCAGTTCCCTTTTCCCCTTTCACATTATAATCACTCTAATCCAGGATCTCATTAGCTCTCAAATGAAGTACTGTAATTGCTTCCTAACTGGTCTCCTTTCACCCAACCCCTCCCTTTTCCAGTCCATCTTCCATGCAACTGTGGAACTAATATTTCTGGTACTCAGGGCTGAGCTTCAGTGATTGCCTTATTGTTTTGAGGACAAAATAAATACTCCTCCCTCTTGTTTGATATTTAAAATCCTTCATGACATGGCTAATTTATACATGACTCTTCATTTGATGCTTCCAGAAAACTGGCTCATTTGTTCCCTATGTACACAATGCATGATCTACTATTTCTATACCTTTGCCCAGTTTGTCTCCCATGTCTGAAACACTTTTTCTTCTCACCTCTTGGAACTCCTTTCAAGTTTCAGCTGAAGCGGCACCACAGAGTGGCCTTTTATTACCATAGTTTTCAGTCATACCCTTCCCCATTATTTTGTATTGGTTTTTGCATACATTTTAAGTTGACTTATATGTGTCATGCTGTTTCCCACTGGAAGGATCTCAGCTCTTTATGAATGTTTTTTTTTCTTCATTTTTGCCTGTGTATGCTCAGTGTAAAGCAGTGTAAATAAAGCCCAGCACAAAGTAGGTGTTCGAGGAACGTTTACTGAATTGAACTGAATCTATCATTTGAAGGATGAGATTTTTTTGGTTCTTTTGATTTTCTGTAATTGATTATTTTATGTGAGGTTAAACATCTTTAGAAACAGAGTCTGTGTCTTTATCCATTTATTATTTATAAAAGTCAACAAATTGCTTAAACAGATTGGACAGGGGCTGGGATAGCCATATGCAATTTGTTTTTGTCTATATTCTTTCTCCTAATTTGGTACTGTTTCTGTGATTAACAGCTTGTGATTTGATTACACCTCTAGAGTTAATTCTGAATGACTTTTCTATCAAAAACTAATTGCTGGGGGCAGCTAGGTGATGCAGTGGTTATAGCACCAGCCCTGGATTCAGGAGGACCTGAGCTCAAATCTGGCCTCAGACACTCGACACTTACTAGCTGTGTGACCCTGGGCAGGTCACTTAACCCTCATTGCCCCACCAAAAAAAGAAAACACTACACAAAACAAAGAAACAAAAAAACCTTAATTGCTTCCAGTCAGGTTAAGATAGTAAGTTTCATTTTTAATGATGTCCACATTCAGTGACTTTATGAATCTCTTCTCAAAGTATTCATAATAAGCAGGTGAGGCTTTTGAGCAGTCTACAAGCTCCTTAGAATCTTTTATTTCTTGATCCCCAAATACATGCAAAATAAGTTTTGTTATGTCTTATCCTATGCTCACCTTTAAAGCTGAAGTCAAACAGTATCAAGACATATGTTACTTAGTTTGGAGATCTTGGTAAATTCTTCATAAATTTTCTCATTTCTTCATCCTTTGCAACAGATGTGTATGCTGTAATTATCTTCATTTTAGATAATTTTTTTACACTCATTGTAAGCCCTGCAAGGCAAGATGCCCAAGTGCTCAATCAAATGATGTTTTTATGGGCACATGGTAAAACCTATTCCATCAACTCTTTTAACTGTTTCTCTCAGGCGAGCCTGGATCTATCTTTCCATCTACAGCTTTAACTTCTTTTTGTCTTCTTGTTTTATTCATAATAAGGTTAATATGGGTATGGTTCATCTCCTCCTGTGGTATGCCAATGGTTAGCTGGACAAAGATTGGACTTTAAGATTACCAAAAAATTAAACGAAATCTTGTAGTGCATAATTGTGTGATTATTAACACCTTCAATATGCTCTTGCCAGTCTACCTGTGAGAAATTAGTATTTCGCGCTTATATTTAAGAACTAATTATTGTATTAGGACCAAGGATTTCCTACTTTTCTATTTCCTCATCCAGAAACCAATTAGTGTGGAAAATTTATCTTACCCAGGCCAAGATCTAATCATACGCAAAAGAAATTCTAAGTTTGGGCTAATGGGTATATTCTTGCTCATTGTATTTGTTCTGACAAGTACATGAGGGTATTCCTTCATTACTAACTTTATGGTTTTTTCCCCCCTTTGCTCATATATACACCTTCAAGTCTGGACAGGAAGGCTACCATGGCCTCCTCTTTAAGTAGGGGATATAGGGATAAAGACCTGGAAACTTGCCCTGAGTATCCTCTGGAAGGACAGGAATAGCCTCAGTTGGACTGAAGTCTCCTTTTCTCCAAGTCTTGCATGCTTACTTTTCCTCCCCAAATCCTTCCTTGGATTGCCCTTACTTTTCTTTTCTTTTTTTCTTTTTGCATAGCAATGAGGGTTAAGTGATTTGCCCAGGGTCACACAGCTAGTAAGTGTCAAGTGTCTGAGTCCAGATTTGAACTCAGGTCCTCCTGAATCCAGGGCTGGTGCTTTTTCCACTGCACCACCTAGCTGCCCCCTTGCCCATCCGTTTCAAAGCTGAGTTGAATCAGTATTGGAGAGAATTCAAGAAGGGTGTTTAAAGCAAACTTTCTTGAGTTTTGGGTTTCCATTACCTAGGGCCAGGCTACAGTCAGAAAGCAAAACATTTTCAAATAAATCTATGATACTATAAGCTTTGAAGAAATAGTGCTTTCTTAATAGATGAAATGTGTATAATAAGTTTTTTTTTTCTTTTTGGCGAGGCAATTGGGGTTAAGTGACTTGCCCAGGGTCACACAGCTAGTAAGTGTTAAGTGTCTGAGGTCGGATTTGAACTCAGGTACTCCTGACTCCAGGGCCGGTGCTCTATCCACTGAGCCACCTAGCTGCCCCTATAATAAGTTTTTAAACTTGGAAATATGACAATAAAGGCCAGGTAAGGGAAAAAGAAAACTTATAAAAGTATTCTGTCACTGCTCAATGGTTTCATTAACTTTTAAGTATAATAGAGTTTAGGTTTTTAAAAGTAACATTAATCTTGGTATTATCATTTCAAAAATTCATTTCTTTTTAGGATGGTATCTCATTCTGTACATTTAGTCCATCAACTCTCCCTCTGGAAGTTGGTAACATTCTTCACTATTGCATTTCTAGAATCATGGTTGATCATTTGTATTGATCAATGTTCTTAAGTCTTTCAAAAATTGTTCATTTTTATAATGTGGTTATAAATCAGGTTCCCTTGGCTCTGCACACTTCACTCTGTCTTCCCAGGTTTCTCTGGGAAATTTTCATCTAGGTTTCATTCCCTTCATCATTTCTTTCAGCACATCACATTCATATGCCATGATCTGTTCAGCCATTTTCCAAGTGATAGGTACCTTCTTAGTTCCTGAAAGCCTTTCTTGATTCAGATGTGTTTCTTTCTATTAGTATGATGACCTGAGGAGTTATATGTTGTATCTGAGTTTCCCTTTCTTTTTTTTTTTTAAAGGCAATGGGGGTTAAGTGACTTGCCCACAGTCACACAGCTAGTAAGTGTCAAGTGTCTGAGGCTGGATTTGAACTCAGGTACTCCTGAATCCAGGGCCGGTGCTTTAACCACTGCGCCATCTAGCTGCCCCAGAGTTTCCCTTTCTTTAGCAATGTTGTGTGATTTAGATTATACTTGGTATTTCTCATTGAATGAGGAATGAAGTTTGTCTACTATTAAAGACAGTGGTTAAGAAGGCTTCCTAAAAAAAAAAAGAATTGTGGAATATGGATGCTGATTGAACCATACTATTTTCTTTTGTTTTTGGTGCTGTTGTTTTTCTATTTTGAGGTTTTTCCTCATTGCTCTGATTTTTCTCTTATAAAATGGCTAATGCAGAAATATGTTTAATGCTATTATGTATACACACATATATGCATATATATACACACACATATAACCTATATCAGATTACCTGCTGTCTAGGGGAGGGAGAAAAATCTGAAATTGGAAAGCTTGTCTAAACAAAAGCTGAGAACTATCTTTACATGTAACTGGAAAAAAAAATAAAATACTTTATTAAAAAAAAAAAAGGAAGGCTTCCTAAACACTCTAAACACAGCTTACACAGAATCAAAGAGTGTCATAATCAGAAAATGTAACAGATAGTCCAACCAATACCCAGTCAAGAATCCCTTAGACATTATAAATAAGAAAGTCTTCTGGACTCCATTTAAAAGTCTCAAGCAAAGAGCAATTCAATAATTTTTGAGGTAGCCCATTCTACCTTTTTAAAGACAGCACTAACAAGTTAGTTAGCAAGTTAGATCTTCTTTATTCAAACACCCAAATTCAAGCTGAATTGTGCTTTTCTGCAACATACAATGTTCTTTATTCTCCTCTATGAGGCCAAGCAGAACAAGTTTAATTCTTCTTCCATGTCTTCAAATATTTGAAAATACTATCATGTCCTCACATAAGAAGGTAAAACCCTATCTATCCTATGAAAAATAAACCTACACTATTATTAAAAAAGAAAGTGGATTGTCTGTTTAACGTGTAATTAAAATAAACTAAAAGTATATTTATTAAAGACCTACTTACCACTTTTTCCTCAAAACTTGTTCCTTCTATGAACATACCCCTAGGAAAAGTTAACTTTGACTCTTCCCTCTCCCTAAGTCCTCATATCCAATTAGCTTCTGAATGGTGTCAATTTCTTCTCTAAGTACCAAGTACTTACTATATAATAAGTGTTGGCGATATAAGTAAGAAAAATATAATAATCCCTGCCTTCAGGAAATTTATAATCTATTGGAAACAATTTCTTGTTCAGTTGTTTTGAGTTGTGTCTGACTCTTTATGACCACTTTTGGGTTTTTCTAGGCAAACCCTATCCAAGAGTAGTTTGCCACTTCTCCAGCTCAGTTTTACAGATGAGGAAACTGAGGCAAACAGGATTAAGTGATTTATGCAGGGTCACATAGTAAGTGCCTGAGGCCAGATTTAAATTCAGGTCTTCCTGACTCTGGGCCTTGCACTCTCTTCACCTAGCTGCTCTAGCATAATACAAATACCTGAATGAGAATTATATCAGATAGAATATGATAAGCACAAAAGAGAGATTGAGAACAAATGCTATACAGTACCTTGAAGAGGAAGATAAAGGTTTTAGGTAGGAGGATTAGGAAAAATTTCAGGAAGGAAGTGGCACTTGAGCTGGACCTTAAAAGGAGGGAAGTATTTCAATAGATGGGTATGTATTCCAGGTAGATGCATAGTATAAGATGGCATGTTTAGCTCAAGGAACAGCTTGACTGGAACATGTAGTACACAAAAGGGGAATAGTGTGAAATAAGTCTAGAAAGGCACTGATTGTGTACCAAACTGAGGAATATGTATTTTATCCTATGGGTTACCACGAAATATTTTTAGGCACAGAGTGACAAGATTAGAACTATTCATTAGAATGATTATTTTGGCAGCTTTACTTAGGGTTAATTGTAGAAAACAGAGACTGAAGGGAGACTTTTAAAGGCCAGGTAGGAGTAATAAGGCCTGATCTAAGGCAGTGGCGCTATGGGTGAACAGAAAGGAATTAATGGGAGAGATATTGCAGATAGAACAGACAACACTGTTCAATGGTGGATGTGGAATCTAAGGGAGAGAGAAGGGTAAAATTAACTTCTGTCTTGTTTGACCATGACAGAAGGGACAGGTTTTTGAGGGAAGATGATAAGGATAGTTTGGGATGTGTAGGGGGAGAGAACAAACTTGCTGGTAGCTTCAAATCATACCGTGTAGGTGGTTATATCGTCCTTTTATACCACTGGTCTTAATAAGCAGATATACTTTATTGGGTTCTATTAGCAGATCTATTCTGGCCATTCTATATACTTCAGTACATTTTCTACAAAGGGCAAAAATGTATGCACAATTTGTAGGGCATTTAATGGTTTTCACATTATTTTCACATAAATTATTTCATTTAACCCTTGTAATTACTTTGTGAGGTGGGGCAAGAAGATATTACGCCCTCTCCCTAGCGATCTTGTATATATACACAAAGTTATGCATGTACATAAATATACACTCATACAACACAAACATACAAAAATATACTTATATTGTCTATTAAAAGTAAACATAAGCTCCTTCATTGGCAGAGAGAGGGTTCATTTTTTTGTTTTTGTATTCAAAGTGCCTGGCATATAGAAGGCCTTTAGTAAAGGTGTGCTGTTTGATTGATTAAATGACAAATGAAGAAAACAAGGCTGAGGATTATTGATTTACACACTTAATTTTGAGATTATACAACATGAAAAAACATGAAATACTTGGAAAAAACAGCCAGTTGAGGAATATTTTAATCATTAATCTGGAAGCCTTAATAAGTTAAAAGGGTCAAATTACTTTAAAAAAAGAATTTTATTTAAGTAATACTCTATAAACAAATAAGTATAAAAACTGTCCTAACCAAGTTTGTCTGCAGAATGGTTTGCTACTTATGTGGCACATGAAACCAGGCAAGTCCCTTAACTTCTCAGAATAACAGTTTATTCCTTGGGAAAACAGGAATGACAATCCCTAACTATCCTGACTTGCAAGTATGTTCAGGAGACTCAATGAAATAATGTCTGCAGGACTCTATCAATAATAAGTCTTCTAAAAAGGTCAACTATTAAAATTGCTGTGTTATTGGATGTGCTTTTATAAACAGTTAAAGGAAATTGCAAATAGATTTCATATTAAAAAAAGTGTTAATAAAAACCTCTAAAACAGTTTCCTTAAATGGAGAAACTCTACAATCTAGTTTACACCAATAATTTTCTTAGGAAACCAGTTTTATTATGGTTTGTCAACTTTAGTTCAAGTCATCTTAATTATCAAAAATTCTATATTCTTGTAGTTTGAATTAATGTGGACCTGAAATATTAATTTCAAGTCATTGTGAATGATATGGATGGTAAATTGTAAATGATACCCTTACATAAACCTTATCCAAGAGAAAATGTACGTGAAATGTACATACCTCCAATTTTTTCTGATATTTGTCACATTCCAATTGACATTGTGTGAGGTTTCTTGCTGTTTCTTCTTGTAGAAGTTGAGCACGTTCACTTTCAAAAGATTTTAATTTACTCTGGTGGAGAAATTCAGCCACTTTGCTTTCTGAACTGAGTTGTAATTCTCTGTATCTGAAAGACAAGAGTGGTTTTGGAGATATAAAAGAAAGGTAGTCAAGTCAGTTTAAATAAAAAGTATAACCACTCTTTTTTGCCCCTTTATGTCTATGAATGATGTAGTCATTTTACTATCAATAAAACATTCACATATATGGAAATATAATACATGTATAGATAAGACTATGCACTTTAATTCCTCCAAAAATATTTACTGAACACTTTGTAAAGTGAAGTATGGACAACTAACTTTACATTTTGCATTTAGTTTTTAAGTAGAGAGAGCCAGGTTTCTATACTGAATGTGGAAGAAAGATAAAAAAGGGTGGAAACATTCTCTGTGTAATAGATAATGTCATGTAGACTGTCTTAATTTAAAGAAGCAGTAAGTCCTTCTCCACTACAAAGCAATAATTAGATTTTTCCCAAGCTTTATAGAGATGATATTCATCCCCCCCACTCTAATTTTTACTATTTCCACCCATCTTGGATAGGTACCCAAACACCTTTAGTTTCTTTTTTTGTTTGTTTTTCTTGCAAGGCAATGGGGGTTAAGTGACTTGCCCAGGGTCACACAGCTAGTTAAGTGTCGAGTGTCTGAGGCCGGATTTGAACTCAGGTCTTCCTGAATCCAGAGCTGGTACTTTATCCACTGTGCCACCTAGCTGCCCCATCACCTTTAGTTTCTAAAAGGATTTTCCAAGATAGCCAGAGACTATTCATTATCAAGTTCTAGAAACTCTAAGGCAATTATATATCTCTTCTGGGTCTGGGATAGGTATTACAAACACACACATGACAACGAAACAGATTCCAAAAAAAGATATTACTCATGAGTAATCTCAACAAATTTTACTATCTGCATATTCTGTACATTAATGATACAAAAATTAGATAAGATACTCCATGGGATGAGAAATTTACAATGTAAGTAAAATGTGACTTAGACTGTGACAAATACAGTGAAAAGGTCCCCCAAATATTGGGGAAATTTGAGAAAAGGGACCAACACTTTTCAGTTGGGGGGTGATTGGGGTGTTGAGGGGAAGGGATTAGGAAAGGAAGGCCTCACAAGAAAGGATGAAACTGATTTGAGTTGAAATAAGGGAGAGATTTTAAAACAAGGAGAGGTGATGAGAGTTAATTCTTAGACATGGGAGAAAGCATGAGCAAAGTCACAGAAGTGGAAGTGGTTGGGATGAGAAAAGGGTATGGTGAGTAGTTTAGTGGTATAATGGAAAAATTGCTGAATTTGGGTTGGTAGAAACGAGTTCAGATTTCACCTCTTGACACATACTTGTGTGACCATTGGTAAGTCACTTAACTTCTGAGCAACTCGGTCTCTTCCTCTGCAAAATAGGAATACTGATACCTATACATTGTTCTTAACTCACAGGATTGCTTTGCTTTGCAAAGAATTTCAGACTATTTAAAGGTCAGTTTCGAGTATTATTACTGTTAAATGATGGGGATGAGTAAGACTTAAGATAGGAAAAGTTCCAGAGAATCACAGAATTTGAGAGTTGAAAGGGATCTCAATAGCTATCTAGTCTATACCCAAATGAAATATCATCTATAATATAACTGAGAATGCTCTGCCTGAAGACCTCTGAAAAGGGAAATAGCATCCCTAAAATGAGACAATTTCCCTTTTGGACAGCTTCTCTTGCAAGTTTTCCTGCAATTCAAATTTAACTTTTTGGAACTTCAACTCATTGCTTCTAGTTTTGTCCTCTGGAGCCAAAGAGAACAAATCTAATCACTCCCTATTGAGAGCTCTTCAGATAAGTGACTGTAGCAATCATGGATGCCCTCCCACTGAACCAAACTACCCTGGTTCCTCTGATTCTGATATGATAAGGACTCAAGACTTTTCACCGTCATGGTTGCCCTCTTCTGTTTATTGATATAACTTTTTAAAACTCTAGCACAAAACTAAATACAATACTCCAGATGGGCTTTGATGAGGGCAGAGTTCTGTAAAGTAGCTATCTAGCTATACTGTCTAAAAATCTAATGAGTGGTCTCCAATAAATTAGAAGCTTTATCAAGAGTTTTAGACTTTTAAGCATTTATTAAGGAGCATAAGAATTTGGTGAAGAGAGAGAAAGAGGCCTAGATGCCTACATGTATCTATCTCAGGGAGCCAGCATTTTTGCTCCCCTCCCCACAAGGTCCTGACTAGAGAGCGAGAGCCTTGCCCCTTCTTTGTCCCACAAGTCTCCTGTCTAAACCGCAAACATCAAACGTCACTTCCTGACACCAAGGAACTGACCTCCCAAGCCACATGGCTTGCCCTCAGATGCCTTCTCCTCATGACGGAGCTTTCCTACAGTAACTCTCCAGCAGGTGGCGTCACTCCAATTGTTACAGTACAGAGGGACAATAACCTCTTTTTATTTGGAAGCTATAATTCATTTAATTCAGCTCAAGATTACATTAGCTTTGGGGGCTATCATGTCATACGGCTGACTCATGTTGAGCATGTAGACCACTACGACCCCAGATATTTTTCAGATAAAATGATGTCTAACTATGACTTTGCTATCATATACTTGTGAAGTTGATTTTTTAAACCTTAGTGTTAGACATTTATCTTTACTGAATTTCATCTGATTAGATTTAGTCTAATGTTCTAAGTATTCCAAGATCTTTTGAGCCGGATTCTGTCATCTAGTGTGTTAGCTATTTATCCCAGTTTGATGTCATCTACAAATCTAATGAACATGCTGTTATATAGTATTTTAAGGTTTGCAAAGTGCCTTACATACTTGTTTCATTTGAACACACATTTTCCAGATGATGGGGCCTCCACACTCCTAATCTCTGTAATGTGGCAGGGATAACTGTGGTAAATTAAAAGTAACCAATATACAGGGGCAATATCAAGAAGTAAGATTGCAAAGGGGAAAGTGGAAGTCACATACAAACCATCCCAAAGATCAAAGGAACATTAATTTACAAATTATAACATATATTAACCAAAAGTACATCCTTAGAATATGTGATGAATCAGGAGAAGCCATCTAGGTTTTTCTGTCAGGACTTTTGGGTCCTATGACATGAATCCCAGATAAATTCCAGACCTCCAAAATAAACCTCAGGGGATCACTAAATGGTGCCGATACTTTTGAGAGGATATGGATCTGTTAACTTTAAAGGTTTACTAACAACTTTGAAATGATTTGGATCTATTAAAGAACTCACCCCAAGGTTGCCCAGATAAGAATTTCTATTCATCCCCAAACCTAATATAAATGAGACCTCATACCTGTTTCCTGCCCCCCCCTCCCCCAAGCCTTCCACTTCCATTGGTTCCATGCTGCCTAGTACTCCCAAATTCTAATCTATGGTTACTTGAGTGATACTTCCTGCCTCCCCAACTCCCGATCCTCTTCCCCATGCTAGTTACCTTTCTTTACCACCTCACCCTGTTCTTACGCCATCTATCTCTGTACCCTTTTCATTGCTTATCTCTGCAGTTTCTGTGTGTTTTACTTCTGCATCGTGTACTTAATTATAGTGTGACTGCTGCCCTATTTTTGCCACTTGTCATGATTTTTCCTGTAAGTACCCAAAGAACTGAGTGTGCCTGCCCCCATTTCATAATTTCATAAATTAATTATCAACTCAAATACATATATAGCTAAAAGACACGAATACTTACTCTTTCATGATTAGTTTAAATATAACAGGTAAGAATTCTTAGTTTTAATTATGGAAAAATAGCTCCTGCCTTAGCCATATACATCAAAATGTACAGCTAGGCCCCAATTAATGCAAACAATGAATTCCCCTCAAGCAGTAGTATTATTTGAATTCATATTGCATATTTCCACTGGGCTGGAACCAATAATCATATTTACAAAATTATACAGTGAATTCTAAATCATGAAACTGCTTGAAGGGAGTTGACATTTGCATTAATTGGGACCCAGCTGTACTCCATCCTAAAAATTAAGCTATAGAGGGCAGCTAGGTGGCACAATGGATAAAGCACTGACCCTGGATTCAGGAGGACCTGAGTTCAAAGCCAGCCTCAGACACTTGACACTTATTAGCTGTGTGACCCTGGGCAAGTCACTTAATCCTCATTGCCCCACTAAAAAAAAAAAAATTAAGCTATAACTGGGCTCCTTTAGAAAGGTTGATGACAATCTTAACACATTTTGGTAAATTCCAAAGTCAGGTAGAGTATCATAAGATCATATGTCTAGAACTGGAAGGGACCGCAGATACATATGATCCAACATCCTCATTTTGTGGGATTTTTGAGGAACATGAGACCAAGAGAGATTAAGAGACTTGTCCAAGGTCACACAAAGTAGTAAAGAATCAGAAGTAAAAACTTGAACACAGATCCTATTCAAAGTAGAAATTAAAGGAGGGCAAATGAAAATAGATGTAAAATAGGATTCGGCTTTAAACAGACTTGAAAAGGGTAAGGATGATGTCAGGTTAAAAGAAAGAATACAAAGAAATATGGATGAATAGAAAAAATTCAAAAAGAGAGATTTGGTTTTGAGGACATTTTTGTGCATGATGGGCACTGTCTTTAAAAACCAGAAAAGTAGGATAATTATGCTTTCCAGTAGGGAAGAATGGTTTACTCTATTTAATAAAAACATACAAAAAGATAAAACCTGATTAAAGACTGCCCTTTCAGGGACACACTGAAGCAAACCAACAAAACACAAAGTCACTGAGGCCTAAATGCTCTTGATCATGACATTTACTTATTACCTGTGACTTCAGTTACCAGAACCTAAAAAACTAAGACAGAATCGGATAATTTTCTTCTGAGATTGTATAGTAGTTAGTTGACTTCAGGCTCAACATGAGTTAACAATGTGACATTACAGCCAAAGAAGAAAACATTATTTTAGGCTGCATTAATAGAAGCACAGCATCCAGAATATTGGAGTTAATAGTCCTGCTAAATTCTGTCCTAGTAAAATCACATCTGGAGCACAGTGTCCAGGTCTCAGTGACACATTTTTAAACACTTTAACATTCCTTCCCCCAATTACATGTAAAAACAATTTTTAACATTCATTTAAAAAAATTGAGTTCCAAATTCTCTCCTTCTCTCCCTCCCCTCTTCCTAAGATGGCAAACAATTTGATATGGGTTATACATGTGCAATCATGCAAAACATATTCCATATTAGTCATGTTGTAAAAGAAAACACAGACCCAAAACAAAAAAAACCCCATGAAAAATAAATGAAGTTTTAAAAATATTTTGATCTGTATTTAGACTCCATCTGCTCTTTCTCTGGAGGTGGATAGCATTTTTCATCATATGTCTTTTAGAATTGTTTTGGATCTTTGTATTGCTGAGAGTAGTTAAATCATTCAGAGTTGATCATCATACAATATTGCAGTTACTGTGTACAATGTTATTCTGGTTCGGCTCATTTCACTTTGCATTAGATCATCTAAGTCTTTCTAGGTTTTTCTAAGATCATTCTGTTTGTTATTTCTTGTAGTACAACAGTATTCCACCACAATCATATGTCATAACTTGTTTAGCCATTTTCCAATTGATGGCATCCCCTCAATTTCTATTTCTTTTCCGTGATAAAAAGAGCTGCTTAAGTATTTTTGTTCGTATGGGTCCTTTTCTTTTTTATCTCTTTGGGATACATACTTAGTAGTAGTATTGCTTAGTCAAAAGGCATACACAGTTGTTGTTTTTTTAAAGTGAGGCAATTGGGGTTAAGTGACTTGCCCAAGGTCACACAGCTAGTAAGTGTTAAGTGTCTGAGGCCGGATTTGAACTCAGGTACTCCTGACTCCAGGGCCGTTGCTCTATCCACTGCGCCACCTAGCTGCCCCGGCATACACAGTTTTATAGTCCTTTAGGCACAATTCCAAACTGCTCTCCAGAATGGTTGGATCAGTTCACAATTCCACTAACAGTGCACTAGTGTCTTAATTTTCCCATAACCCTTCCAACGTTTGTTAATTTCCTTCTCTATCACATTAGAAATTATGATAGGTGTAAGGGGGTACCTCAGAATTGTTTAAATTTACATTTCTCAAATCAATAGTGATTTAGAACATTTTTGCATATTATTATAGATAGCTTTGATTTCTTCTTCTGAAAACTGCCTGTTCATATCCTTTGACCATTTATCAATTGGGGAATGAACTGTATTGACTTGTATTCTTAGAAATTTGACTTAGCTCACTATATATTTGAGGAATGAAGCCTTTATCAAAAAAAAAAACCAAACTCACTGTAAATTTTTTTCTCACAATTATGATTACTGTGTATTTTCCTCTATTCCATTTCCCATTTATCCTTGTCTCTTTTTACCTTGCCCATCCTCAAAAGTGGTTTGCTTCTGATTACTACCTCCCCCAATCTACCCTCCCTTCTATCATCCTCCCTCTTCTCTTCTCTTCCCTTCCTACTTTCCTGTAGGGTAAGATAGATTTTTATAACAAACTGAGTATGTATGTTTGAGCCAATTCCAATGAGAGTAAAATTCAAGTGATCTCACCTTCCCCTTCACTGCAAAAGCTCTTTCAAGCCTTTTTATGTGAGATAATTTATCCCATTCTACCTCTCCCATTTCCCAGTGAATCCCTCTGTCTCCTAAGATATCATCCCATCATGTTCAGCTCATACCCATGTCGTCTGTATATACATATTCCTTCTAACTGCCCTAAAAATGATAAAAAGTCCTTAGGAGTTACAAATATCATCTTCCTATGTAGGAATAGAAACAATTTAACTTTATTGAATCCCTTATGATTTCTCTTTCCTGTTTATCTTTTTGTGCTTCTCTTGAATCTTGTATTTGAAAATCAGATTTTCTATTTAGCTCTGGCCTTTTCATCAGGAATGCTTGAAAGTTCTCTATTTCAGTATATATCTATTCCCCACCCCCCTCCAGGCCCCCCTCCCAATGAGGGATTATATTCGGTTTTGCTATAGTGGGTGATTCTTGGTTGTAATTCTAGCTCTTCTGCCCTCCAATCCTTTAATGTAGAAGTTGCTAACTATTGTGTTATCTTAACTGAGGCTCCATGATATTTATATTGTTTCCGTCTGGCTACTTGAAATATTTTCTCCTTGACCTGAAAACTCTGGAATTTGGCTACAATATTCCTGGGAGTTTTCATTTTGGGATCTCTTTCAGGAGATGATCAGTGGATTCTTTCAATTTGTATGTTATCTTTTGATTCTAGGACACCAGGGCAGTTTTCCTTGACAGTTTCTTGAAAGATGATGTCTAGGGTCTTTTTTAAAAATTTAAATATCATGACTTTCTGGTAGTACAATAATTTAAAAATTCTCTCTCCAGGCTCTGTTTTCAAGTAATTTGTTTTTCCAATGAGATATTTGAAATTTTCTTAATTTTTAAAAATTCTTTTGATTGTTTTTTTTGCTTCTTAATGTCTCATGAAGTCATTATCTTCCATAATTAAGGAATTATTTTCTTTAATGAGCTTCTGTATCTCCTTTTCCATCTGACCAATTCTACTTTCTAAGGAATTCTTTTCTTCACTGAAATTTTGTACCTCTTTTTCCATTTGGCCAATATTGCTTTTTAGGGAACTGTTCTCTTCAGTGAATGTTTGTATATCTTTTACTATTTAGCCAGTTCTGCATTTTAAGGAGTTCTTCTCTTCAGTGGATTTTTGCACCTTTCTTTTTTAACAATTTGGCCCATTCTGTTTTTCAAGGTATTATTTTTTCAGGTTTTTTTTTTTTTTTTTGCACGGGGCAATGAGGGTTAAATGACTTGTCCAGGGTCACACAGTTAGTAAGTATCAAGTGTCTGAGGCTGAATTTGAACTCAGGTCCTCCGGAATCCAGAGCTGGTATTTATCCACTGCGCCACCTAGCTGCCCCTAGTACCTTATACCTGACAAAGAATTTTCTTCACAGTAGCCCAGCAAAGTAAGTACCATATGTTTATCATCATCATCAATCAATCCTCCTCCTCATCATCATTCAAAACTTATCTTCATCAACTAATCCTCCTCATCATCAATCAGTCTGATTGTCAATAATCAATCCTCCTCAATCCTCATCTTCATCCAATCATCAATTCATCAATCATCAATCATCATCATCATCATCTTACATTACTCTTGCCTCTGCTTGAAAATCTTTTCAGTTACTATTGTTAACTGTTTCCCTCCATCCTATTCCCTCTCCTATGATATTTACTTTATTTTAACTTTTTTTTCACGATTTCCTTGCCTCACTATCCCTTCTTTTCCAATTTTTCCTTTACCTCTCTTATTTAATTTTGAAAATCCTTTTGGAGTTTTCCCAGGAATTCTTTTTGGGTCTGACACCAATTCACATTCCTTTTTTTTTTTTTTTAAAGCTTTGGATATAGCAGTTTTGACTGTCTAAGTTTATGTTTTGATCTTCCCAGTTAACCATAGGAACTTTTTATGGTCAGGTTCTTTTTTTGTTGTTTGCTGGATTTTCCAGCCTATTTCTTGATTTTTTTGTTAAGTTTGGGAAATTCTTGGGGGTGGAAGGGAATCCGTCTCAAGCTTCAGGTTTATTACATAGCTCTTTTCAGAATTGGTTTTGGGAAGCATGTAAGTTTTCAGTTCTTCCAAAGTGGTATACTCTAAGTGTGTTTACCACTCTCTTGGCCTGTGCTGTGGTCTGTGACTGACCACATATACTGCTCTTTGCATTGGAACTGTGACCAGGGTCCCTCTTCCCCTGTGGCTACAAGCTCTTTCATGCTAGTAGTCCTCCTTACCTTGAGGCTGTGACTAGGATCTGCATATGGGCAATACAACAGAGTCCTGTCCCCAGTGCGAGCAAAGGGACCCTTATAATCTCCTTCTGACCAGTTGTCAGGCCCCCTTACTGTCTGTGTCCTGAGAGCTCTCAAAGCTGCTTCTACTTCCAGTGCAGTTGCCCCCAAGGTCTGCTGCTGGTTTACAGAAGTCTTGTCTGCACCAGACTGCACTCCAGTCTCACCTCTGTGACAGATCTTTCCTGCTGACCTTCTAAATTGTCTGGGGCTGGAAAACTGTTTCACCCTGTCCTTCTGTCAGTTCTGACACTCCAGAATTTGTTTTGAGGCATTATTTTAAAGTTGTTTGGAGGGGAATTGGGGAGAGTTCAGGTGAGTCCTTGCCTATTCTCATTTTGGCTCTGTCCCTCAGTGACACAGTAAATGAGGGAAATTAACAAACTGAATTGTTTCCAAAGAATAAAAACTAGAGTGATGAGTAGACTGGAAATTTTACCATAAAGGGTTGTTGTTTGTCTTTTGTTTTTGAAGAGGACTATGACATCAGTGTGATGTCATGACTTGCACTGAACTAGATTTAATTGAGGGAGGGCTGTAACATAAATGGAGGGATCATCTGAAAGAATTGGGATATTTGCCTTGGATAGAAGAGGACTCAGTGGTACATGACAGTTTCTTCAAGTACCTGAAGGGTCATCATATAGAAAAAGAATGATTTTTTTTTTTGCTTGGCCCCAGGAGGCAGCATTACAGGGTACAAGCTGTAAAAATATGGATTTTGACATACTAAGAATTAGAGCTGGAAGGCATTTTAGTCAAGTGGTTAGAGAACTGGTCTTGGAGTCAGGAAGAACGGAGTTCAGGTTCTTCTTTTGGTACATATTAGTTGTGTGACCCTGGGTAAATTACTTAATCTTGTAGTGTCCAAGGAAATCTCTAAGATCATAAATTGCAGAAAAATGTTGACTTGCTTCGTAGAAGGAGCTTGCTCCTTATACTCATGAAATCAGAAGTCTGGTTAAAAAAAAAAAAGAATTAGAGCCATGAAAAAGTGGGTCCCCTGTAAGTGGAGATCATCCAGCTGTGATCACTTCTGGGAACAGTTAAAGAAGGAATAGATATTGGTTGAACTAGATAACTTTTAAAATCTCTTTAAATTCTGAATCTATGATTCTATAATGGCATTGCGGGCATAAAATAATCAACTAATATTTCACCCTCCATTCCATGAATCACCTCAGAGGCTGACCTTGATGGAATCCATAGGAAGATAGAAGCCTTGGGTATTAGTCAGCAAAGCTGCTACAGAATTTACTATTTTTTTTTAAGTGAGGCAACTGGGGTTAAGTGACTTGCCCAGGGTCACACAGCTAGTAAGTGTTAAGTGTCTGAGGCCAGATCTGAAGTCAGGTACTCCTGACTCCAGGGCTGGTGCTCTATCCACTGCGCCACCTAACTGCCCCCAGAATTTACTTTTAATAAACTAGAAAAACTCTATTAATAATGTTTAGAATTTATTATTCAAGTATGCATACTGGGAAAACTTTCCAAGTACACAATGAAATTTTCTAAAAAGGAATCAATCAAAAAAGGCAAATGGGTAAGAACACAAATCAGTGCAATATATGTCACCTACTGAAGAACATAAAAGCTAATATGTTGCTTTGTTGTTCAAAATTACTACAAGGGTAAGATACTCTCTGAGCATGTTTAATAAAACACTCAGAAATAAATCTATTTTTTATCAAGTCTCTGAAACAAATAATATTTTTGAACTGGGGTCAGAGTATACAGGTTTTTAGTTGTTTGGTCTTGCAATATCTACTGGTAGCACAAAATGGCTTAAAATACTGGCACTCTCTATACTACTCCTATTCCAAAAGATTATCCATGCTCATAAATGAACTACTCTAAACATAAATCTGACAGGGTTTCCAGCTGGCTAGCTTCATAAAGTACAATTTCAAGTCTGTATATATTTTGGACTCTGTACTTTAAAATGACTTTTTATGTATCTCATAGATGACCAAACCACCTTTTGTTGAGGTTGGCTTTTTTAGACTTTTCTATTCTTATACTACTTACAGAAACATACTAAAGTAACTAATTCAGAGGCTTGAAAAAGCTCCATCAGTCGTGCTTATTTCAGAATGGAATAAATTATGACTGTAACTAAATTGATTTCCTAAGTATCTAGCTACTCTAACAGGAGTCAAAATAGCAGAGCACTTTCCAAAGCTGTAAATAGACCTGGGAGAGAACATAAGATGATGAACAGTTTAGCTACCACTAAGTGTTAATGATGACCAAATATCTCTGTAATAATGACCACCATAGACTTCCTACTTACATTTTTGATGATTAAAAAAAATGAACCATAGTGGGCATTTTTCTGTGTCCTTTTCCTGGATACAGTAGTATAAGCAGCTTTAAAGCACATTAAATGTTTTAAACTGTTAATAGCTCAGCTATTATTGCCTGGTATTACATTTGCTCACTGGAACTAATTAAATGCAAATCATTTAAAAAATTTAGTTTGGGGGCAAAAGTTAGAAGATTTTCTTAAGTCACAATAAATTTTTCTGATTCATAGATTTTCAGTAATAAGTTACAATATAACACTATATAAAGTATATCATAACAATAAGCAAAACAGAGTTTTTAGGTCTAGTTCTTCCTGTCTGGTCTAGGAAAACCCAGATTCAGAAGACTAAAAATGTAAGGAGGTAGGTAATTCCTTTTTTTCCCCCTAAAAGAAGGCACAAACATATTAAAGCTTTAAGGAGAGCTAGTTATCCTGCTTTCACATTTCTGCTTTATTTCATTTTTTCCCCCCATGCACAAAACATTCAAAGCGAAATAATTCCTAAACTATCTTATTTTCAATGAAAATGTTCAAATATGATGGCCACATAACTTAATTTTAGTTAATTATTGTTTGGGGATGAGGCAATAGCTATACATATTTTATCAACTGTAAGGGAACTTAGCTTTCTAAAGACCAATCTGATATTTTAACCATAAAAATAATTAATGTAAAACTACTTTAAATAAAAGAAAGCCTAGAAAAACACTAACATATCATGTCAGAAAATGATATTTTTATGTGAAGGAATTAGTATTTGCTTGCAATTTTTCATAAATTGCTGCAATTATTATGTAAGCTTATGAAAAATCTGGTACATGGACTCCTACCATTTTGATTACTTTAAAAATTTAAGTTTGAGAATCCACACACACAAAAAAATTTACCTACCCCATCTTTTTAAAAAGCCAAGACAATGCTTGTCTTTCTGTTTGGAAAATCACATGACTTCTTTTTCCTTTTGAAAAAAAAATTTTCCGTTTTTTTTCTTTGTTTAACAGAATTTAGTTACGTGTATGAACAAAATCTGCAGAAGACAAAGGTGGTTGAGAACATTATGGCTCCACTCATTGTCCTATTTGCAAAATATGCTCTACTGCTATCTTCTACTTTTATCTTTCAACCGACTTCCTCAAACTATCTCCCTACGAGGATCTTTTTTTCTACTTTGAACAAATACCCCCACAAACTTGAAATTTTCACTTAATCCATAAGACTAATTCTAGTTTCTTAACTGAAACATGGCTTGCCAATGATGTTATTCCTCTCACAACTTTCTCTGAGAATGATCATTCTTTTACTTCCTACAACTTTTGGAATGAAGAGGACTTCATAATATTTCTAGGCCATTTTTTGGCCACCATTATTCAGTCATCTCATCTATTTTGCCATCCATGAAATCTGCCCATACATCCTTCTTTATCCTTATTTTCTACTGATCCCTAGGACACTCTTCTATTTTTCCCTTAGTCAGTTCATCATCTGAACAGTCTTCCTCTAGAATTTATCCAAATACCATCTTTAGTGATTTCAACATGAAATACTGTTGACTCCTGTAAAACCCTGGCTTCTTCAATTCCCCAACTTCAGTTACCCATCAATAATGAGACACTGTATACCCTCATAGAGTCATAGACTTAGAGCTGGAAGACATTTTAGAGATCATCTAGTATAATCCTTCATTTTACAAACAGAGAAACTGAAAACTAGAGAGGTTATGTGACTAGGTCATGCAGGTACTAAGTATCAGTTAGGATTTGAACTTGGCTTCTCTAACTTCTAAGCTAGTATTCTTCCCACTGTCCCCTTCCTCATCACTCTTAACTATTTTATTTCCTATTCTTTTATCTCCTTAAAATTCCTGAAATACTCTATTTGTTCTGATTATAATGAAAAAAATCTCACAGTATGTCGCTCCAATGATAGCTTTAACTTTTCTCTCAACTAAGATAGGCACCATGGCCTGGAAGTTCAAAGATGTTCTGGCTAATACTCTAGAATTCCTTCTGTCCTTCATATTTCCCTGTCCCCATCTGCTGAACCTCATCTATCCATACTAATTAATAATATATGAGGTGAGATTTGAACTCAGGTCTTCCCAACTCCAAGGCCAGTGCTCTATCCACTGTACCACCTAGCTGCGCCAAGCAGAGGGGCATGAACAATGAAAAGGTACAGAGACAGGAGTTGGAGTGTTTTGAGTGAGGAACAGAGAAAGCTAATATGGCTGGAATGAAGGGTGATGTCCAATGAACCTGGAAATGTAGGTTAGGACCACACTGCATAGGGCTTTAGAAGCTAAGTACAGGAACTTATATTTTTGAATTTAGTAAGAAGACACAGGAGTTAGTGACATGATCAGTTAGCACCTAGGGAAATAATTTTGACAGCAGTGTATACAATGAATTGGAGTAAGGCAACTGTAAACTGAGAAGAGTCCAATATTCTAACATTGCACAATATTCACACATTGCTTCTTCAGCATATAGAAATATAACTGCAATTCTTCCAACTGAAACAGCACTATTTACCAAGAACTATTTACTTTGTCATTTTCTCTAATTTTGTAAAAGGCAAAGGAAATTGTACAACTATTTTTTTATCCATAAAGTTCTATTCTAATTCCATTTCATTTTCTATCTTCTCTATTCTCAAACACTCATGTAACTTTTTTTTTTTTTTTTACAAGGCAATTGGGGTTAAGTGACTTGCCAAGGGTCACACAGCTAGTAGGTGTTAAGTGTCTGAGGTCGGATTTGAATTCAGGTCCTCCTGAATCCAGGGCCAGTGCTCTATCCACTGCGCCACCTAGCTGCCCACTCATGTAACTTTTTTTTTTTTGTGGGGCAATGGGGGTTAAGTGACTTGCCCACAGTCACACAGCCAGTAAGTGTCAAGTGTCTGAGGCCAGATTTGAACTCAGGAACTTCTGAATCCAGGGCCAGTGCTTTATCCACTGTGCCACCTAGCCGCCCCATCATGTAACTTTTAAAAGACTTTCCTTAGCACCTAGCCAGGCTTTTTAGACTAGCTCACTCTCAGGTCACCTCCACCACCACACTGGCCACCCAGATCCCATAATAGGTGCCTTTTATCTTTTGTTTTTTCCCCATTAGGATATAAACTCTTTGATAGTAGGGACTATCTCTTTCTTTCCTTCCTTCCTTCCCTTCCTTTTTTTTTTTCTTTCCTCACAGCTTAGCATAGTGCCTGACATAGTAATTGCTTAATAAATGCCTTCTCTCATCTCTTTCTCTCTGTCTCTCTCTCTCTCACACACATACACACAGAGTTGAATCAATCTTTTGGTTCACTTATACATGGCAATTTTTGTTTGTTTGTTTGTTTGTTTTGGCAGGGCAATGGGAGTTAAGTGACTTGCCTAGGGTCACATAGCTAGTAAGTGTCAAGTGTCTGAGGCCAGATTTGAACTCAGGTCCTCCTGAAACCAGGGCCAGTGCTTTATTCACTGCGCCACCTAGCTGCCCCTTCTTTTGGTTCATTTAAACCACTGCTAGTAAAGATGACAGTTGTCAGTGAAGAAAATAAGTATAGTGATATGATCAGAAAATATTATGAAATGAAGTTACATAATTAATATAATTTGAAAAGTTTGAAAAAACATCAATATTAGCAAACCACAGGAGTCACTGAAAGTCGGTCTGTGTCCACTGGCTATAAGCATGGATCAAATGAAATAATGTATGTAAGGTCTGTGTAAACACCGAAGTTCTATATAAAGGCCCATATAATTACTACTTTTATTAGATACAGAGATCACCCTCCCCCCAAATAAATGCTGTTTATACCTGTGATGAGGGGAGCTAGGTGGCAGAGCAGCTCAAATAAGGCCTCAGACATTTACTAGCTGTGTGACCTTGGGCAAGTCATTTAATCCTGTTTGCCTCAGTTTCCTCATCAGTAAGATAAGCTGGAGAAGGAAATGGCAAATCACTCCAGTATCTTTGCCACGAAAACCCCAAATGGAGTCATGAAGAGTCAGACATGACTAAAAACAATTGAACAACAATTGCCTGTGAGGAGCTTACAGTTACTTTGAATGTACAAGGAGTATTTATTTTTAAAAAGATAAACAACTATGAATAAATATGATGTGAATTAAGTACAGAGAACTGTAGGTTCCTTTAGCACTGAGAACTAAAATGAGGACAGTGGTGTTGGCTTTTTAAGGAAAGCTTCACAGAAGAGTCTCCTGAGCTTTGGGAAGAACTTCAAAGAAAGAATGGACATGAAAGGTCAAAGAGAATGGTATGGAGTGTTTTGGGAGGAAGGAAGTAGAATATATAAAATCAGAAGCCAGGACTCAAATTTTATTAGCAGTAATTGATAGGGAATTAAAAAGAGGGTGATTGGGAAATTCCCTAAGATAGTTTAGAAAGAATACACAATTGTTGGGGGCAGCTAAGTGGCACAATGGATGAAGCACTGACCCTGGATTCAGGAGGACCTGAGTTCAAATCCAGCCTTAGACACTTGACACCTACTAGCTGCGTGACCCTGGGCAAGTCACTTAACCCTCATTGCCCCGCCAAAAAAAAAAAAAAGAATACACAATTGTTACCATTCTTTTTTTTCTTCAAAAAAATTGCTGAACTTAAACACCTGGGGAAAAAAAAGGCATTTCCATACCAAATACAGAATAAAAAAGTGGATTCTCTATGAAACTACAAATTTGTAACACACAGATGCTTTAAAAATACTTTTGTTCTCCTTTGGGTATTTAAAAAAAAAATTTCAATGGCTCTCCTCTTTTGTTCACTTCATTTAAAAATGAGGTTTATCTGATGCTCATTCTCCCAATCCTTTCCTCCATTTTTATATACCTCTTAAACACTGCAATTATGAGATATAGTAAGTTCTGCCCCATTCTTCCTCTTTTCTATTTTAAAATTTTCCTTTTACCATACTTTTTTCTTTCCTATTTTCAAATATTCAGAATATAACCAATCTACCCTCAGGACCTCTGTTTTTCTTATTTAACTCTCTGAATACCTATAACTTCTCACTGCAGAGAGGGACTAGTTCATTTTTCTATCTATATCCCCAGCCCTTAGTACAATACTTGGAACCTAGTAAGAGCTTAATAAACACTTTTGTGTTCCTTCATGGACTCCCCCCAGCCCTGCCGCCCCATCTCCATAATCACAGGTTTAAGTCTCTCCCCTTCTTGTTAACTGTAAAAATAACAGCTGCAGTTTTATTTTAAAATACCCTCCTATCCGAGAAAGCTAGCTTTCACAAAGCCTCTTATACATGTAAAGATTACTTTGTGTTCCTTGGGGAAAGCAGCTATGTAAATACAAATATAAAAAGTTTGTGAAATCAATATGCTTTTGTACATCCCCAAGCACAGTACAACACAGAGACTATACTACAGTAATAAATTTTGCTGTACTTTAAGGCACTTTGGGTATAGGTTTTATGATATGATATTGATCTTCATAAAAATTTCTTCTGGATGGATGAAACTACAAATTTTATTTTATTTTATTTTAATTTTAATTTTAATTTAATTTAATTTAATTTTTGCGGGGCAATGGGGGTTAAGTGACTTGCCCAGGGTCACACAGCTAGTAAGTGTCAAGTGTCTGAGGCCAGATTTGAACTCAGGTACTCCTGAATCCAGGGCCAGTGCTTTATCCACTGCGCCACCTAGCTGCCCCCAAATTTTATTTTTTTAAAGAAGATGTCAGTGTGGTTACTTGCTCGACCAATGTCAACTTAAAATACTAAAAAGTTTTATTCTTATTCTTACAAACTAATTACATAACAATGTTAAGATTGCTTTTAGTTTTCTCTCAAAAAGTTATAAAGCACTATTGTTACTAATTTTCACCTAAGGTTTTACAAAAGTATGTCTTATTCCTTCTGCCTTTATACCATATTGTCTTCCCTGCAGCAGACAGAAACTTTACTTTAAAAAAAAAAAGCAAAAATATTTGATGTGATGACCACATATGACAATGTATATAATATTATGTACTATATTACTGTACCCTTCTGCTTTGAGGGAGGAGGTAGGTTTCATTATCTGTTCTCTAGGGACTGGTTTTCTGATCACCCATATTTCAACTTTTTAGTGATTTTTTTCACTTATGCTTCTGTAGTTATTGTATATATGATTCTCTTGGTTCTGCTCATTTTAAACTATATTAGCTCATATAAATCTTTCCAACTTTCTTTCTTTTGGGCAGGGTAATGAAGGTTATTAAATGAGTTGCCCAGGGTCACAAAGCTAGTAAGTGTCAAGTGTCTGAGGCCGGACTTGAACTCATGTCCTCCGGAATCCAGGGCCAGTGTTTTATCCATTGCATCACCTAGCTGCCCCACAATCTTTCCAATTTTCTCTGAATTGTTCATTTATCACTTTTTATTATATATTAATAATCTATTATGCTAAAATATCACAGATTTTTAAAAAAGCAATTCTTCTTTTGATGAGTGTCTACTCTGTTTACAATTCTTTGCTTCCCAAAAGAGTAATGTTATAAATACATTAGTATACACTGGACCTTTGCTTCTTCCCTTAACTTCTTTGGGGATATAAATCTATCTTCCAAGTGCTTCATAATGATCATTTCATTTGATCCTCACAACCCTAGTGGGAGATAGGTACTATTATTATTGCCATTTTATAGATTAGGAAACTGAGGCAAATAGAGGTTAAGTGACTCGCTAAGGGCCAAACTTCTAGTCAATTTCTGAGGCTATATTTGAACTCAGGTCTTCCTGTGTCTAGGCTGGCACTCTATACACTGTCCAATGTGTCACCTGACTACCCACTTTACCAACTCTATCCTACCAACTCATGGCTTTGGAGTTTGGGTGGAGGAAGATGTTCTTAAAGGAAGAATGGTTTGCCAGTGGTAACACATGTCTGTAATCACATGTACTAGGGAGCCTGAAGCTGTCCAATCTCATACTCAATGAAGCGTGGCACTCAATCAAGTTTGGGATCACGATGGTGAGCCATCAGGAACGTGGGGGCCACTAGGTTGCCTAAGGTAGGGAGAACTGGCCCAAGTCAGAAACAGGTAAAAATTCTTGTCCCAATAATTGACAACCAGGGTGAGATGGGGATACATGGTATTTAAAAACACAAAACAAACAAACCCCAAACCTATGGCTTCAGAAGTATTACTTAGTCAGCAGGAGACATGGTACGTGGTAGACCTGACGTGCCACCATTATGTCACAGTCATCACAGAGTCACTACAGAAAGACCAAAGCACTGGTGAGAAAGGTAAAGTAATGTAAACAATCAGATCCCTGGATATCCATGTCTCTTGCTCGTATCCCAATCTGGTACTGGCCAATCACACTGCCTCTCTTCACACAACTACTTTTCCTTTTTCAGTCTCAATCACTCAGACTCTGAGCTCTGAAGAAGGCCTGGTACTGACCTAGTCTGTTTTATGCTTTTTTGTTCTTGATTCAGAGCCCACTAAGCTTTCCTGGCTTCTCGGCAACCCCAAGTGATTTCTCCAGTCATAGCATCTGTTGCACACAAAGCACAATTCTAGGAAGTAGGTGCTACACTAATCTCCCCTGCTGCCCAAACCCTCAATCTTTTCTTTAAAATGTATTAAAACTCTAAGTCACTTTTTATAGATTTTAAAAGGATGTTATATTAGAAAAAAATACATGTATTCAGATATGCGGATTATTGTCATTCAGTTGTTTCATCTTCAACTCTTTGTGACCTTGCTTGGGGTTTCTTGGCAAAGATCCAGCTCCAGTTCATCTGACAGATGAGGAAACCGAGGCAAACTAGGTTAAATGAGCTGCCCAGGGTCCCATAGCTAGTAAGTGTCTGAGGCTTGAATATGTATATGTAGCTATGTTACTATAATTGCCCACAACATTTCTAGGATAGCATTTACAAATGAAAGATATAAAATCACCATTTGATTGAATGTTTAGTTTCCTTCACTAATAACTTCATTTCCCTATATCTTAATTATTTGATATAAATATTTAAAAACAGTCATTCTCTTAAAATAAAATATCCTCCAACATGTTATAGGATGATTTCAAGACCCTTACCACCAGTGTGAACATTCAAATAGGCCAAAGATACTGTATGGGCCTAGGATCAATGAACAAATGTTAGTGGAACAACAAAATGAGCAAGTGGCCTTCATTCTACTCTTTTTAGTCACTTAACTAAAACTGTCTTTGCACTTTAGGATTTATGTAATCCTATATGCCATATAGAATTTAAAGAGATATAGCTATACAGAATATAATCTATCTTCAATGACAATCATTGCACTAATTTCAAATATTCAAAATAATATACATAAAAATTATATATAGCACAAAACTTTAATTCCTTTGGTCTTTATTTTTCAACTGTGTAATTTAAAAAAATTAGAATACCACTAATGACAACTTAGAAAACCATCACTAATGTCCCAAACATTTTTATTAACAGACTTGGTAATTTTTTTTTTTTTACTTGTTCTAAGCTAACCACTGTTTAGACGATTTCCTCAAGCACTGCACTTCTCAGAAGTAACACAGCATCTGTCGTTTTTGGCTTCAAGATGACTCTTGAATGAATGTGGGCAATCTTTTTTTGCTTACTTAAAAACGCTGGGTATGTTCAACAACTGTACTATGGATTTTTAAGAATTCAAAACACGCATCTAGAGTAATTTAATGCATCTCTTCCATCATGATGAAATAAGGTATGTGACATGATTAATAAACAGAATGTTGTAACATTTCGTTATCTTATAAAGGCAAAAAAATTACATTTGAGATATTCAAGATAAAAAATCATTTATGTAAAATAAATGTAACCCAAAAAAGCTGCCTTAAATCAAATCATGAGTGAAATGAAATCAAGGTAAAAACATTTTTAAATAACTTAATAGATCTGGACTTTAGAACTTTAAGTGCTAACATATCAACAATGAAAATGTGGTTAAGGAAGAAAGATGAGAATGAAAGAAAATACATTTATAGTCTTAAAGTTAACATTAATACCTTTTATCTCCCAAATCCTGTTGCATAACTGTTTGAAACAAATGACACAGAATATTAAGCTATTTCAAATAAAAATGGGAGTAATGATTTTATTCATAAAGTTTAATAGAGAAATACTACAAGAAGAATCATTTTGTTGAAATTTCTTTAAGGAACAATGTTAGTATGATTATAGTGCCAGGATGGAGATGAATCATAATTCTGTCCTATTTCAAACCCAGCACTGCTTCTCATAATATCTGCCTGAGAGAAGACCAGCCCTATGCCTTAGTTATCTTCAGATTATATGACATTAAGGGACCTACAAATCATCTCCCTAGTAACCAGTCAGTTCTCATGAACTAAATGAGCAGAATAAGTTTACAAAACGGGGGTTAATCCTGTAACATTTTAAGTTCTTCTGAAAGCTAGCAAAGATTACAATCACGGCACTTCAGACAACCAGAAGTGGCTAGACAGTGTGGTTAAATAGCCAAAGACTTCCTTCGCAGAATCGGAATTTGAGAGCTGAAAGACAATGGTGGCTATCTTGTTCAACCCGTCCAAGAAAGAAATCCCTGAGTTCTTTCTTGAAGAACTCTAAGGAGGAAGAAGTCATTATACCTAAAATCATCTCATTCCACTTTTGGAAAGCTGGCCTCTTTAAATTTTTCCACCCATCATCCCTAGACCAAAAGAACAAGTCTAAGCGATCTTCCATATGACAGTCCTCCAAATTCTTAAAGACAGGTCGTTCCCTCCTAAGTCTTCTTTGTCAGGCTAAGCATCCCTAGTTCAACCCATCATCATATCTATCTTGATTATCCCTCCCCACATGTCTCTAGCTTATAAACGTACTTCTTAAATGCTGGTGCCTAGAATTAAGCACAATATTCTAGAGGAGATCTAACAGGGGGGAGTCTATTTTGACAATTATCTTCTTGTTCATGTAAGCTATGCCCCTCTGAATCATCATTTTTGGCTATCTTATATGTATGGCCTCATCTGGAGGTTGTAGTCCATAAATCTTTTCAGATCACCTGATGTGTGCATGCATGTATATATGTTATGTGTGTATGCATATATGTAACTGTCATCCCCATTTTATACTTCCAAAGTTTATTTTTCATATATAAGTGTAAGTTTTTACATTTATCTCTTTAAATTTCATCTTACTGACTCATCCCAATGTTCCAGGGTGTCAAGATCTTCTGATATCCAATGTCTTAGCTATCCTTCCCAGCTTGGTATCATGTGAAACTTGGATTATTATACTATCCCTGACTTTGTCCAACTAATTATAAATAATATTAAAAAGCATATGAACCAAGCACCAATTTAGGGTGGGAGACAGCAAGAGATCTGTCAAACTGAAACTGAACTATTAAAAACTAATCTTAGAATGAACTCTAATGAGTTATCAGTCTTTCTGATAGTATTCTTAGCTTATCTATATCCTTTCAACTTTTCTACAAGAATATGAGAAACTTTACCAAAAGCTTTTAAAAAATCTAGGTACACTATATCCTTTGCAATTCTCTCATCTACTATTTAGTAATCTTGTCAATGAATGAAAGTAATTTGGCATAACTTGTTTTTTTTTTAAATTATTTTTAAAACATCCATTAAAAATTTTTTTGAGCTGCAAATTCTCTCTTCCCTCTAGCCCTTTCTCCACTATTTAGGAAGGCAAGGAATATGATATCCACTATACATATAAAGTCATGAAAAACATTTCCTCATTAGCTATGTTGAAAAAAAAGTCAAGAAAAAGAAAGTGAAAAAAAATACACTACAATTAGCACTCAGAATTCATTAATTCTCTGGTTGGAGGTAGATATGTTTTTCATCTTGGGTCCTTTGGAACTGTTGTGGATCACTGTATTGATCAGAATAGCTAAGTCTTTCACAGTTGATCATTACTGAAATTTTGCTATTACTGTATACAATGTTCTCTTGGTTCTGCTTACTTCATTTTGCATTTCATAGAACTCTAACAACAAGTTTTTCTTTTTATTTTTAATAAACATTTTTATTTAAAGTTTTGAGTTCCAAATTTTATCTCTCCTTCCCTCCTTCCTCCCTAAGATGATAATCAATGTGAGAAAATAATGGGTTTTGCCAACGCCCAAAGGCTCCACCTGGAGATTGATTTGGATTGACTGAATTAAGTGAGAGTGATTGACTTCACTGATTAACCTACTTAAAGTTTACTTGACTGAAGCCACACCTGCCTGGCCCTCAAGAGTATTGTTCTCAGAAGCTGTAGACTCAGAATAGCCTACCCTCCCCCAACACAGACAGACAGACAGACAGACACAGAGGAACTCATAACTAAAGGAAGTTAACTAATTTAAGACTTCCTCCAACCTCCAAGTCATGTCAATCACTGGCCTTGAATGCTACCAGCCAATTAGCTTGGGGCAGTGTGTGGGGACCACTTCTCTTCCAGACCCACAGGATCTTCCACTTTGTTGCTGGAACCTCATGGTGGTGGCAGAAGACAGAGGAGAAGAACCAGGCCAGGTTGAACTCTGATCTCTCCTCTAGGGTTGATAGGTTTCCCTATCTTTCTGAGCTCTACGTGTTCTCTCTTTACTCTTTAATAAATGCTTAATGCCTAAACTGTTGCTGAAGCTTCTAATTTATAAGTAAATCCTAGCTAGCTTTCCCCACACTGGGGACAGGAAAATGGTAACCACACGTTCGATTTTACACGTCACAGCAATAAGATATAGGTTATACATGTGCAATTATGTAATAAGGTTTTCCATACTTATCTCCCTCATAATTTCTTATGGAACAAGAGTATTCCATCACAATCATATGCCAAAACCTGCATGGCCATTCCCCAACTAATGGGCATCCCCATAGCTTCCAAGTTTTTGCTAATACAAAAAGAGCTGCTACAAATATTTTTGTACACATAGGACCTTTCCCTTTCATTTTGGGATCTGGACCTAGTAGTAGTATTGCTAGTTCAAAGGGTTTACACAGTTATATAGTTCTTGGGACATAGTTCCAAAGTGATTTCCAGAATGATTGGACCACTTCACAACTCCAGCAACAATGCAGCATAGTACCTATTTTTCCACACCCCCTCCAGCATTTGTTTGTATGATATGTTCTTGAAGTCATATTATTCCTAGGTAATTACCACTTCTTCATCTAGATGTTAGCTGATAACCTCTTTTTCTATTCAAGAATTTTCCTAGAACTATTAGTCAAGCACATAGTATTGCAGACTGTCTTCTCTTCACTTTTGGAAAACTGGGGACATTTGTCCTTCTCTCATCCTTTGTTAATTTTCCTCCCTATTTCAGCCAAGATCTTTCAGATATCATTGATAGTGATTCAGCAATTACAACTGCTGGCTTTCTAGGTATCCTCTTACTACCTTCTGTCTTATGAATCTCTTCTCTTCAGGGGGTTGGAAAGAACCTTTGCTGGACAATTTCTTTGAATTATATTGTTCTGGCTAGCATTACAGTAATATACTGCCTACTTTTTATGTGGCTATCACATTTATTCATAAATCTAATGATTTAAGGATAAAGAACAGTTCAAAAGCTTGGAAAAATGAGTAATCTAGCAATAAGCACTTTTGTAGAAAATGAAAAAAAAGACATTAACTTATTCTGAAACAAAAAAATAGCATGTAACAGTTTATTACTTTATTTAGCTCTAGGCCTCTTTCCCTATATTCAATCTCTTCCTATTTCATTTGTCTTGCCTATACCTCTTTTCCTTCTATATGACACCTACTTGATTATTCTCTCTTTCTAGTCCACTATTTTTTTTTTAATGGCAGGGCAATGAGGGTTAAGTGACTTGCGCAGAGTCACACAGCTAGTAAGTGTTAAGTGTCTGAGGCCGGATTTGAACTCAGGTCCTCCTGAATCCAGGGCCGGTGCTCTATCCACTGTGCCACCTAGCTGCCCCCACTATTTCTCTTTGTACCCTCTCTTTTTTATTCCCTTCCACTTAGTCTCATCTAACTAGCCAAAATGTTAAATAGAAGGTTAAAAAAATATATAGACAAAGCCCTCAAGCTTGCTGGGTAGATCCTCTATGGAAGATTTATGGAAGGACTTGGAGGAGAATCTCACAGGCTAGGAAGGCACTGGAGATATAATTGCAACCTGTACAGATAGAGGATGTATCCACATTCATGAGATTATGGATGCATCTAAATATCTAAGCAAACCCCCCACAAGTAAATTGACTTTTCACTTATATGTAAGCTTCACTGTATGTAGTCATAATAATTATTTTCATCTCCGTCCTTGTCTATTCTGCCCTCTGATCCACTTACTGTTAAAAACATCATTTAACTAAGAAAATGAAAAGACAGTATTTTTGTCACTATAGAAAACTAATTCCCATGTCTACATCTTGTGTGTGTGGTGGTGTTTTGTTTTTTTTTGGGGGGAAGGCTATAGTAGATAATAACTATAGTAAACAGTTTCCTCCAGAACCATTTCAGTAGTGGCAGCAGTCACATAACAACTGGAGTATTATAATTCAGTTTTGGGTATCAGAGTTTAGGGAAAATACTGATTATCTGGAAAGTGTCTGGAAACTAAAAGGCATCAGTGTCACATCATATGAAATGCTGCCTCCCAAATGAGGGCATTCCCCCCCCCCCAATCTTAATAGTATTTTATTTTTTTCCAGTTACATGTAAAGATAGTTTTCAACATTTGTTTTTATAAGATTTCGAGTTCCAAATTTTTCTACCTCCTTCCATTCCCACCCCCCTCTCCAATATAGAAAGCAATCTGATATAAATATCTGATAATACATGTACAATCATATTAAACATATTTCTGCATTAGTCATGTTGTGAAAGAAGAATCAGAACAAAAGGGAAAAACCTCAAAAAAAGAAAAACAAGAAAAAAAAAAGTAGAATTAGTACAGTTCAATCTGCATTCAAATTCCACTTTTTTTTCCCCAGATATGGAAAACATTTTCCAACATGAGCCCTTTGGAATTGTCTTGGATCACTGTATTGCTGAGAACTAAGTCTATCCAGCTGATTGTCAGACAGTGTTGTGTTACTGTGTACAATGTTCTCCTGTTCTGCTCACTTCACTCAGCATCAGTCTACTTAAGTCTTTCCAGTTTTTTCTGAATTTGCCTGCTCCTCATTTCTTATAGCACAATAATATTCCACTACAATCATATACCACAACTTATTCAGCCATTCCCTAATTGATGGCATCTCCTCAATTTCCAATTCTTTGCCACCACAATGAGAGCTACTAGAAATATTTTTGTACATGTGGGTCCTTTTCCTTGTTTATGATCTCTTGGAATACAGACCTAGTAGTGGTATTACTGGGTCAAAGGGTATTCATAGCCCCCATAGCCCTTTGGCATAATTTTGGGCATAGTTCCAAATTGCTCTCCAGAATGGGCTGATCAGTTCACAACTCCACCAACAATGCATTAGTGTCCCAATTTTTCTGAAGACATCTTTTAACCCTTATTGTTAGTGTTCCTCAGCCTCAAATTACTCTGTATTATTTTGTATATATTTTGTATTTACTCATTGTGTATATGTTGTATCTTCTAGTAGAATATAAGTTCTTTAAGGGCAAAGCCTATTTTATTTTTGCTTTCATATCCCTAGTGCCTTACATAAAGTAGACACTTATGTTCATTGAATGAAGGCTGAATAACTTTAGGGCTCCTATCTTAGAGAAGAGACAATTTCAGGGGAACTTTATGGCTCTCTTCAAGGCTGAAAGGGATGTCCTAGGGAAGAAAGATTAGATTTGTGGTTAGGCCTCAGGGCCTAGAATTAGAACAATACTAATTGGCTTGATGTCAGGAAAAAGCTTTATAACAATTGGAGAAGGAAATGGCAAACCATCCAGTATCTGTGCCAAGAAAATTTCATGGACAGTACTGAAAGCAATGACACTGGAGATGAGTCCCCTCAGGTCAGAAGGTGTCCAAGGCACTACTGGGCAAGAGGAAGAGACAACTACATGTAGCTCCAGTAACTAATGAAGTGGCTGGGACAAAGCTGAAAGAAAGCTCAGCTGTGGATATGCCTAGTGAAGAAAGGAAAGTCGACGTTTGTAAAGAGAATATTGTATAGAATTTGGAATTTAAAGATCTATGATCAAACATCGATATCTTGGGTGTCAGTGAACTTGAATGAACTGGAAGATGGGTGAATTTAATTCAAATGATCATTACATATACTACTGTGGGCAAGAATCTTTAGAAGAAATGTCGTCAATAAAAGAGTGAAAAAAAAAAGCAATATTAGGTATAATCTCAAAAATGACTGAATTATTATCTGTTCAAATCCAAGGCAAACCACTCAGCATCACATTAAAGCAAATTTATGCTGAAGAGGACAAAGTTGATTATCATTCTATGAAGACCCATGACATCTTCTAGAAATAACACTAAAAAAGATGTCACATTCATCAGTAGGGGATTGGAATGCTAAAGTAGCAAATCAAAAGATAATTAGAATAACAGGTGAGTTTGCCTTGGAGTACAAAATGAAGTAGGGCAGAGATTAATAGAGTTTTGTCAAGATAACTCACTCTTTCAACCACCCAACAGGAGACTCTACACATGGGTATCACCAGATGGTTAATGGAGACATTCAATTGATTATATACTTTTGTAGCCAAAAGGTGGAGAAATTCTACACAGTCAGTTAAAACAAGACCTGGAACTGACTGTGGTTCAGATTATGAGCTTCTTATTGCAAAATTCAGACATGACAATTAGAGCCATATTATACAATATAAAATTCTCCTATATAAAATGTGGAATGATGGGTCTTCTCTGATTGAAAATCTGCAAACAAAGGCTGGAAGATCATTTGTGGCATGTTTTAAAGGGGATTATTTTTTGGCTATGCAGTGGAAAAGCTGATGACTGAGGTCAACTCTGAAAATCCAGTTTTCAGAATTTTCATGAATTCAATGACCTCTGAGTCCTTAAATCCCCATCTCCACTACTTTCTTCTTGGTTTAGTCAGCATTCTACTTAGATTTTTTAATCATTTCAAATGCAATATACCTAAGATCAAATTCATAATCTTTTTTCCCCCAAAGCTATCTCCTTGGTCCAGAATAGTCTTTCGGTTTCTGGGTAACCAGGAATGAGTCTTCAGAATCCTTTTTTTGGTCTACATATCTCAACTCTCAAATGGCATCTCCTTATGCAAAGTCCTCAACACTTCATTTCTATAATTACTATAAGCTTCCTAACTGATATTTATCAGTAATACCTTCCCTTTGTAAGTCATTCTGTATAACACTCCAGAACAGATAGTTGAAAATACTGCTTTAATCATGTGACTGACATTCACATCTTTCCAGTAACTTTCCTAATCTATTCAGTTTAGTGTAACAAACATTAAATATCCATTAGTGTTAGGCATTAGGGATACAAGATGAAAAATAAAGCAATTCTTACTTTCAAGGATCTAATAATCTAATGGTGGTGAGAGAAGCAAGTAACAAAATGTGCATATAAATAATTATATGAGACACGTTAGGATTAATAAGTACAAAAGAGAGGGTCTAGTTCACATGGTAAATGAAATATTGGGAGGAACTCAGTGCTTACAAGATACAAGTTCAAATTTCATCAAGATAGGGGGCGGCTAGATGGCGCAGTGGATTAAGCACCGGCCCTGGATTCAGGAGTACCTGAGTTCAAATCCGGCCTCAGAACACTTGACACTTACTAGCTGTGTGACCCTGGGCAAGTCACTTACCCCCCATTGCCCCGCAAAAAACAAACAAACAAAAAACAAAAACAAAAAACCAAATTTCATCAAGATAGCATTCAAGGCCTTCCATAGTTAGATCAACAACCTTTTCAAGCTTAGATGTTGCTAGCTACCTAACACCAATTCTTCCTTGATTCAGCTTGATTTATTCTGAAGCACATTGCTGCCTATTTCTTCCTCCACTCTTTTGCTATTGCTGTTTCTTTAATACTCTCTTCCATTCTCTGCATCTATCTATATCCTACTTATTCTTCAATGAATAGAGTACAATTTGGCTGGAGCATAAGGATCTTAAGGAAGTAATGTAAAGCTGATAAAATTAATGTAGAATTTTAATGCATCCGATGACTTCCCACAAAAATGTTATAAAGTCTACATCATTTAGAAATTAAAACTAGACTAGAGGAAACAATTGTCCATAAAGCCTTCCCTGATGATGCCAGACCAAAGTTTACTCTGCATTATTTAAATTGCAATAGTATAAAGTGTTTCTACAACTCATTTGAGACTTATTAGCTACTGTTAATTTTTTTTTAATGTTTTGTCTCCCCAAAAGAGACCGTATTCACTACTCCATTTTTCCTTGGATTCACCACAGTGCTATAACAAACATGTTTGAATTGAAGTGCTTTGTACTTAAATGTTTTAACCAATCAATCAATCAATATTTATTAAATGCTACAAAGTTCCAGGCACTGTGCTAGGGATGGGGATGCAAAGAGGCAAAAGACAGTCCCTGCCCTCAAGGAGCTCACAATTTAATGAGTGAGACCACAAACAGATATATACAAACTAGCTATGTGGAGAATAAGGGGGAGAATAATTAGAGAGGGAAGGCACTAGAATAAAGAGGGGGAAGGTTCTCTGTAGAAGACAGGATTTTAGTTGGGATTTAAAGGAAGTCAGGGAAGTGAATATGAAGAGATGAGAAGGAAGGACATTCCAAGCTTGAAGGATAGCCAGAGAAATGCCTGGAGCCAAGACATGGAAGTCTCTTGTTTGTGGAATGGGCAAGAGGCCAATATAACTAGATCAAAGAGTGGTGGTTGGGAATTAGATTGTAAGAAGGTTAGAAAGGTAGGAAGAGACTAGGTTATGAAGGACTTAGTACACCTAGCAGATGATTTTGTATCTGAATCTTGGAGGGATGGGGAGCCATTGAGGTTTTTTGTGTTTTTTTTTTTTTAATTATGAAAGTATTTTATTATTTTCCAGTTACGTGTAGGGATAGTTTTCAACATTTGTTTATATAAGATTTCTAGTTTCAATTTTTCCCCTTCCCTCCCCAAGACAGCAAGCAATCTGATATAGGTTATATATGTACAATAACATTAAACATATTTCAGCATTAGTCATGTTATGAGAAGAATCAGAGCAGAAAGGAAAAACGTCAAAAAGGAAAACAATAGTACCCAAAACCAAAAGAAATAGTATGATTCAGTCGGCATTCATATTCCAGTTCTTTTTTTTTTTTTTTCTGGATTTGGAGAGCCTTTTCCATCTGAGTCCATTGGAACTATCTTGTACTGATGTATTGCTGAGAAGATCAAGTCTATCACAGTTGATCAACACACAATGTTGATGATACTGTGTACAATGTTCTCCTGGTTCTGCTTATCTCACTCCTCATCAGTTCATGCAAGTCCTTCCAGGTTTCTCTGAACTCTTCCTGCTCATTGTTTCTACAGCACAACAGAATTCCATTACAGTCATATACCACAACTTGTTCAGACCATTCCCCAATTGATGGGCAGCCCCTCAATTTCCAATTCCTTGCCATCACAAAAAAGAGCAGCTATAAATATATAAATATAAAGACTACCTGCACATGGGGAAGTAGCTTTGGGTCAGATGGAAAATGCCACACTAGCCCTTGACGCTTTCACTCAGCGATATGCTGTCCTCAGCAGAAATGGAAAGTGCAGTGAATAAGGTAAATCTGGAATCTACAACCAGAGTAATTCAAGTAAAAACTTTGGAGTAGACTTCCCTGCGATTCTAGCCTGGATTTTGGTGGTCTTGGTGAGCTGTACAGAAAAATAGTATGAAGTATAAAATAATGAACAATAACAACAGCTTACGCTTGTAAGTTTCTTGGCAGAGAAAATAGATGCAACATAGGAACAGAAGAGCTCTGATTTCTGTCATTAGTTTTCATCATCCCCATTCAACCCAACTATGATCTTATCTATTTTCTGTGTTAGGAGACAGGAAGAAAGGTACTATATAAAGGTTATGATGATAGGACACTATCAGAAAAACCTGGAAAGACCTACAGAACTGAAGCAGAATGAAATGTACTATATACAAAATAACAGCAATAGTGGGGGATGATCGGCTGGGTATTTTCAGCAAGGCAATAACCCAATATAACCCTGAAAGACTTATGAAGATTGCAGCTCATCTGCAGAGAAAGTCTGATAGTATCTGAAAACAGATGGAAACACATTAAAAAAATTTTTTTTTTCATTTCCTCTTTGATAATTCCTTAATCTGAAGTTTTGGGGTTTTTTGACTGTTTTCTCTCACAACTAGCTAATATGGGAATTTTTCCTTGACTACTCATTGTGATAAAAAAATGAAAGTTTTTAACTAAAATTTAAGAGTTGGCTAACATACTACTGAAGGACCGCCCTTTTGGGGAGGAGACCGTGACCAATAGCCGTGCGCCCTGCTGCTGTTTGGGAGAGCGTGGCCAAGCACGCGAGACTTCCGGGACTGGAGCTTAAAAATGAGGTGAGAATGGAAGTGGTCTCTCTCGCTCTCGGCACACACACACTGGCTCAGGTTTGACGGCGTGTTTTGGGTGATGGGGCCCTGGTCCTCGGTGGCAGCACGTGCTTGACGCTGGTTCTCAGCCTGAGAGATAGCTTTGGGATTCGGTGAGTTTATAAAAGAATATAGACTAGCTTAGATCTAAGACTATTTATTTGTATTTCTACTTTCCTATTTCTCTAATCAGTATCACCTGTTTCTTGGCTAATTAATTCCCAAACAATAAAAGCTAAGTAATCCATCTCTAATTAAAGCTCAGAGGTTTCTTTCTCTTACTGGTCTGGGAGATATATAGGGAAAGGTTAAAGGGGAGGTTTAATGCTCTTATATCCAATTTTAAATCTCACATCATGTATAACTTATTTTGAATTGCTTGAGTTCTTGTGGGTGGGGGGGTGGGAACGGAGGGGGGACGAGAAGTTGGAACACAAAGTTTTTTACAAATTGATGTTAAAATTTTCTTTTACATATATTCTGGAAATAAAATTCTATTCAAGATTAAAAAAAACAAACAAACAAAAAAGAAAAGTAGTGAAGAAGTTGGAGTACAAAGGTGTTGATATAATACCAAAGAGGTAATTCAAGAGTTTATAGGATTGGGACTATTATACCTAAATCTATTTTGGACATCTATATAAAGATATCATGGGGGGCAGCTATGTGGCGCAGTGGATAAAGCACCCGGCCTCAGACATTTGACACTTACTAGCTGTGTGACCCTGGGCAAGTCACTTAGCCCCCATTGCCCTGGAAAACCAACCAAACAAACAAAAAGATATCATGTGTAGCACACACTTATGCATTCCATTGCATAAATCAAAGTGGAAAAAGAGAAAGACCACACAAAAGCCATGTGACCTGTGGTCTACATATTTATGTGTATAGAAATGGTACTACAAGGAGAAAAACTACGGGAGCCTGATCTTTTGTTGTGACCAGTATTAGCCACCAGTGTGTTTATATAAGCATTATTTAGATTACATGTTAGCTAAATTTCCAAAAGATACCAGATGCCATTTTTATAAATATTGCTGAGAATGGATAATTAATAATAATAAAAATTAAATGAATAATTGCTAGCATTAATACAGTTCTTTCCAAATATTACTTATTTGATCCTCACAAGGGGGAGAAGGGAGGAAAACAGAAAAAGGAATTAGTGACAGGAACTGTGCTAAATGGTTTACAAATATTAATTCATTCAATCATAACCCAAGGAAGCAGGGTGCTATTATTCGTTTTACAGTTGACGAAAACTGAGCAAATAGAAATTAAGTAACTTGCCCAGGGTAACTAAAGCTAAGTGACCCTTATGTGACAACTAACTGATTCTGACTCGGTTTTTCTTGACTTTTCCTGACCATCTACTGTACGACCTAGCTGCCTATGAAAACAGAGAGATTACTGACGTGAACTAGGAAAATTCAAACAAATAAAACAATCTATGACAACCGAAAGGATGAAACATCCTCAAAAATTGATGCAATGGAATCAAAAATAAATCTGAAAAACACTATTGTCAAATAGCCAAAAAAAACCCAAACACCTCTTGGGGGCTGAAGTCATTAAATATGTGATGTTTAGATGACAAAAAATTTAAGTTACCAAAATAGACCAATTCTTTTTGGCTTGGATAGAAAACAGTAGTACATCAGAGACTGTGATGATGGGTTTCTTTTCTCAAGTATGATGAGACGGAACTGAGACTATTATTTCCAGTTTTAAATGCCAGCAAGATGAAAACAAATTACAGGGAGCTTAGAAAAAAAAAGAAGCCAAAATGATTACAGGACAGGTATGAGTGAATGATGAGAAGATGAAAGTGTCTAAATATGTATAGTTTGGGTAAATGATGACTAAGGCAGTTAAAGGAGACATGACAACATTCCTAAAACATTTAAAAGGCATAAACACTAAGATACAGAGAGGAGTAATTAAGCATGATATAAGGCTACAACAAAGTAATATAATAAGATAAAATTAAGAAAAAAAATAAATCTAAAATTTTAGAGCATCAATCAGGTGACTACCCACAAAAATGTAATAAAGTATACATCATTTGAAAATTAAAATTAAATCATAGAGGAAAAAGAAGTATAAACTAATGCTTGAAAGTCAGCTGAATGATGTAGGTGTTCCTCTCTATCTCTTAGTTTTCTCTCATTATGTCTGAAATATCAATAGTATCTTGTAAAGTACTTCCCCATGTGACCAAACATCCATATATTAAATATGGGTTACTTATAGCTTCATAATGTTAAAACATATCATGTTTCCACCATCTAAAAAACTCCCTATATTTCTTTTTTTCTATAAAAGTATTTTATTATTTTCCAGTTACATGTGGATAGTTTTCAACATTTGTTTCTATAAGATTTCTAGTTTCACATTTTTCGTCCCTCCCTTCCTCCCGTTCCCTCCCCAAGACAGGAAGCAATCTGATATAGGTTGTATATGTACAAACACATTAAACATATTTCTGCATTAGTTATGCTGTGAAAGAAGAATCAGAGCAAAAAAGAAAAATCTCAAAAACAAAAAACAAAAAAATAGAAATAGTAGGATTCAATCTGCATCTAGATTCCATAGTTATTTTTTTTCTGGATTTGGAGAGCATTTTCCATCATGAGTCCTTTGGAACTATCTTGACCATTGTATTTGCTGAGGAGAGTCAAGTCTATTGTCTGTCTGTCAACACACAATATTGTTGATACTGTGTACAATGTTCTCCTAGTTCTACTCATCCCACTTAGCATCAGTTCATGTAAGCCCTTCCAAGTTTCTCTGATATCCACTAGCTCATCGTTTCTTACAGCACAACAGTGTTCCATTACATCAATATACCAGAACTTGTTCAGCCATTTCCCAATTGATGGCATCCCCTCAATTCCCACTTCCTTGCCACCACAAAAAGAGCAGCTATAAATATTTTTGTACATGTGGGTCCTTTCCCCTTTTTATGATCTCTTTGGGAAAAAGACCTAATAGTGGTATTGCTGGCTCAAAGGGTATGCATAGCTTTATAGCCCTTTGGGCATAATTCCTAATTGCTCTCCAGAATGGTTGGAATCAGTTCACAGCTCCACCAACAGTGCATTATTGTTTCAATTTTTCCACAGCTTCTCCAACATTTATTATTTTCTTTTTTGGTCATATGAGCCAATCTGATAGGTGTCAGGTGGTACCTCAGAGTTTGTTTTTAATTTGCATTTCTCTCATCAATAGTGATTTAGAGCATTTTTTCATATGGCAATAGGACAGCTTTGATTTCTTCATCAGAAAAACTGCCTGTTCATATCCTTTGACCATTTCTCAATTGGGGATGACTTGGGTTATTATAAATTTGATTCAGTCCTGATATATTTTAGAAATGAGGCCTTTATGAGAAATACTATCTATAAAATTGTTTCCCAGGTTTCTGCCTCCCTTCTAATTTTGGATGCATTGCTTCTGTTTTGACAAAACTTTTTTAATTTAATGTAATCAAATCATCCTTTCTGCATTTCATACTATTCTGTATCTCTTGTTTGGTCATAAATTGTTCTCCTTTCCATAAATCTGAGAGGTAAACTATTCCTTCCTCTTCTAATTTACCTATGGTATCACTTTTTAATGTCTAAATCATGTACCCAGTTTGACCTTATTTTAGTATAAAGGATGCAATATGTTGGTTTATGCCTAGTTTCTGCCACACTATCTTCCAGTTTTCCCAGCAGTTTTTGTCAAATACTGGAGTTCCTATCCCAGAAGCTGGAGTCTTTGGTTTATCAAACGGTACATTACTAAAGTCATTTACTACTGTGTCTCCTGTGCCCAACTATTTCAAATGTGAAATTACATGTAAAGCAATGGCTGTTGGCATATAATATGTATATATTTGCAATCTTTAGGATTAAAAGGAAATACAACCACATCTTGCTCTAAATTACCACTCTAAGGAAACACAATTTTTTGGAAATATGTTTTGCATTACTTCACATATATAATAGTGATATTGCCTGACTTCTCAAAAGGTGGGGAAGGATTTGGAGGAAAGGAGAGAATTTGGAACTCAAAATTAAAAAAAAAAACATAAAAATCCAAGCAAATCAATCCATCCATTTTTTAAAAAAGAGACATTTAATATATGATGTATAATAAGGCTAGTAAGATGTGTTGTAACATAGTGGAAAGCGCATTGGATTTGTAGTCAGAGGAACTTCCTTGCAATCCCTGCTCTGTAGAACTTTGGGCAGTGTAGTGAGGTGGAAAAAGAGTTCTATTTAGTGTCATTTGAGGATAGATTCAAATCTTATAACCTCTGGCAAGACACATCCTTTTTGGGTTCTAGTATCTTTACTTGTAAAATGAAGATGCTGGACTAGATGACCTCTAATGTCCCTTTTAACTCTAAATCTATGTGATCCAATAATAATGTGAATAGTCAAATTCTAATAATATAAATAAAACTTTAGATAAATATTTTGTGCATAACTCACTCTATTCTCTCTCATATATCCAACTGTTTTCTTCATCTAAAATTTCCCCATCTACTTTATTCCTTGCTTTACTTTTCCATAATTTTCACCCTTTAAGATAGGTGGAAAAACTGCTATACTGCCTCCAGTGATTTTGCCTCTTTCATTCTCTTCCAGTACAACTAACTCCTAGTCCATGGAGTGTGATGAGATTCAGAGAAAAGATGTGGCATTATGCCTGAAGGCCCATGAACTAAGGGAAAGACAACTTTGGCCTTATTTTACTCCACTCAGTCTTGCTGTTGCTGCTATAAGTTGATATTTGTAAATGGATAGGACAAATAGTAAATAAAAGACCACATCTGACAAGCAAAGGTAGGCTAAATTAGGACAGTAGCAGAAGTATAGTCAATCCTCAGTTTTTATGGAGATAATGTTCCCAGAAAACTGTGAAAGTAAAAAAAAAAAAGTGAATGTTGATACATTGAACGTATGCAAAATGAGGATCTCATGGTCACTAAAACTGCATTTTTTCATCAGAGTTGCTTTTGTGCATATAATTCCTTATAATAAACATTAATTCTGATAATTTGCACTTTTCCTAAGAGAGTAACTATGAAATATCCACAAAATGCAGTATGCAAAATTAAAAACACATAACATGTAAAACATTTTTCTTCTAAGTAATTCCCTAGAATTCTGTGACCTTTTTTGTGTTAATATCTCAATGAAAAAAAAAAAAGATTTCAGACAATATTCACTTCTCATAACACATGAAATCTACAGTACCATAAATATTATATAGCAAAGAAAATTCTTAAACTTTTTTTTTTTTTATGTGAGGCAATTGGGGTTAGTGACTTGCCCAGGGTCACACGGCTAGTAAGTGTTAAGTGTCTGAGGCTGGATTTGAACTCAGGTACTCCTGACTCCAGGGCCAGTGCTCTACTGTGCCACCTAGCTGCCCCAAAAGAAAATTCTTAAAACTAAAACATTTTTTAAACCTGAATCTTACCTTCCACTGCGTCAGATGGCAGTGTAAGGTTGCTTCACTATATGCTATATTCCCGTAAACCTCTCTACCTTGGCCACCCTATTCAAACCAATGAAGAGGTTGCTGGGACTTTATTTGCTGCTGCTGAAAGATGCCAAGACTGCCAAAGTCGTGACATCACTTCTTTTTTAAAAAAATTTTTATTAATTGTTTTGTGGGGCAATTGGGGTTAAGTGACTTGCCCAGGGCCACACAGCTAGTAAGTGTTAAGTCTCTGAGGCTGGATTTGAACTCAGATCCTCCTGAATCCAGGGCTGGTGCTCTATCCACTGGGCCACCTAGCTGCCCTTTGACATCACTTCTAACACTGTCTTTCACAGGTGGTGAGTGGCATTGGAGATCATGAAGGGCTCACCAGCTTGAAATTATCCATCAGTGATGTCTGCTGTAATGTTTGAGATCCTTAAGGAGCATAGCAGAGGCAAGGTGACATTTTACCTTGGGGCTACTATGGATGATGGGATAAATCAGCCTTGATGTCTCTAGCTAGCTGGTTGATTAGGCTGACAGAGCCTGGAGACATTCTGGCACAAAAGTTTATCTAATGCCTTTATTTTCTCACTAAGCTGCATCACTGACTTTCATGCTTGGGCTTAGCGCTCAAAGGATTTAAACTATGTTTTGGGGAACATCATTGCAACACAAAACTTGAGTTTTAGCAAAGGCAAACAATGAAAATATGCCATGAATGCACATTGGGCTCTTTACAAAAAGGTGAAAGTGAGTAAAGACCAACAAAGTGCCTAAAAGGACACTAGCTGCTCCACAAGTTGGTATCATGCCTCTCATTTTCCCCCCTGTACTGGTAATGTGCACGGGTAGCTACTGCAAAAAGTGAAAATGAGGTTAATAATAAAATCGCATGAATGCTTGAAGTCTCAAAAGTTAAATGTAGGAATGTTGAGGATTGACTGTATGCATGGCTGAAAGTACTCATTGGCTCAGTGTGAGGCTCCCTGAATTTAAGGTGTGGGCAGGGTATTCAAGCAGTAGCTATAGATGGAGGGTTGTTTTGTTTTTACCTACTATATGATACTGTTGACTAGCCTGGAGCTTGCAGAACACTAAAATTCCTGTATCTTCTCTAGAAACTACTATCTAATTTGACTTATGGAACCCAAATATAAGATTTTATATCTATCCCTACTGAATTTCATTTTATTAAATTTGTTACAATGATCTAACCTGTCGAGACCTTTTTGGATCCTGACTGTCATCTGGAGTGTTAGCTATCTTTCCCAGCTTGGAGTCATTTGAAATTAAGTAATTAATTGAATACTTACTAAATTATTAAATAGTCAATTTAATCCAAGTCAGAGATGTAGGAGGTACCAGTTACTACATGCAGATTACTATGCTAAATACTGAGGAAGTTTTTCAGTCCTAATCTCCCTTGACCTATCTATGGCATGTAGGATATCTTTCTAACTCTTCCCCCTCCTGATTTTCTTCTTATCCATTTGGCAAATTTCTCTCAATCTCTTTTGTAGAATTCCTGTCTTCTTTCTGGAAACTAAGTATAGATGTCCTTCTGCCCTTCCCACTACACACCTTTGTTCTTTCTACAATATCTCTTTTGACATACCAATAATTTTCAGTTTAACTATCACTTCTATGTAGATGACTTCTGTATCTATATAATCATTCCCGATTTTTCTCCTCAATTTTGTGGATAAAGTGGATAAAGTGGATAAAGCACCAGACCTGGATTCAGGAGGACCTGAGTTCAAATCCAGCCTCAGACACTTGACATTTACTAGCTGTGTGACCTTGGGCAAGTCACTTAACCCTCATTGCCCCACCCAAAAAATTAAATAAACAAATTTTGGCCCTCCATCTTCAATGTCTGCTGGATTGTGTGTGCCTGGACATTCATCCCACACCTTAAATTCAACAAGTCTCAAGCTGAACATACCATACCCTGAAACAGTGTAAGATTTATTTTTTTCCTATTCAAATACAGAAAAAGTAACCATAAAAAGACACTTGAGGTCCTTATAGCTTTCAGTATAGCCCACTTCTGTACAAAAGGGAAAAATTTGATGGTATGAATACTTCTCTCTTCTCAATATTTTACTCAAGAGGTATGGCTATGCTTCACTCTTTTCAGCAGTAAACATATTTAAAATTAGGGGGAAATAGCCAAACAAAACTAAGCATGGCAAGAAGCTAGGTAGAGAGAGCTCAACTCACAAAATATGGTTACACGGATTTAGCTGCATTAGAGGATAGGGAGAATAAACAATTTCCAAAGAGTTATCTGGGATGATATGACTGCAGTTCTGCGAGGCATCTAGAACAATAGACTTAACTACTTTTCCATACAAAAATGCACTTCTCTCTCTTGTTTCTGATTTTCCTACTGAATCCAGGGCCAGTGCTTTATCCACTGGGTCATCTAACTGCCACAATTCAAATGTAATCTCAATGAATTCCTCCATTATCCTCAATTCCATAATCTTCAATTTAGGCTTTTATAAAGCAGTATCTTTTGAAATGATCAATGACTGAGCACAAAGAAAAGGCCAAAACAGTTCCTGCTTATTGCCTAACAGGAAAGACAACATGCACATAAATAGGTATATAGAAGATATATAAAATTATTGTGGAATATTTCATCTATGATACCTATCTGTGTCCATGTTTTATCTCCTTCTTCGATTTTTAGTTCCATTAGGACAGAGCCAAATCTCTTAGAAATGCTACTTCAGACTTGATCTTTTCTTTCAATTCCTCTTCCTACCATGGAGCTTGGTCTTCTCTGTCAGAGGACCTTAACCTGACTGTTCAACATATCTTCCAATTTTTCTTTTCTGAAGGCCAGGCTATAAACCAGGTAGTTATTATTTACCTAAAAATTACCAAACAACTCTAGGAGTTCAGGACCCCTCAGTTTTTGTTGGTTTTTTTTTGGGGGGGGTGAGGCAATTGGGGTTAAGTGACTTGCCCAGGGTCACACAGCTAGTAAGTGTTAAGTATCTGAGGCCAGATTTGAACTCAGGTCCTCTTGAATCCAGGGCCAGTGCTCTAACCACTGTGCCACTTAGCTGCCCCTACCCCTCAGTTTTTAAAACTTAAATCTCTTTAGGTTGTCATGTAGAAGGGCAGGGCAAAGAAGAGGCACATGATCAAAGTGGGTGGGAGGGTGGGGGTAGAGTAAGGAAGGTTATTTGATCCAGTTATGTGTTCCATCACATGGCTGGACCGGTCATATACAGATGCAGCAAGTCAAAGTCATTAACTGGGCCCACAGCCTTGCATCCAAAAGGGCAGAATTATTACTCCCTCTAGTTTCCTGTTCATCAACATGAGTTCCAGAGAATTCCGATAATATCCTTCTATATAAAGCACATGAAAATGAGAGGCCAAATAGTTTATTGGAAAGAGCATTACATTTAGAATAGAGATTTCAATTTGAATCTCTAAGCTTTGGCAAGTTACTTTACTTTTCTGGGCCTCAGTAAAAGAGGGCATTAGGTGATGTCTAATGTCATTTCTACCTAAAAAAAAAAAAAAATGAAATACTTCTTCCTTAATGCTCCTTTGAAGCAATTTATCTTCAAAAATACCTGGCGAAAGACCTATACCCTTCATCTGGGCCCTAATACTATAATGTAAAAGCATAGCATGGGTCTAAATTATGTAATTTGAAAATTCTAGTTTTGAAAACAAAAGAGAAACCAACAGAACTTACAGATATCTAGAGTGAGGGGTGGCAGAAGGTGGAGGATGCTTCATGTTAAGGAAACTATTGACAAGATCCAGGGAGAGCTTGATCTATAAGAGGCACAAAGATGATACTGGATACCATTTGGAAAATAGTACTCTGGATAGCTACAGAAAAATGTTAACCAATTAGATTTTTCAATGCATAATGCTGAGTTTACAAATCAATTTTAGAGATTAAGGATCAGTGGTTTAGTTAAGACTCTCAAACCACTATTTGCAAGTGCAACCTATTACTTAGGGTTCAGAAAATCTATGTTTACTACATACAGATGATTTAGTTTCATAACACACATTTCTCATTTAAACATCTGTTGACTTATTTCTGGATCAAATGCACACTGGTTTAACCAATGGCAAAAGAGAACAGATGAATAAGGAATAGACATGTTTTTGTGGGCACCAACATAGAGAACATTCCATTCTCATAACTGACAGGCTACTGAACATACATACCTTGATTTTCCAGTAAACTTCTTTTTAAAACTATTTCAGTGCTAACATCTTTTTAACATTTAAAGGTAAGCAAGTTCCTTCACAGGTATAAGCAGGGACAGACTATTTGTCTTGGATGATTCTGGTACATTTTTGCTTGGGGTATGTTATGGTAGAAAGAGCATTGGATTAGTAATCAAAAGATGTGGATTTTAGAACACACTCTTCCCATTCATTAGTTGTGTGACTCTGAGTATATATTCTTAGCATCCAGGACTTCACTCTCCTCATTTGTAAAATAGAGATACTGGATTAGATGACTTTGAAGGTTCTTTCCAGCTCTAAAATTCTATGACTTGATAGAAGCAAGGAAATAATCTCTAGGCATTTTCCATCCCTAAGAGTTATGAAGTGTAAAGAATTTTAGGCATGGTAACATTGCAGAGTATCTATGAATAATGACCCCAATGAAAATTTTGAGTTTGTACCACAATGATTCAAATTTGAAATATGCTTCAGTTCTAATCGCAGGTATGTGACTGTAATTTTTAAATGCAAAGAGAAGGCAAGAAAACCTTATGTTCTGCAGATATAGCAATTCATCTAAGTAACTTTTGTCACTTCTAGTGAACTAAGTGAAAGCCTTGTAACTAAAACAAGCCACTATACTTCTTACCAGTAGAAACATGTCCCGAGAGTCTATAATCTTAAAGGATTAAACATCTCTTTTGGACCAACTAAAGGGATTTCTTATGACTAGAAAGAAATGTGAACATTAAAATAACTTAAGATATTTGAAAGATTGCCTTGTGGAAGGGGGGATTCGACTCATTCCATTCAGTTTCAGGGAAAAAGGCTGATATTTTAGAGGAAGGCATAGTTGTGCTTAAAATAAGGAAACATTTCCTAATAATTAATGGTGTATGAAAATAGAATGGATTGAATTCTCTTGTACTTGAGGTGTTCAAGCAGGGCTGAATGATCATTTGCTGCAGATGTTATCTAGAGAGAATCATGCTATGAGTAAGGGTTAGACCACATGCTCTCTGAGTTCTTTCAAAACCTAAGATGCCATAAAAACAATTGAGAGTAGGGTTCCGAGTAAACAACAAAATAATGAGAAAAGAGATGTAATCTCTCGGGGCATTTTCCATTTCTGTACTTTTACAAAGTGTGAAAGAGTTTTACTTTACTTTGATAAGTGTTACCTTCTTTTCTCAAAAGTATTTCTTTTTTAAATTATTTTTTTTTCCCAATCAGCAAAAATTTGCGTTCTCTTTCTTTTAACACCACTTGGATTTGTTTTGCTTGACAAAGGCAGCTAGGTGGCACAGTGAATAGAGCATTGGCCAGGACTCGGTAAGACCTGAGTTCAATCCAGCCTCTGACACTTACTAACTGTGTGACTCTAGGTAAGTCTCTCAACCTCCATCTCAGCTTCTTCAACTCTAAAATGGTGATATATAATAACACCCATTTTCTAGAGTTGTTGTGAGGATTAAATGAGATAATATTTGCAGAACATTTAACACAGTGCTTGGCACATAAGAAGAATTTAATAAATACTTGGTTCCTTCCTTGACTGTGCTTATTGGTCATAAGGGTTTAAAAATTGGGGGGAAGTGAGAAACTTGGAGGAGAGAGAAAACTAGTGAGGGTAACATAAAAATAAAAGAATAAGTGTTGATGAGGCATGAAAAAAAGAAGTTCCCTGGGAAACAGAAAAGCATGACAGCTTTGGAAGTAGAGTGCTGAATGTATCATGTACTTTAAAAAACCCCCAAGCTGTTCCAATAATGGAAATTCTTCATTTCGTAGAAAATCTTTGTATAGGGAAATGCTCATGTTTCCTGGTGTTTGTTAAGTTCAGAACAACAAAAACTAATTTTTTTAAATTAAAAAAAAACCTGCTTGTGCACAATAATAAAAAATATGATATTCTATTAAAATTTAGTTTTCTATTTTCATCTTCAATGGCCTTTTCTAATTATATGAAAAGTCACCAATCATGTAAACATTGTCAAATCTAAAATTAAAAACCATAAATTCTGCAAAATCACGAATCCAATTTACAAGTATTTCCCTTCAACAGACAGAATAATTCCTCTCAGTTTCCTATCACAAAAATTGTCTTCAAATTTAATAATGAATTTCTAGTAAATTAAGGTGGGACTATGGGGATCTTATATTTAATAGCTTTAAAAATGCCGAAAATGGGGGGCATCTAGGTGGCATAGTGGATAAAGCACCGGCCCTGGATTCAGGAGGACCTGAGTTCAAATCCGCCTCAGACACTTGACACTTACTTACTAGCTGTGTGACCTGGGCAAGTTACTTAACACTCACTGGCCCCTGCCCCCAAAATGCAGAAACTGTACGCAAGGAAGACTAGAATTGGTTATTATGAAAAAAATTTCATAACATGATCACAAAAAAGAACACTATATCTGGAACCATTCAAGAACTAATATAACTTTAATATCAATAATTGTATAGTTAAACCCATATAAAGTATAAGGAAAATGCTGTTTGTTTCTATAATTGTGCAGTATCTCCCAGTATGTCTAGAGATGTGATTACCAGTCTGGTTTGACACTTTTGCATCTAGTGATTTCAAAGGCTGTTCATAAAATACTTAAAGGAAACATTATTCTTAATGATAAAACAATTTTAGATTGTTAATATATGATATATAAACATAGGGTACATAATTTTGGAGGGTTTTCTGGTTAGGAATTACAAAATCAAATAAATATAAGGCATTATCACTGTTCCAAAAAGATTGATAATCATTAGTTTGTGATCTCTAAGGTATCACTTTGTGTAAAATATAGTAATTTACTAAGTGGCACCTTAGTAAGCCCAAAAGAGTTAAGACAACTTGAAAATGAACTTCATTTACTCTCAAAGAGAAGTTTACACACACTTTGGAAAATTGGGCTTAACAATTAAATAACACAATGCCTATGAATGGATCTAATTAAAATATATTGTAAAAAACCTGAATTGGTATAAGTAATTTTAAAAAACGATCCTTTCTTCTTTAATTAGGGAGCTAAAAAGCTAGTGTTTTGTGTTTTTACAGTGGATTGCAGTTATTATGCTTGTGCATCCTCATGAGAAAGCAGCATGGTGTAGTGTGAGGAGATATGGTCAGCAGATCTGGTTCTTCTCTATGAGGACCATTCTCTTCTCTGTTCTATGTGCTGCCACACCCCTTTACAGATGGTCCTCTGTGTCACTGCCACTGTTTCTCCTTCCTCTCCCCCCTCCCCCACTTTACTTGTTGGTGGAAAAAAAGCCCACTAAGTTGATGTTCTGAATAGCACCATGTAGGATACAAGAGAAACAGAAGACACTGCTCCTAAATCTGAAGAACATAAGCAATCCTTTAATCTAAAATTCTTTCAACTAGGACATAATAATTATAATTTATTTAAGAAACACTTGTAGAAGCTGAAATTAGAGGCATTATACAAAAACAAAAAAAAATCACAAAAGTTTAATTATTCCATTTTTACTGGAAAGTAACTGTTTTCTGGCTGGTCACCTTTACCCTCTATCAAATATACTTCCAATCAACCCTCTGTTTCTTTCTTTCTGAAAGGACTTTTCATGGTGACTGAAGTATAATTTAGAAGCAGTCTCTAAAACTGGAAGTAACATTCATCTAAATATGCCTGCCAAGTTTAAAAATGTTTTAGGAGTTAAACTGAAACATGTTGAAAATGACTCATTGTGGACCAGAATATACACTGGAGGAAAATAAGAGCTCATTTACAAGTGGGAGAAATATACTCACACTTCATCTGTGGTAATTCACTGGAATTCCCTTCCAGCAAACATCATATTTTAAAATAATCATGGAAAATATCTTACTTTTAACTGAAGTTTTAGGAGTTGATTTAGGCAGCTGCCACTGCAAATATTTTATATGTATCTTTTTATAGGACATGAGTATAATTACCAAATTTAAATCAATGAAAAATTTCCCTCTAAAGCAACAAATCAGACACCTAAAGAGAGGGCTGCTTGATCATCAGATATTCATAAATTGTTCAACAGTACAGTTTAAGTACATGGATACAGAAAAGCATCACTTACCCTAAGGGTCTAAGATATCAATTGAAACATACCTGTAGATTCATAATGGCCTTTCTTTTGCATACAAAAAATTCTAATGATGACAACGCTAGGCAGCTTGAGCCGCCCTGCTGCCCCCTTCCCACTGAGGCTAGATTTGTACTGATCTGTTTCCTTTCTCCCTGATAATCAAATGTTACACATTTGTTATACTGAAAGCTGGGATAAAGAGCAGTCTGTACCCACGCAAGAGAAAACAGCTAGATCATACTTCATATGGGTAATGAATGAAGAACTTTGGTCTCATTAGCTACATAAACTCACTAATAAGGAACATAGTGAAATATAGTATGGACAATTGCTTTCATTTTCACTATTGTAGAAATGCTTATATGTTTTCTTCTGCCTAGGCATCTTGGGAAAAAAAATTTCATCCAAATCAAAAATTAGTTTTAAACCACTTTCTATATGCAAAGTCCTATATATCATGTAAAGCATGAGGACACCATCCCTAATTTCACTGAGGTTATAAACCAATAATCTGAATTGAGAACTAAGCTACAAGTAAAAGAATTTAGATTCATTTGCTAGCTCTGTGTCTCATTTGAATTTTAGCTTTCACATAAAAAAAATCAGGATAATAATACATGTAACTTGATTTTCTCAAAGAAATATTGTGAGGATAAAATGTAGTAAGACTTGATAATATTTTGAAAGTAATTGATAACAAAATGGCTATCATGATTAATTCTTACATGAACCAATTCATCTTATGATGATTTTGATTCAATTCAGACTGATAAGAAATTTTTAAGTGATAAAGACAAAACCAAAATAGTTTCTTGACCTCAAGGACGTTATGTTCTGTTAAAGATAAGGGTAAGGGAGGAAGGAAACAGCATATACACATATAAGCAAATATAAAACATAAAAACAAATGCACAGATTGGTGAGGTTAAGGGACCACTAAAAACTAGGGGAATTGGGAAAGATCTCATGGTATTAAGTAGCACTTGACATTTGTTCTACCTAGCTATGGAGTTGTTTATGAATTGATTTAAACAGTTACCATTGCAAAGTATTTTACATGTATCTTTTATAGGACATCTCTAAGGTCCTACCAGCTCTAAATCTCTGACATTATTAGATTTTCCTGCTTCAATTCATGCCATATAATTGACTTAGGTGCCAAACTGGAAATTCCTGCATGAAAATGCCAGATAGCCTTTTCACTAAGAGGATTGATACTAAATGCGATGTCAATTTTAATAATCCTCTAAATATGACTTTGCTCATAGAAAGTGGAAGAAGGGACTGCCTTAGTTTCTTAAGTTTCCACCCTGAAAGTCTGCCTTGACTTTGAAGGTTCTTGTGGGAAGGAAGTCATAGTTTATGGAGCTGCCAGAGCTCAGGTCAGTCTGAGTGGAATAATGACCTTGGGCTGGAGACATTTTGAGTGTGGACTGTGATTTGGGGAAAGTCTACATTGATGATTAATTGTAAGCCAGGAAGAGAAATGGGGCACCCCTTCCTCTATTTTTCTCCCTTTTTTGGGGAGGGGGAGGAAAGGAGAGAATGTCTTCCATGTTCCCTACTCACTTTCACCTCTATTCATCCCTGTTAGGCTGTTGGGAGTAGGAGGAAGAACTCTCTGGCAGTTCTGTTTATCTACAATTTTAAGGCTTTAATACGAGATAAAATTGCTTGTCAACAAAAACTCCAAACACAAATTTTTATTTTATTTTATTCATATTGATAAGGAGGGAAAACTGGACTCATTATCCAGAGAAAGGGAGAATATTTATCCAGTGAAACTTAATCAGAGAACAGGGAGTCATACAGAGCCAAAAACTCAAATCACAACTGGTCCTATATATTCCATGGACACAGTAGAAAAATCTGTGACCAAATACATAAAGACAGCTTTAGCCATGTTCTTGTCCATTTTGTGAATGAAATCTGGAGCTCAGAAAGTACCTGGGCTGAGTCACTTTGATTAGAAAGGCCCCATGACATTTGTCTACTTCGAAAGCTATCAAGGGCAGTTCAAAAGAAATCTAATTCCTGAGGAGAAGGGGAAGCTCGACCAGTGCAAATACAGAAGCTAGGAAGAAGAATTCAACTGAGCAATGTGTGGCTGATATGGGAGCACCACTAAGGCAAAACAGAAACAGTGGGTGCTGATCGATCACTCACTAGCTAAATGTACAAAGCTCAAAATCCTTTATTGTATTAATTCCATCCTTAGAAAATGGGGAAAAAAGCTTACCCAGTTACTGGAAGCTCATATTAAATCAGTGCTAGCTAGATAAGTGACAAAAAAAGAGCAAAAGAATATAAAAAATTGAGAAACTATAGGTTTGTCCAAAGAGGCCCACTATTGAAAGAAAGCACAGAACTGAAACTCTTCTAAGTGAAGCATTTGAAATGATTCACTGAATGACCTGGAAAAAATTACTTTCCTCTGAACCCCAGTTCCTTTCTTATAAAAGAAGATAAAATGTTATTTACTAGAGAAGTTATTAGGACTAGAGAGACAATGTAAGACATGAAAGAAACAAAGTAAAGTACTCCCAAATTGCTTAAGAATAAAGGGTACTATATTAAATGCAATATTCTCTCACTTTTAAGGACAATGCACAGTGGCTTAAGATAAATAGGGAATTGGGACAGCTAGGTGGTGCAGTGGACAGAGAACCGGCCCTGGATTCAGGAGGACCTGAGTTCAAATCCGGCTTCAGATACTTGACACTTAACTAGTTGTGTGACCCAGGGCAAGTCATTTAACCTCCAATTGCCTCACCAAAAAACAAACAAAACAAAAAAAGATAAATAGGGAATTTCTTTCTTGTGTGTGTGGTGTGTTTTTTTTTGGTAGGGCAATGAGGGTTAAGTTACTTGCCCAGGGTCACACAGCTAGTAAGTGTCAAGGGTCTGAGGCTGGATTTGAACTCAGGTACTCCTGAATCCAAGGCCGGTGCTTTATCCACTGCACCACCTAGCTGCCCCCAGGAATTTATTTTCAAAGATATATTCAGGGCAATTGGCATGCTAACTATTTTTCATATCTGAAGCATATTTATTTACATTTTGATAGCAACAGAAGTTATATTTAGAATTTATAATGATACAATTCCACATACTGAGAACACAAAATATTTTTGTTTTAATCATACAGTAACTACACATATATGTATATGTGTGTATATATACACATCAGTAGGTTTGTTTCCCATTTTTATTCTTCTCTTTCCCCCTATTTACTTTTGGGTTTGAAGCTGTTCTGGATACTTACAAGCAACAGGAGGCTTTTCTCTGCATAACCAACATTTTACTTATGGAAATATTTGAGGGGGTGGGAGAGAACTGTGATTTGGTAGGAATTACTTCTAACTCTTTACCAAATTAGATCAGTAACTGCTCTGTAACTTATAGTCCTGGAGGCAACTGTGGGTATCTGATAGGGCTCTGTTCTGGGCTCTCTTCTCTCTCCCTTCTATTTCACTTGGTGACCTCATCAACTCCCATGGATTCAATTATCATCTCTATGTTGATGATTCTCAGATCTATTTATTTAGGCCTGCCCTCAACTGACTTCCTGTTCTGTATCTTGAACTATGAAGCATCTAGAACTAGATGTCTGGTAGACATTTTAAAGTGAACATGCCCAAAACTGAACTCATTATTCCCCCCCCACCCCAAACACTCCTCTTTTCAAACTTCTCTATTACTGTTGAGATTACCACCACCCTCCCAGTCTTCTAAGGCTATCTATAGGTACAGAAACCTAGAATTCTTGACTCCTTAACTCTCTCACTCCCCTCCCCCAACAATTCTAGGTTTTGTTGCCAAGGGCCCTGTTGATTTTACCTTTGTAAGATGTCTTTAATACAACCCCTTTGTCTCCCTTGATATTGCTACCACCCTGGTATAAGCCTTCATCTCCTAAACTCTGGACTACTGTAATAGCCTGCTGTTTAGTAGTCCACCTGACACAAGTCCTCTCCCAACTCCAGTCTGTTCTCCACTAAGACATCAATGAGATTTTCTTGCAGTTCAGTTCTGACTGTGTCACTGTCCCCCTTCTTGATAAATTCCAGTGGCTCCCTATCTCTCAAGGAGCAAATACAAAAAACACTGCTTGGTGTCAAAGCCTTCATAGCCTATCCTTCTAGTCTTACACCTTATAAGCACCATGTTGGTCTAGGGCAGTGACACTGGCCTCCTTCCTGTTCTGATACCAGGAATATTCACTGGCTGTTCTGCATACCTGGAATGTTCTCCCTTCATCTTCTGACTTCCTTCAAGTCCCAGCTAAGAGTCCTATCTTCCATAGGAAAGTCTTTCCCAATTGCCCACATCCTCTTCTTCCTCTTGATTATTTCCTATTTATCATAAATCTCGTTTGTACATAGTTGTTTATATGTCTCCCCCATTAGACTGTGACCTTCTCAAGGGACTGTCTTTTGCCATTTTTTTTTTCTTTCTCCATCACTTAACACAGTGGCCGGCCTTACAGTAGGTACCTAATCAATGTTTACTGACTGACCAAAAGGTTAAATGACTCACCAGAATATGTTAAAGAGCCAATCCATATCCAAGGTGGCACTTGAAACTTAAACACCCTCATTGCACAGGGGCAGTTCTCCATCTACCACCATGTGCTGCTTCTCACACTCTGTCATGAAAGACCCCAACAATAAATGAACCCTCTTTCATTCATCTCTTTAATGAAGTAGGATCTTCTAGTTAATCAGATATTCTGACCAAGAGAATTACTTTCAGTAACCTACCTTTTGGAACTCAGAAAAGTCCTGGAAAGAGGGTCGGGGCTTCTTCCTGGGTAGGAAGCTGCATGCAATTCAGGACTCCTGCTTTATCTGAGGGCAAACTACCCAGTGGGATTTGGATCTTGACCTTGAAAAGGGGGCTTGTAAGTAAGGGGATACCAAATCAAGCAAGACAGACACAGTGGACAAGAGAGGCTGACCTGGACAGTCAGTGGAGAATGGCAAAGGTGGGGACCAGAAGAGTGAGAATGTATATGCCACTTGCAGACAATTATTTACAGCTTCTCAAATGCTGGCATAGCCTAAGAAGCTGGAACAGAAAGCCCTGTCGCTTGTGGTGCCTCAGGCTTATTATCTTAAATATCAATTACTACTGCATTATGGTTGTAAGGGTCAGTAAAAGAAAATTCTGATTAACAGAATGCTGAATAAAAGATTAGCATAATAATAAGAGAATTAATCAAAGTCACAGTTTCCATTCTCTTCTCCTAAGGTTTGAAAAATGAAAGTATGGAGATTGAGAACCTATGAAATCCTATCTGAGCTGATTACTTAAAATCTTGATTTTCTTATTTTATTTTTATTTTCAGATTCAAGTTCCCTCAGCCACTAAGAAAGCAAGAAATGATAACCGTCGTATATATTAAATCCTGCAAAGCGTATTTCCTCATTAGTCATTTCTCTTAAAATCTCTTTAGTAAATATTAATCTGATTTTAGTACTAACCAGAAATAAGTAATATTCGAAACAAAATATAAACCAGAAGACTCACTTTAAATGAGAGTTATAGAGATGTCTAAAGAGAAATAATTTATTATTTCAAATACTTCAAATTTACATGTTTAAGGACAGAGAGAGGAAAGATAAACTATCTGGTTTAAATTCATATATACATTTAAAAAAGTAAAGCATTGTTTGATTTCTTTATTTAGGAATATCTATAGTTTTTTATGAGACTATTAATATTAAACCTGCTTTATTATACCACATATCATTTGTAATACCAATCTCAAAATTTCTTTTGAAAATTATGGAGAGGGAGGAAGAAAATTAGGAACTAAATTTTTTTTTAATTGAATGTAAAAAATTTTCTTTACATACAATTGGAAAAATACTGATAAAAGAAAATTAGGTGGTCAGTTACTAAAGGCTTATTCAAGCCATTTACAGAATGTAATTTTAAGGTAATATATATTTTATACAATATGTATTTTAAGGTGGACAATGGACTTGATGGCTTCTATGAGACTACTGTATAAGTGTAGTTTAAGTATGGCTCAAATATCAAATGAAATTAGCTAGAACGGTTAAGTTCTAATACTTTCTGAATTAATAAATCTAATTTCATGATTTCTGTTTAAACATTACAAGAGTCTGAAATGAAGCATAATGCCTTCCACATAGCAAGTAGTCATATTTATTTGTTGTGGTTGAGCAGAATTAAACTTCTTATGACTGGTACCAACATATCTACTTTGCTCAAAGTACAAAGTGTCTGAAAACTCGGGGTATGAAGTTATATCTTCTTTTTTATCATCAAAATTCCTCTAAGACTGTTTAAAACATACTCCTTTGTTTGGATGAAATAAGCACTAAACTGGTTTTTTTTTTCCTTCAAGAAAATGTGAAAGTCTGAAAAAGTGAAGAACATTAATAGTTATTTTCAAGATACTTACTGTTCTAAGAGTTGATCATGTTTTTCTAAAGCATCCTTTTCAGCCATAGCTGCTCTTTCTTTTTCAGCCAGGGCATTATCCTTTGCTTCTCTCAGATTCCTAGAGTAAAAAAAATTCTTCAGTTATAACTCCTATTGCAACTATTTAATACTTCAATACAAAGTATACAACTAAATAAAAATTTAAAATCCTTAGTGTATGGATTAGAACTAAGTCACAGAGTTGTAATACTTCAGTGACCAATCTTTTTTTTTTTTTTTTTGGTGGAGCATTGAGGGTTAAGTGACTTGCCCAGGGTCACACAGTTAGTAAGTGTCAAATGTCTGAGGCCACATTTGAACTCAGGTCCTCCTGATCCAGGGCCAGTGCTTTATCCACTGCGCCACCTAGCTGTCCTTGTGACCAATCTTAAAGAAGACACACTATGTTTTATATTTGATTTAAAGGTTTTTATTAACTTGAACTCTAGTAGCCTGATAAATCTTAAGATGCAATATACATGTGAGTTATTATCATTATTATGCCAAAGGCAGAAGAATGCTAATAATGCTAAACATCAATTATTAGGAGTGTTGTCTGTATGATGGGAGACATGCTGAGTTGAGGTCAGAGGATATATACTTTCAACTCAGATAATAATCACTCCATCCTAGAGTGTAGCATGAGCAAAGCCTGACTCTGGTATTAAATTTCAAACCAAGAACTCAGGTTAGAAAGAGCAGTAAATAGAATTCACTCAACACTGAGGATAATCCAGAAGAAAAGAGTGACAGCATAACAAATTTGTGCAGAGCTATAGTAAGAGAAATGGTTTGGCTACAAGGGACTACAGGAATATCTGGAATAAAGGAAAGTTTTGAGAAAGGACTTAGAAGAATTATTTGTGTAGAACAGAAGGTTAGTAAACCCACCTAATTAAACAGACTCTAAAATCAAATGAACAAAACAATGCAATAATTCATGAGACCACTGGGAAATATCAGAACAAATCAAAAGATGGAAAAAATTGTGAGTTATCTACTACCAAGAATAACTGTCCTGGAAGAAAGGTCGAGGAGAGATAATCTAAGAACCTGAAAATTATGAACAAAGAGAAAGTCTGGATATAATACTAGGCACCTCAAAGTAATCATAAACAAAAACTGCAATATCTACTAGAAGTAGAAGGCAAGTGGGGAAAAAAGGAATCTATAAAATCATCTCCTTAAAGCCCCCAAATGAAATGTTCGAGTAATGTCATAATTCAAAACCAGGGGGTAAAAATCAAATAAAAAATACTGCCAAGTGGCCAGAAAGAGTTCAAATATTGAGGACTATAGTTAAGATAATATCACTACAGGGGGGCAGCTAGGTGGTGCAGTGGATAAAGCACTGGCCTTGGATTCAGGAGTACCTGAGTTCAAATCCGGCCTCAGACACTTGACACTTACTAGTTACCATTGCCTTGCAAAACAAAACAAAACAAAACAAAACAAAACAAGATAATATCACTACAGTCAGCATCATATAAGATCTGGTAGCTGATGCTATAAAGAAGAGGAGATTGTGAAATGCAATAGTCCAAAAAGCAAAAGATAAAATCTTTAATAAAAAAGGATAACCTACCTAGTAAAGCAGAGTTTAAAATCTTTTTTTTTTCTTTTCTTTTTTTTTAGTGAGCAGTCGGGTTAAGTGACTTGCCCAGGGTCACACAGCTAGTAAGTGTTAAGTGTCTGAGGCCGGATTGAACCCAGGTCCTCCTGACTCCAGGGCCAGTGCTCTATCCACTGCGACACCTAGCTGCCCCAGAGTTAAATCTAAAGAGGAAAAAATGCAACTTTGATAGAAAAGAGGATTTCTCAAGGATTTCCAACAAAAAGGCTGGAACCCAGCAGTGCTTTAAAATACAAACACAAAAGTCAACAGAAAACCTAGAAAAGTAAGTATATTTGAGAACACATAAGGGGCTTTTGGGATGATGGGAGAAGGAATAAATGCCTCTTCAAAACTTTAACACCTTCAAGGGCCATAGAAGGAGTTAAAAGACAAACGGGTGGGTCTGAGAAAGGTGGCTAGGTTCTGTTTTAATGTTCTTAGAACCAAGAGAACCTTGTGCACAGAGACAGCAATATTGTTTGATGAAGGACTATGAATGACTCAACCCTTCTCAACAATACAATGATCAAGATAATTCCAAAGGACTATTGATGAAACATACTATTCACTTCCAAAGAGAGAACTGATATTGATGGAACATAGACTGAAGCATGCTATTTTTCACTTTCTTTCATTTTTTTCTTTTTATGCAAGTTTTCTTGTACAAAATGACTAATACGGTAATGTTTTACATGATCACACATGTATAACCCACATCTGATTGTTTGCTGCCTTGGGGAGGGGAGGGAGGGAAGAAAGGATCAAAATTGGAACTCAAAACTCTAAATAAAAATGTTTATTGAGGGCAGCTAGGTGGCACAGTGGATAAAGCACTAGCCCTGAGAACCTGAGTTCAAATCCGACCTCAGACACTAGACACTTACTAGCTGTGTGACCCTGGGCAAGTCACTTAACCCTCTTTGCCCCACCAAAAAAAAAAAAAAAGAAAGAAAGAAAGAAAAAATTGTTTATTATTTTAAAAAAAGAAAGAAAAATAAAAAAAGAAAAAAGAAAGAAAAGAGAGGGAACAATAATATACTAGGGAAGAAAGGAAGAGGAAGGGCAAGAAACTCACTATTTCACATAATATACAAACATGAAGAAAAGTGTAAAGGAAACTCACTTTTATCTGAACTGGACAAAGGAGGGGTGAGCACACTCATTTACACAGAGAAAGAATAATTTTAGTGTAGAAATAAATTAAACTAAAGGGAAATAGGGAAAGTATTAAAGTGCCTACTATGTCCTTGGAATTATGGTAGGCCCTAGGGATACAAGGAAAAGAATGAAACAAAAGATAATTTCAATTATTGATCACTGTAAAGCAGGCTCCTCTTTCACCGCTTGTTCTTTGTAAAGAGGTGGCAAAGAGGGAAAAGCAGAAGAGGACAGGAAAGTCGAACTAAACAATTAGTAGTTATAAATCATGAATAAAAATAGGATAGAACACAGTGGAGGATAGCAGAATGGATTAGAAAACTTACTCCAACAATACACTGTATAGAAGTAAGTCAGAGGCCCTGGTTCAAATCCGCAGTAGCATGTGAGCAATAGCAAGACACTCAACCTCAGTTTCCTGATCTTTAAAATAGGGGAGTTAGGCTAGATGACTCTCAAGTTCCCTTTCACCTATGAACGGAGCATAAATGTTGAGTCTCAATTTCCTTACCAAAAATGAGGAATTTCTGCCTGAAATCCGTTTCTTGTTTTGGTTTTTTTTTTTGTGTGTGAGGCAATTGGGGTTAAGTGACCTTGCCAGGGTCACACAGTTAGTAAGTTTAAGTGTCTGAGGCCACATTTGAACTCAGGTCCTCCTGGCTCAGGGCCAGTGCTCCATCCACTGTGCCACCTAGCCTGCCTGAAATTCTGTGATCTTAAACCATTTTTTCATCATTTGAAATTTTGCCTGCAGTCAGCCCTGTATCCAAGTAACAAAAATAATATTAATAATGATGATGACGATGATAAGAATAAGTCACAATTATTTAGTACTTTAGATTCCAAAGTACTTTCCTCACGACAACAACCTTGTGAGGTAGACGGTGGATTACTATCTTCTTTTCAAGATGAAGAAACAGGTTCAGGAGGTTGGGTGACTTTTGTATGTGGCAGAAATGGGATTGAAACCAGATCTCCTGACCCCCAAGAAGTAGAGCCTGATCCTTTGCACTGTACCATGTTACTCCATAAGAGTCTATTCTTTCAATTACTTTACATTTATATCAGGAAGGGTAGTAGGTTTGGTGTCTGCTTACCATAGCCACTTCCAGACATTGTTCCACAAGTTATCCTTCTTTGAAACTCATAGTCTATATTTATGAAAAATTCTTCCTGTTCTTATTACCTTCACCTCTTCAGCTGAGTTCAAATCCAACTGCAGACTCTTAATAGCTGTGCGACCCTGGGCAAATCACTTAACCTATACCTCAGTTTCTTCAAATGTAAATGGGGATAATAATAGCACCTGCCTTCCAGACTTCTTGTGAAGATCAGATCTGATAATACACTTTGTAATTCTTAAAGTGTTAAACAAAGCTATTAGTAGCATTGATCATATCTATACTCTGGGGCATTTTCCTACCATCATCAATTCAATTCCATGTGGTAGGTGGTGCAGTGAATAGAACACTGGACCTGGAGTCAGGAGGACCTGGGTTCAAATCTGACCTATGACACCTAACCGCAATTGCCTAAAACATCCAGAGCCATCTCCAGTCATCCTGATGTATATCTTGTAATTGGACCCAGATGGCTCTAGAGTCATGACATCACCTGGATGTCATGGTCCTCTTTGAGAATGAAGGACAAACCACAACAATTCAATATAACAGATGCTTATTAATTTCCTCCTGACTCTGGAGGACCCTAGAAGGTACTACGAGGATCAGAGTTTTGACAAAATACCATACTACTACCCCCCTGTTTAGTTGGATGATATGACATAGAGACAGATAACTAGAAGACACTCAAGTAATAAGAGAAGTGTAAGCAAATGTTATCTGAGGTCTAAGGGAAGAATGGAAATTGAGGAGGAGGACTGGAAAAAGTTTCAGGAGGAAGAGATATCTAACCTGAGCTTTAAAGGGAAGGTACATATTCAGGACTATTATGTTCTCAGCATTTTCAAGGCTAACCCCTAGTTCTTTCACTCAGTATCATATGAAATGAACTCAAAATCTTCCACAATACTGTTCAACCCCCTCTGCATGCTCTCCAGATTGTTAATGTATTTTCTAAAATGTGGTACCCAGAACTTAGCACAATACTCAAATGTGCTTTAACCAAAGAAGAATACGACTAATATAGTGTTGTTAGATTGTTTGTCATGATGTCAGAAATTTACAACACCCTCAATTTATAGATGAGTAAAACCAAGTCTTAGTAACTTACCCTTTTTTCACCTGTTTCTCTGTTCTTTCACTTGGAGAATTCATCATTTATTTCATGATTTAAATGATCACCTTGTATGCCAAGGCCTGACCTTTATCCTGAGTTCAGTTCCCTATCTCCAATTGCCTGCAAGAAATCTCCAACTAGATGTCTTGTCAACATGTTAATCCAAAATGTTCAAAAACCAAGCACGTTGGGACAGCTAGATGGCACAGCCCTGGATTCAGGAGGATATGAGTTCAAATCTGGCCTTAGACACTAGACACTTACTAGCTGTGTGACCTGGGCAAGTCACTTAACCCTCATTAACCCACAAAAAAACCACAAAAAACCCACACAAAACAAAAACAAAACCAAACCCCCCCCCAGTGGTAATAATAAAACCAAGTAAGTCTTTGCCTGTAAATTTCCCTCATTTTCCTGAGCTCAAAATCTTTGAGTCTCCTTAGACCTTTTTCCTAAGCAACTGATTGAATGGAGCAAATCCTATTGATTCTATCTCAGCAATTCTTGCTTGACCCCTCATTAACCCACTTTTTTTTTTTTTTGGGTGGTGGCAAATGAGGGTTAAGTGACTTGCCCAAGGTCCATAGTAAATGTCAAGTGTCTGAGGCCATATTTGAACTCAGGTCTTCCTGAATCCAGGGCCAGTGGCTTTATCCACTGCGCCACCCAGCTGCCCCCCACCCTCATTAACTCTTGCCTAGAATGCAGGAGTGTCTTATGTAGTGTCAATTTTCTCTCTGCTGTATTCATACTTTATAATATCTCTGACAAAACAACAACATCAACAAAAAGCAACCCAAAAACATAATATCCCTGACAAAGTTATTTTACTTACTATAACTATCTTGAGTTTATCGCTGCCAATGGCTTTAAATATATTTCCCCAAATCTACTGAATAAAATACATACTTCTTATTCTGAATTTATTCGCCCCTTCACCCTATCCCCCCAATCTGCTTCTAATTTAGTTTTCCTGTCTCACTTCTTACCTCTAGTGGGGCAGAATACTTGTGGAAATAGGGCAGCCTAAATTAATCCCCACACTCACATCAACTGGGTATTGTGCCTCTGAACAGATGGCAGTTTGAATTACCTTTTCTCCAGGTGGACTGACCTAGGACCCACTGTGACTACTTTGGGAAAGGAGTATAATAGATAGGTCTATGACTTGAAGGGCAGCTCCTGATGGTGCCAGGTAACTTACTTATGGACTCCTTTCATCTCCTTGTAGACTGCTTTTACCTGAAGGCTGCTGAATGTATTTTTATTAAGGAAACTGCATCAACTTAACCCTCGAGCTTTGAGTGGCCCATTGTGCCAGATGTGGAAACCATGAGACTGGGACATTACCTTACTATTCCCTTAATTCTAAGGCTCTATCTTTCTTACCTTGGTTCATCTACCCATGCGGATTCCCTCCGGATTCCTTTCTAATATTTATCTATAGTATTCATATATTTATCTTCCTCAAAAGCTAGTTCAAATACCAGTCTCAGCCAGGTACAAAATCCTCTTGTTCCTTAATGAGGTTTCTTATGCCACTTTTTGTACACACACACACACTCAACACACACACACACAACACACACACAACACACACACACACAACACAGAGTTGGTGATAGCCTATAGCCTATTTATAAGCCCAGGTATCTTTTTCCATTGAGGTTTGGGTTACTGTCACTTTTGATTCTTGAGATGGTTCCACAATTCACAGTCACATCCTATTACTAAAAATAACAATTCTATACTGTTTCATGCTTTTACCAAGCACCTACTCAAACATGATATATGTAATAATAAGTAGATGTAGGTAATACTGATAAATGATGATGATGAGAGTAAAGCAAATATTATACTATTGCTTTTAGAGATGTGATCAAGGCCTTAAGATATTAGGTATCTTTCCTGTGGCACACAACAGAATATCTGAGCCAGGATTCAAATCTAAATTGCCTGATTGCAAATCTTGTTCTTTTTATTCTATGTATCCATCTTGCCTTAATATAAGATTAATGAGAACATTATTATTGGGGGAGGGGCTGGACCTATGATTTCATCAGTGTGGGGTACTCTAGTGAGGAAGTTCCATTCACTGAATAGTAGTCCGACAGCTGTTGTTGTCCTATTCCTTGTTTCTGAAAAGGATCAGGACTGCAGGAGGGTGATTGTTCTTGACTTGCTACTGAATAGGATATGTGGGGCAGAGAATTCTTCAGCTTCACCTCTCCTCCAGGTTAATCAAATCCAGGGGCAAGACAAAAGTCAAAGCAAGTGGCAATGGTCCAGGATGCAGTGGGTATTTCCCAGGTCTCAGTTTGTCTGAGGCTATTGACTCTATAATATACAGTCTTAGAGCTGCGTTGGCGGCACTGACTTGCCGTGAACACATGGCCACATATATGTCATTAGAGAAGTGAAGGGACTACAGGAACAGAGTGTTGTACATAATCTGAAAAAGTTGCTTTGTTGTTCCATCAGCAAGAATTACTAAGCATTTAAGTTTATGCAGGCATGTGCTAACTCCTTTGATGCAAAGACAATTTATAATTGTTAAGATAGAGTTTATATTCCCACAGATTTAAGAGTTGAAAAGGAACCCCAGATGCCATCTATTGCAATCCATATTAAAAACAAGAATAGGGATTGTCCAATAAGGAGTCATTTAGCCTAGTGAAGGAGGAACACATTATCTTCTGAGGCAGTCTTTTTCACTTTTTGTAAGACTCAAATGGAAGATCTGTTTTTTCCCTATAATGAATTTAAATCTCCCTTTATGTAACTTCCATTTATTCTTTTAAGTCCTGCCCCTGGAGCACTCTGATCCATCTTCCACAAAAATCCTTTAAATACTTCTCATCCCTAAGACATCTTATTCTTTAGTGCTAGACTCTAGCAGCTCAATATTTAGAACTCACAGGGAAGTGAAAGTCATATAATCTAAACCCCTTCGTTTTAGTAGCTGGGAAACTGAGGCTTACAAAGAAGAAGTGATTTGCCCAAGGACATGGAGCTTGTTAGTGACTGTGCCAGGAACAGAATTTAGAGCTTTCTACACTACATCATATTGTTCTCCCATAAAATCCAATCAAGCCTTTGTACAAATTTCTATTATATTTAACATAATTTTTGCTTTTTATTTTCTTACAAAGGAACGTTCTCAAGGAAGAGGAATGTTGTATAAAAATGTAGTACATAAGTAAAACTTTTTAAGCAGGAAGGCAGGAGAAAGGGCACATTTCTGAAAATCTTATAAAACTGCAATAGACCTTGAGTATAAGACAAGCGGACAAATATCAGACTGTTTGCCGTCTTCTAAGTACAAGCCTGCTATGGTCCAGAGGCCCTGGATAACCAGAATGTGGTCTTATGTGATATTTTTTTAAACACAAGAATGCATAAAGACTTATTTGCTTTGGGCATGTAGAGGTCACAGTTCCATGGTAGAAGAGTACTACCCCAATGAAACCATAGATCCTTTAAGTACTAAAGTAAATACTCAATTAAACTCTTCTCTACACTAGAAGTATATTTTTTAGTGGATAATGTAAAATGTCATTACTTGAATTATAATGCCGATTAGAATGATTTCTTATTAAAACTTCCAGTTATATTTATATATTAATGGGCAATCTTAAAACAAACTAGACATTTTGTATTATTCCTGTTCTAGGTGAACTAGATATGTTCAGTCAACAAAATGATTTTTTAAAAAAGTAACTTTTTAATTTTTATTTCTTAAAAAAAAGACTCCAAACTCTACAAATATTTCTTTAACACAAGAATACCTGAAAAGGTTAACAGCCACCAGAGTGATTGCAGTACGCAATGTACTCAAACACAGGGCTGTTTATCACCTTGGTCCAAACACCATTCCCGGCTCCATATTAAGACTTTTAATAAAACAGTAAAAATCAATACCTGAAACAAAGAGAAATTACTATGGCCAAAATAGGTTTTGGGGTTTTTTGTGCTAGGCAATGAGGGTTAAATGATTTGCCCAGGGTCACACAGCTAGTAAGTGTCAAGTGTCTGCAGCCAGATTTGAACTCAGGTCCTCCTGAATCCAGGGCCGGTGCTCTATCCACTGCACCACGTAGCTGCCCCTGGCCAAAATAAGTTTAAACAAGATAAACTTCAAAAAGAGCAAAAATCATCCCCCCCCCCAAACAAAAACATACAACCAAGTACCTAGAGTTAGTAAATAAGTAAAGCAGCAAGAAGAGAGCAAGACCCCTTAAGAATTAAGGAAAGAAACCTGCAATGGCAGAAACTCTTAGAAGTAATGGATGATGGTGGCATATATTTTTCAGTATTTCATATAAAGATGTATAATGTCCCATTTAGAGCAGAATGTCTCAAAGAGCTCCAAGATATTCTTATTTATCAAAGACAACCCATTCCCCTCCCTCTTTCCCCTATATTTACAAACTGCAAGACAAAAGGTGAGTTGACATTTAAAATATGTGGAAGGAAATGAATGGCCTCTTCAGATACTGGAAAGGAGTACAATTTGGGGGGAAATCTTCACAAAGTTAAAAGTAATGGAACTACAAGTATGGTATCCGGCCTGCTGACTTTTTCTTGAAGGCAATGAGAGAATTTCAACACATAGAGGATCTGAAACAATTTGTCAACTAAATACATAGCAGCAGAGATCATTAACAAGATATATTTGAGATTCGAAAGCAGATGAAACTGACTTAAAAGAGCTGAGTGGATTTGAAGGTTAACAAAAGGTACAACATAAAGATATACGAGAGAATCAATAGGAAAATTAGATAACATGTCAGAACTACAAGTGTAAGCACTGAATACGCCAAGGGTTTCAAATGAAAAATAGAATGATGTACTGTGATGAGGGAAAGAAAATGTAACTTTGAAAACCCCAAATTTTCTATCAGCTCTAAAAGGGGGTTGAGGTTTATGTAGTTGACAGCAGAAATGAGTAAACAGTAAAAGTAAATTACTTAACAGATGAGTTAAAATATGCTGATGAGAAAATGTTTGAAAAAGTGCCCTCGTGGAGACAATGCGCTCTACTGAGGGGAAGCGACAGCAGCAGAGAGAGCAAAAACAAACACACACAAGTAAACACAAAGCAACTGTGGGAGTCAGGAGAAAAGAACTAAGAAAGGAGATGGAGTCTTGTGCCCTTTACCAGCAGGAAGGCCAGGAACACACAATAAGGGTGGACAGGGAGGCTGTCTCTCCACCTAATGGCTCCTAACGTCTATCTCTTACCCATCCTCCAACCATCAGCTCCAAAAGGGAACAGGGGCTGACCACGCTCATTTTAGTCCCTCACCTAATAACATGTGGTTGAGACACACAAGGACAAACAGAAACCCAGGTTTCCCAAACAAATCCCAGGAAAATAAAAGTGTAACAGAAATAAACCCCTCCATCAAGTCAAGATCTTAAGAAAAAATGTGGCCAGAATCCAGTGGAGGCCAAGAGTCTGCAGTGGGAAGGGAATAAGCATTTATGAAGTGCTTCCTATGTGTAGCGCACTTGGATAAGTGTGTTACAAACATTATCTTATTTGATCTGCACAGCAACCCTGGGAGACCGGTGCTAACACTGTTCTTATTTTATTGCTGAGGACCCTGAGTGGGTAGGCCACAGCAAATAAATGCTAATCCTATGATGCCATCATCAAAGAAAATCATCAGAGAAAATCTGAGCAATCAAAAGAAAGTACAAAATACAATGAAGAAATGATGAAAGGAACAGAGAAATCTGGGAAAACTTGCATTAACAGTGATGCACAGGGGCAGCTAGGTGGCGCAGTGGATAGAGCACCAGCCCTGGAGTCAGGAGTACCTGAGTTCAAATCTGGCCTCAGACACTTAACACTTACTAGCTGTGTGACCCTGGGCAAGTCACTTAACCCCAATTGCCTCACTAAAAAAAAACAAAAAACAAACCCCCCCCCACTGATGCACAGGAAAATAAAAAACAGGAATATAATTTAAACAATAACTATAATACTATAAAAGAAAACAATTTTGGGCAGCTAGATGGCACAGTGGATAAAGCACTGGCCCTGGATTCAGGAGGACCTGAGTTCAAATCCAGCCTCAGACATTTGACACTTACTAGCTGTGTGACCCTGGGCAAGTCACTTAACCCCCATTGCCCCGCCAAAAAAAAAAAAAAAGAAAAAAGAAAGAAAATTTTGAAAGACTTCAGAACCCTAATCAATGCAACAATCAACCACAACTTCAGAAGACCAATCAACAAATATTTACTAAGTGCCTACTATGTGCCAGGCACTGTTTTAAGCACTAGAGATGATACAAGTACAAGAATGAAACAATCCTACCTTCCAACTCTTAAAGGTACAAAATAAGAAATACATTTACTGACACAACCCATGTGTGGATTTGTTTTGCGTGATTATACTTCTTTGTCACAAGACAGGATGTGTACGGTATTAGTTTGTGGCAGGTACAGGGGGAGGTATAAAGAGGACAGGGGAAGACTAATAGTGATGGCAAGAAAAGAAGAAAAAGAAAAGGATGTTAATGAAATGTATAAAATACATGGAAAAGAACAGAGAGAAATAGGATATTAGAATTACCATGTTAAATTTATTGTGTACCTAAAAAACCAAGCTCTACATAATATTCACAATTTCACATACAATTCTTTTTTTCATTCTTCTTTACATATGGGAATGATCATGTTGATGCTTGTAAAGTTCATAATATTTAAAAATTAGGAGAAAAAAAGAACCAAAGGCTAGGACAAGACCACGAAGTCTGACTATGAAATGCCAAATAGAGGAATTTGTGCTTTATGTTGGAAAAAAAACCAGAAAGTCACTGGAACTCTTTGAGGAGAGGAGTGATGTAGTCAAAGTTATAGTTGAGGAATATTAATTTGGGAGCTGTGTGGAAATTCAGTTAGAGAGAACAGACTGAGACAGAGAAACAAATTAGACAGCTATTGAAGTGTTACTGGTGAGAGTTGATGAGGGCCCATACTAAGGTAGTAACCGTGTAGGTGGAAAAGGAAATAAGAGTTAGAAACTAAGTTCTTTCATAGTGGGCAGCCTCGTCTTTCTTTTCCTTTATGTAAAACTAGTGAGATTTTTTTTTTTTTGGTAAATGAAGATTATGTTTGTCTTCTGATGAAAAATATGGAAGTGAAATCCATTGAGGGAGCAAATACCAAAAGGAAAAGTATTTAGATTTGCTACTCCTAACCTGGAGAGATTTCCCCAAAACAGCATCATCTACTCATTTTCCTGATGACTAAATCTATGACTCAAGATTACAACAAGGTAGGGATAATTTGGTATCATCCACTCTAATGATAACCTCAATTAGTATTCTCACAGTTTCTACCCATCTCAATGGATTATAATTGCTAGCAACAACAGAAAAAGAAAGGCTCTTTTCAAAGTCACTCCATTCTCTTTTCCCTTTTCCCTTTGACCTCTATAGAAAGTTAAAGATACAAGCAGTTGATAATGAGGACACATAAAGAAGAAGTGTGAAGGGTATTAGACAAGAAAAGAGGGACCGGAGAGGCTAAATACCAAACCAATGTTTGAACAGAGGTAATGACAGTAAAGACAGGGCAGAGGACTGCCATCTGAACTTTCCAATTTCCAATCCAAGTCTCCTGAGAATAATGGAGTAGGATTGGAGGAAGAATCCTAAATAGTACAGAATATGCAATGGAAAGGGACAGAAAAGAGAAAAATACCAAACAGCAGAAACTGCTGTGCAAAGTTCTTATAAAGTATGTAGCAGTTCAAGTGAATGTTTATTGACAGATATGTATGGGTTATATCTATTTATAAGTAGGTGGGCAAATTATGTTACCTATTTCTATATTCAGAAAGTGGAAATTAAAGAGTTACTTGTAAAGGCATACCCTTCAAAAGTAATTTAATTTACTGAGATGACAAAGAAGAGCTACTTAAAAGTTTTTCCATAACAAGGCTTTTTTAAAAATTATAAGATATTCTGGTAAGATATGAGCAAGAAAAAGATTCTTTGGCAAAAACGAAGAAATGCCACTTTTAAAATGAACGAATGGGAACTCCTGAAAATTGGTTCCAGGAATATACAAAATATGTTAAATTTTAATGCTTATATCTTTTCAGCTAACTCCATAAATAAACTTGGATTTAAAGCTGTTTACATCACAGCAAGTTTCTGACTGAAGTGGCTAAAGCTTTTTCTTGGGCACTTGAAAGTGATTATAATTTGTGGTCAAGCAGCTTTTGTCTATTATGGTAGGGGAAAGAAAAAAAATCACTAGAGTGACACTAATTATTATACTTAAAAAGTGCCCTCTTTGTATCCTTTTCTGCTTCCTAACCTGACAGACCAATTATAAAACTACTTAAAAATGGAATTCCACATTCTGTGAAGTTGATCCATTACACAGCCTTTTGACAAACACATTTGTTGAATTATATTCACCTACAGATCTTATTCTTCTGCCATATTTTTCTGTTTGCAATATGTTGTTTGTGTTCTTACAGTAACAATAATGCCTAATTTGTGGTTCCACTTCTCCAAGATCTTAATATTTTATCTCATTTTGTAATCACAATATCCTCTTCTCCACAGAAAGCAAAGCATTCCTCCATTTTATCAGCAAACTCAGGCACTGAGAAAGTATAATCCCAAGAAAATTTACTGAACCTCTTTTCCAGTAGTTCTATAATATAGGCTCATGTAGGTGAACAGTTTGTTCATTAAAGAACAGAGATATTCACATACAGGTAAGAATAATTGCTGATTTCCAAAAATGCCTTTAATGGTCACAAATGATTCTATAAAATAAGTAGCCTACTTTTAAACAATGTTCATTTTAGACGGACTAAAATGATGGAATCAAAATGATAGGATAACAAAATGGTGGTGTTATTTCTCTGAGTTTCATAAAACTCAAAAACTACTAAAAGGCAAAATAATGTTAAGTACAGTTGTTTAAGATGCTCCATATGAGTTCAATAGATAATGAAATATGGTTCCCTTCTCTTGGTGAGACGTAGGGGACTACTTTGGTAGAACATGTAAGATAGGCTACTACATCTGTTGTTTTTGCTATTATCTGTTTGTGTTGTGTACTTGTTACAAAGGGTTCAATTTTGGGGCAAGGAGTGGGATTTATCCAGAAATGATGATATAAAACCAAAAGATTTCCATAAAATGTATCTAAAATAAAATGAAATGAGCTCAAGCCTACAGGTGCTAGTGTACTGTTAAGATACTGCAGATATGATTGCTTATCAACTTTTAAAGACTTTTTTGAAAGATCATAGAAATTATAGAGAGATATTAACAGGTTAAAGGAGGGCAAATGTTATGGTTTTTTTAAAGGAATACGATTGTAGTTCAAAAACTATGAGGAACTTGATTTCAATTACTGACACAATTCTACACTGCAGCAAATAACCATTGCCTTGAATACTGCTACCTGATGGGGTACAGATCTAAACAGTTGGTTACTAGTAGGGTTTTCATGATTATCAGATTATTGGGGGAAGAGTCAGGAATGGGAATAATATAAGAAGAAAAATATAGAAAGGATGAACGTAAAAGGAATAAAAAGGAACCAAAAAAAGGACTGTTGTTCAAATATGTGAACAACCTAAGAGAGAATATGAACTATTAACTTCCAACTATGAAGCACGTAGGTCCCTGCAAATTACTGCAAAGGGTCCAAAATCCAAAGTTGCACCAACACTTCTACTTTCATTTTTACTCCAACAAAATAGGACAAAAATATTATAATAAGCAAGCATATGTCCAAAAGACCAAATGTCTTCACAGTATACATATTATTGTTTAAAATATATGTAGATGGGGGGCAGCTAGATGGCACAGTGGATAGAGCACTGGCCCATGGAGTCAGGAGAACCTGAGTTCAAGTGCGGCCTCAGACACTAACAACTTACTAGCTGTGTGACCCTGGCGCAAGTCACGTAACCCCAACCTACCTCAACCAAAAAAAAAAAAAATATATAATATATGTAGATGCTATTGTGATAAAATCTGAATTTATTTTTAAAAGCAATACTAAATTCACAGTAACTTATTCACCATGTAGATTCTTAATCAACAAGATAATAACATAGAAAAATATGATGGATGAAGGTTTACAACTAATATTGTGTGGAAATGTGAAATGTTTCAATGTTAAAAGGATACAAACACAACCTATAACTAATAAAAATTAAGGCTAGATTTCAGGCTGTGTTTTGAGTTTGCTGTTTACTGTACACTAAAAATCCTAAATGCTAATCAAAGGAAATGTTCCTTCTATGTTAATTATTCAAAATGTAATGACATGCACTTGGCATACTACAAAGCTAGGTACCATTTGTTACTCTCATTAGTTGGCTTAAATGAAGTGCTTATTTCTTATGAGAATATTCCTGTCGTGCATTTTAAAATGAAGTAATATATATCATCTATCACTCTGAATTTCAACTAGTTTCACAAAAGAGTAGTATTATCATCCTTTTTTGAGGAAGAGGTTTTTTTTTTTAAAAAAAGCATTGAGGTAATGCCAAAACTAAATTTAAACCTCTCAGACAGGTAGACTGAGAGGAATTAATAAGATAATGTAACCCATTCAAAATTAGTTTACCTTATATCATAATAATTCTATTGAACTAATCCTTTCAAGGAGGATATCAAGGAAATGATATTTTAAACATAGTTAATTTAAGCAACACTTCTAGTAAACTGCTTTATTTACTATCTACTAGCTTCATAGGTATATTTTATTTAATGGCCTGATAGAAATTTTAATAACAGAACATATTATTAAGCAACAATCTGGAATAAAGAAGGAATTTACTCCTAATCTGACTTTTGCCACAGATTTCTTAGGTAAAGATATTCATAGGCAAAAATCACCTACTTCTTTTTTGATCTTAGATTTCCTATTTATGAAATAAAGTATACAGACATTAATGTTTCCCAGTTTAGGCAGGGGATTCAGAAGGAAATAGCCAATTCAGAGTATAAACATCTGGTTAAGATGATGTCTGAAAATGGGATTTGAATTTCTAGACCATTTATTCAAATTTAAGAATGACAAACTCTTTGTCAGGGAGCTTAAAAGAATTTGATCTAACTATATACCCAGAAAAAAACTAAGCAGATGATTAATTCTTACTGTAGAGACTATGATATTCAATTGGATGGACAATCTCAAGAGCCATTCTATCTGTGTGCATACATACACACATATATCTTGGAAAGACATTACAAATTGGGGGAGGGGGAGAGAAAGGTGGTCTAGTCATGTGATGAATCTTAATAAATGGTGGACTCTCTGTGCTAAATTTATTGGAGGACATGGTCAAGAATCACAAAGAAAGGGAAGGCACTGATAAGTTGCAATCTGAACTATACCCATATCCACTGGAGTATCAAGGAAAAATGTACAAATAATTAGAGCCAACAGTGGACTTGGCTACCTGAAAGGAGAGTAGATTCTCACTCAGTAAGTAACAACCTGTAGGGCACATTGAGTTAGTAGTATAGTATAATGGATACAGAACTGGTTGTGAAGGGAGGAAGACCTGGTTTCTAGCTCTGTCTCTGACACTGAGTAGTTGTATAATTCTAGGCAGGTCCTCGAGCCACTTTGGGCCTATAAAATGAAGGGTTATGTTTCAAGATCTTCCCAACTGTAAGTCTATGATTCTATGACCCTAGTAAGGATCCTTTTTTTCAGGTAAAGGTTGGACTAGATGGCCACTTCCAAATCTTACATTCTTTGATTTTATTAGATGGGCCATGAAAAAAGGGAATCTACTGACTTTTTCTCAAGGTCACGCAGTGATCTAGTATAACATACAAGAGCAAAAATGTGCATGAGAGCCAGACGTGGCAGGCCTTGAATGGCAGAATGAGGAGTTTATATGCTACATGATAGTCTGAAGAGCCACTAAAAGTTCGTGAGGAGTCAAATAATCAGAGCAAAGAATTAGTGGGGTTACTTTGTCAGAAATGTGAAGGATCAATTAAAGAACATATACACCAGAAGCTTATTCTACTCTTTTAGTATTAGAAAACATATTAAAATATTTTTTTTCTAATATGTTCCTATATTACATGTTAGAAGGCTGAGCTTAAACTAAATAAACCTGATTTAAAGTAAAATTCATTGAAAAGTGATGGGCAACTTCATGTTTCCAAGACAAATATAGCACTCACAGATCATCAATTCAAAATTTCCCACTAATGATGCACACCATCCTTACCATTCTACAAGTTTTCCTTGTTCTTCCCAAAGCGATTCCATTAATGTACTGGAAGCCTTCTTTCTATCCCCCTAATGTTAAGAGGGTACCAGTAGAGCATTCTGGTTATCTACTCGTTACCCCTCACTTCTGTCATGTGACCAGAGCATTTTCTCTTTGTGCCATATATGATGACATATTTTAATCCTAATATTCAGAAGTCTTCACTGATTTTGTGTTCAGCTTGCTCACAGTAACCATGTTGACTTTCCATTGCTTTGTGTACAACACTAATTGCTAGTTCTTCAGAATTTGTGGTGCTATATATCTTTTCTGACACATAACAAACCATGAAGATGATAGTAATGAAAAGATGAGACTTATAGATGACCCAGCCTATATCTGGGGTCAGCAAAAGAGCTCTATAATTTCTCAAAAGCGATTCAGCTGGCTTTCCTTTTCAACTATTGTTCTAGCTTATTCCATCTAAATCATCTGTGTCTCAGATATGAATATTGTTGGACAAATTCAAAAGGATATCATTTGGTGTTAAAATCTGGACAAATTATCCATTTAGTCTTTACAGTGTGGATGGACAGACCAGACTCCTCTGAGTGATGACTAAACCCTTCTAGGAGATTCTGTAATGTCCTGAGGTTTGGTGTAATAAGCACAAATGTCATTTGCAAACAGAAGTAAGCAGGGAATCCCTCCTCAACTTAGACTTCTATGCTGTATCTCTTTCATACAGTGGCAAATTCCTTTGGAATCTGGTATAATCTCCCCGTGTTATATATAGTCTTATGTTTATTACCAAAGGATCACTTAATAGTTATTTATGTGTTACGTCTTCCAAGGGATCCTGAATGATCTTGATGGGAGCCTTCCGGTTCCCTACTACCACCCTAACTGAAGATGTCTTCAGTTCATAAATTGATGGCTTTCATAAAGATTTTGTAGAGATAAGAGAGTAAGCATATAGATCAGTATTGATTGATGTTCTCTCAGTCACTTTTTGAGGTATTAGTAATGTTGTTGTTCAGTTGTTTCAGCTGTGTCTGATTTTTCATGACCCCCATTCGGGGTTTCTTGGCAAAGGTACTAGATTGCCATTTCCTTTTCCAGCTCATTTTACAGATGAGGACCTGAGGCAAACAGGGCTGTGTGACTGGCCCAGGGTCACACAACTAGTAAGCGTCTGAAACTGTATTTGAACTCAGTCTCTAAATGTCATCACAATTGTATCACTTCTAGCATGGGATTCTCTCTTTAAATACCTGGTCTAATCTAGCTGCTTTTTCCATCTTTATTTTCCTTAGTGTTAGTTTTACCTTTTCTATAAGCACATTACCTTTCCTGTCTTTTTACATTACCCTCTTCTACACAACAGAACAATAACAATAACTTATCTCCTTTCCCCCTTGTTTATAGTTCTTCTACTTATCATCCTCGAATGCGCTTGGCCAAGCGTTCCTCATTTTTGCTTTAATGAAATGATGCTATTATTGTGAATGACTTAACTACTCTCAGCAATGCAATGATCCAAGACAATCCCAAGGGACTAATGATGAAGCATACTATCCACCCCCATAGAAACAAATGATAAAAAGAGCACTTGTGGATTGTACATATATAACCTGGTTGATGTCTTATGGATGGGGGAGGAAAGGATAAAAATTTGGAACTCTAAATCTTATGAAAATTAATGTTGAAAACTACCCTTACATGTAACTAGAAAAAATAAATAAATGTTTTGTTGCAAAAAAAAAAAAATGAAATGATGCTATTGATAATACTCCATCATGCTTTTGGGTAAGATTTTACAGACTAGTTTAAATTCCAACCATTGTTGCATTTGTCAGTCATCTGTCAACATCTGACAAGAAAGTCAGATGTTTGCTTTTAGGGCACTTCAAGTCTTCTGGTTGTGACAATTCGCATTGCTTAAACTTCTTAAGGAAGTTAATGATCTTATTTCTATTTTCATTTCCTGATTTGATTTTTAATAGTTTGTTTAGATAATTCAGGGTTAAATAATTTTAATTTAATTTTAAATCATTTTAATGGTATGCCATAGCTTTTCCTTATTACTATATTTTCTTTTCTCTTCCCCCCCCCAATTTCTGATCTTAGCTCTAACAAGTTGATGGTCTTATTGTACACAGATAGTCAATTCAAGAATACTTCCACATCAATAACAAGTCTTTTGTGTTTGTTACAAAATATTATCTATTTCATCCTTTATGGGTGTTATTTGGTGCCTGCATGTACAGCACTTTCTGATTCTTCTTTCAGTGGAAAATACTCATGATAGAGAGAGAAGGTTTCCTGTATAATGTATACATTTTTGGTCTCTCCCATTTCTTTTTCCTGAATCCTACGTTCCCATAATTTCTCCCTCTCTTTGCCTTTCCCCACCTTTGTATTATAGTCATTAAGCTTATAATATATTTGATTAGATTTGTAACCTCTTCTAGAGGTCTTCATAGGATTTTGCTACAACTTCAACCTTATCAACTGACAATGATGCTAGATTATGTTTTTTTCATGGTGGTTTTTTTGTAAATACTTTTCCTTTACTATTGTAAAGTACAGTGACCGAATGTCTAATGGAGAAAAAGGTTTCTTATTGATTCTGGTATCTGATAGGACTCATTCTGTCGATTTCTTTTTTTTTTTGCTCCTCTGAGGTATACCTAGGAGTCATCCACCCTTGCAGTGAGTCTCATATTCCTTATTTTTCTGGTTTATGGTAAAAATTTCAAGATGGATGTGATTCAGCTCCTCCAGTAATAAGTTGACTTGGTGGTTACTGGACAAAGATCTCACATTTAGACTAGTATGTCTCTCCATAATGAGTCAGGCTAATCTCTTCCTGGGACTGTTCTTGAAGCTTTTCCATCTATTATGGTAAAATCTGCAGTGCTTGCACTCTGGTGCAAAGTCTTCAAGAATGCAGAGTAAACTTGAATAACACAGAGAAGCATCAGAGTAGGACATTGTGAAGGCCCAGGACAACACTAATAATAAGTCAGTGCTTAATTTAGAAATCCACTAACTAGAATAGGAATAGCCATTTCACTACAAGCATACTGACAGAAGAATCCTGAAAACTGGTTTTGCACAATAAATCACAAACTGGCCATATCCAGATTCTTCCCAGCATCCCAGTTTCAAAACCTTACAGTTATCTTTGACTTAGCTTTCTTTTAAGTCCCTTGGCTAATCAGTTGCAAAGCTTTGTCAGTTCTATCTCTGCATCTCTTATACCTTTTGCTTTCTACCATTCATATTTCCACCATACTAATTCAGGCCCTCATCAGTTCTCATCTGGACTATTATTAGACCTCCTAAATGGCATCCTTGTCTCCAGTCTACCTTTTCCTTTTTTTTTTTTTTTTTGCAGGGCAATGAGGGTTAAGTGACTGGCCCAGGGTCACACAACAATTGAGTGTCAAGTGTCTGAGGCCATATTTTACTCAGGTCCTACTGGAATCCAGGGCCAGTGCGTTTATTCCACTGTGCTACCTAGCTGCTCCCAGTCTACCTTTCCCTATTTCTCTTTCATTCACCTGCCAAAATAATTTCCTTAAGGCACAGATATGATATAACCTCTGCTTAAGGAGTTTCAGTAGCCCCCTATTGTATCTAGAATTTGATACAAACTCTTTAGACCTGGCATTTAAGGACCTCTACTACCTGTCTTCAACCCACCTTCAGTCTCCTTTCACTTTTTACACTTCTTTATGCACTGTGCTTCAGAGCCAAATTAGGCTACTAAGTGATTCCTGAATTTGAATTTCACAGAATTATAGAAACTGAGAGTTAGAAGGGACCCTGGCAGCCATCTAGTTTCACTTATATTAGAAAAGAATCCCCATTATCACAAACACAAATCCAGTCTGTGCATTAAGTTCTTTCTACTTTTTGATAACTCTAATGTTAGGAAGGTTTTTCTAACATAAAACCTTAAGTTGCTTTTTTTAAAAACTATCACTTATTGTTCCTGGTTCTGTCCTTTAGGGCTAAACAGAACAAGTCTCTTTCTCTACATAACAGCCCTTTAAATAGAAAAAGATAGCTATAATGTCCCTTCTGAAGTCTTTTCTCTTCTATAAACATCCTCAGTTTCTTCAGCTGATTCTTAAAGCCTTTTACCATCCTTGCTACCCTCCTCTGGATACTTTCCAACTTATCAAAGTTCTTCTTAAACTATGGTATTCAGAACTGAATGTATTTCATCTGCTTTCATGTAGATGCAGGCAATAATTTTCTCATCTCTGTCTTTCAAATTCCTTACTTTCATTTAAACTTTAGTTTACCCCATATCGCCTTCCCTTATGCTCCTAGCCATCAGGCATTCTTCAAACATGCCCACTATCTGATTTCTTCTTTCTCCTTCCTCATTATTCCCTACTTTGAATCATCTGTGTACAGGCTCATAGAAAACATAGGCTCTTTGAGAGACTGCTTTTTGCTTTGTGCCCTTGGATATGAAGATTGTTCTGGACAAGAGAACTAACACTGATACCTACTATAACAATTTTTATCCCAAAGTTAAACCAATATAGATTGATTGTTCCAAAAAAGTGGACCAAAAATAGCCCAGAAATGTCTTAGCAAACATTTGACTTAAGTGCCAAGTGGAGAGAGACAACTACCAATGTCAACATTGGTTGGAAAATAAAATCATTTGTAAAAATGTCTAAGTATGATTATGAATATTATTATATCATAAAGCAAGAAGAATAAGTTAAGGATAAAAAAGTGTAAAGGAAGATAGGCAAGAAAAAAAAGGAAACCAAGGGGATATTCTCCTATTGGGAAATAGCTAGACAAATTGTGGTATATGAATGTAACAGAATATTATCATGACAGAAGGAAAGATGATGAAACAGACAATTTTGGAATAAATACAGAACTGTTTCCAGAGGAGAAATTATGAACTGATACAGAATGGAATTGAGAAGAAACAGGAAAGCAATTTATACAATGATAATAACATTATAGACTTTGAAAGACTTTAGAGTCTCATTAATGTAATGATAAACCACGAGTTCATAAAAATGAAGATGAAATACCACTAACCTCCTGACAGTGAGGTGGTGAACTTAAAATGAAGAAAGAGACATACATTTTTGGAATGTATTTTGGCTAATGTGGGAATTTCTATTGCAAAACCAGGGAGCTATGTATTGATGGACTTATTTTTTTATTTGCTCAGTGTAGGAAGGAGGAAGTAACAAGTGGGATGAATTAATTTAAAAAGGTTAACTAAATGAACCCCTCCCCCACTATTTTAAAGGAAGATTGGTGAGCTATCCAAGTAAGCAGTCATCTCAAGGGTATTCCAAGGATAAAAATAGGAAGACTACAAAATAAGAAAAATGTTAAAGATTTATAAAAAACTATTTCCCCTACCAATGATAGTAGAATAGGAGCCTACTGTCATAGTACTTGAGGTGTTTGCAGAGGAAGGAGAAATAGTACTAAAGAAAAATAAAGACAAGAAAAGCAGCTGAATTATTCAAATATACAGTATATAGAAGAGAGCTATGCTAGAGGTGTACAACTGTGAAAAGCACTGAGGACTGATTTGTAAAGTAGCTAAAGGAGGGGAAGAGATCAAATTGTGGAATAAATCTTGGACCTTATTGATAAAAAAAAGTGATTGAGAAAACATGAACATAAACACCTATTAACTTATATGCCTTATTCATCTATATAAAATTTTCTGATGGTCCCATATATAAATAAGGAAATCCCTTATGAAGATACTATAGGAGCTATATTCAACAATGGACCACATTTTTGTCATTTCACAAGTGAATGAAAGATGTAGAGATATAGGAGCCCTTTATGCTAATTATCTATTTTTTAAAAAAATTGATTCAGTAGCACAAAATGTTTCCTTATAGCTTCATTCATAACAAAATGTCTCCCCATCCATATGTCAAGGCCAATCAATATTACTTGGAAGATTGTAACATTAGAAATAGCTCTGTTTGATGAGCTGATAATAAATATCAGCTGATGCATAAAACAGAGAAATGGATGATTGTTACTGTGCTGGAGACACAGCATATTCAGTCAAATAAGCATTGATTAAGTGCTTCCTATAGTCAGGAAACTATGCTAAGCACTGGAGAATACAAAGAAAGGCAAAAACCACCATCTTTCCCAAGGGAGCTAACATTCTAATGGGGGGAAGAGTACGTGTGAAAAAAATATATACATGTAGTGTGTATATTATATATATGTATATATATATATATATATATGTATATGTATATGTATATGTATGTATGTATATGTATATACATATAAAAAACGTGTGTGTGTATGTATGTATGTATATACGCACACAAGCATACACACATATTGCAAATGGAAGGAATTAAGGGGAAGGGACTAACAGCAAGAATATGGGAGGGGGGGGGCAGCTAGGTGGCATAGTGGATAAAGCACTGGGTCTGGATTCATGAGGATCTGAATTAAAATCCGACCTCAGGCACTTGACACTTACTAGTTGTGTGATTCTGGGCAAGTCACTTAACTCTCATTGCCCCGCAAAACAAAAACAAAAACACACAAAAAAACCAAACAAACAAACAAAAAAAGAATATGGGAACAGGAAAGGCCTCTTCCAGAAGTACTAGAGGAGGGTCTTGAAGGAAGCCAAGGCAGAAAGGAGATGGAGATTAGGAATGAGAGCTTTCCAGGAATGGGGAATAATTCAGTACAAATGGAGAGTTGGGAGATGGGGTTATACTCATGAGGAACAATAACGATGCCAATGTAGCTAGATTGTAAAGTGTATGATAAGAATTAAAGTCTAAGCAGACTGGAAAAGTAGGAAGGGGTCAGGTTGTGAAGGTCTTTAAATGTTAAACAAATATTTGATCTAGGCAGCAGTAGAAGTTTGGGGGTTACATGGTCAGTCCTGAATTTTAGGCACAGATTGGGAAATGACTTGGGGCAGCAAGGAACACCAACCAAGGGGTTATTGAAATAGTCTAGGTAGGATATAATGAGGGTCTGTACAAGCATGTTACTTTGGACATACTGAGTTTGAAGTGCCTACATGCCATTCAATTCGAGATGTCCAAGAGGCAACTGGAGTTCAGTAGATAAAATGGGGCTGGATATATGAGAGAGTATGTATGTGTGTTTGTGTGTGTGTATACATGTGCATGCACATGTACATGTATACACCCACTCACATATGGGAATCATCTACATAGGGATGACAGTTGAACCCTCAGGAGCTGAGATTCAAATTGAGGAGTCATTCCTTGTGAATGGTGAGTTTCTCCAGATGCTCTTTTTTTGCAGATTACATTGTGTTGATTGCATCAAGCTACAATGCACCAAAAAGACTCCTAGAAGAAATCCCTCAAAGGAGTTTGGTCTGTCATGGAATGACCAAATTGGATGAAGAATGTCTATAATCTCAGATTTTAGCATCTATCTGAAATAACACACCCATAGAGCTTGTCCAACAAGCCATGCTGTTTGGGATAGACAATAAAGAGAGATAAGAAAGCTGAGCCCAGAATGGAAAAGGAGAAAAAAGGGCAATCGCTTGTCTTTAGGAAATTGGAAAACCCTAAGCTTCCCATAAAAGGGAAAGCCCATCTTTTCAATGCAAACAATTTACTGATACTGTTGCCGTACCACAGTGAAACTTGGCATATCACTACCTTTGAAGAACCTAAGATAACCATCACATAGAGAGCAATGGAAAGTTGTTTAGTAGGTGTGAGTCAGCTGCAACATACAAACAATAAGTAACTACAAAGAATAAAAGAACAGCATGAAAGAAATATATGAGAAAGAAAAGATGGGCCAGTCACATGGACAGAGGGATGACAGATGAACAGAGTGTACCACTGATTCCTGTGACAAATGGGAGAAACAAAGGTCCCCAGATGTTGGGCAGGTACTCTGTGGTGACCTTTTGGGAAGACACTGATGCAAGTCATACATGATATACAAGTATGGATAGGTTGTGAAGGAACTTTATGCCAGTGACCTATAAGACTCATGCTATTCATCATTAGATGCCAGTGAATATTTGTTGAAATGAATTGAATCAAATCATCAATGACTCAGGGAGATATGATAGCCTCTTTCAATTGTATTTGTACCATAATGCCTAGTACAGTGCTTAGTACATACTAGACTCTTTTTTTTGTTGTTGTTGAGGCAATTGGGGTTAAATAACTTGCCCAGGGTCACAGAGCCAGTAAGTGTTAAATGTCTGAGGCCGGATTTGAACTCAGGTCCTCCTGACTCCAGGGCCAGTGCTCTATCCACTGCGCCACCTAGCTGCCTCCATACTAGACTCTTAATAAATACTGATTGACTGATAAAAAAGTAACATGTTTATACAATGACTAATTCTCATTGCTAAATCTTAATGTGATACTTTTGTGACTCATTATATAAGGTAGGCATTAGCAATAATTTCATGTTCCCATTTCAGGACAGAAGAGTTTACAAGGGAATAAGTTAGAACGTCATTGGTAGGGGGGGTGGCTAGGTGGTGCAGTGGATAAAGCACCGGCCCTGGATTCAGGAGTACCTGAGTTCAAATCCGGCCTCAGACACTTGACACTTACTAGCTGTGTGACCCTGGGCAAGTCACTTAACCCCCTTGCCCCACAAAAAAAAAAAAAAAGAATGTCATTGGTAGTATTAATGACTACTAAACCCACAACTATCTGAACATAAGTGAAGTCATCCATGAGTTCGGGAAAGAAAGTAAAGTGATAACAGAAATGTTGGTTGACCATGGGAAAAAGAAAGATTAAGCCACCGGAAAAGGCCAGTCTTCCATGTAAGAGGTAAAAATTACTCCATATGACTGAGGTTTGCCAAATTTCACTTTGTCAGTCACTGTTGCCACAAACACATTATTTCAATTATTGAATACAATCATTTTACATCTTGAGAATATGTATACTAGACCATTTTATCCCCCAAAACCCCAAAGAAATATAACTTAATGCCTATAAAACTGTTCTTTCCTTTGATCATGAAGAAACAAAATGGAATTTAACCAAGATTTTTGTTCTTACCTATTCTCACGTTCATGACCTCTCCTTTGAGGTGCTTCTAAGATGTTCAATTTCTTGATTTGTTTTTCAGTTTGATTTGTTCAAGTTCATCACTAGTTTATTTTCATATTCTGTTTTATAAAGGTCTCTAAGTATTTGAAAGGAAGAGAGACAGTTTATTGATTTAAGAAAGCTCTACCTCCATGAAAGCTCCTAATCTACCTATGTCATATGCATTTTATATGATACTTTTTTGCAAAAATTTGCTGGTGTATGATGTCCTATAATTTAGATAATTTTGTGGATACTTCACCTAAGATCTCAACATGGTTAAACACATTTGCCATATCTGCTAAAAACCAAAATAAAACAACAACTACATCAAAAATAAATAAAAATGAGTAAGCAAAGGGAGAAGAACCCACCATAGGGAGGTTAATATGGGGTAAGAGAAGATCTGGGTTGCATATTCAGAGGAAAATTATGGGAGCTAAAAAAAAAATCACTCCTTTTTCATGATTTTTTTTTTTTTGCAAGGCAGTGGTGGGGGTTAAGTTGGACCGTGCCAGCGGTCCACACCAGCTAGTAAACGTGTCAAGTGTCTGAGGTCAGATTGAACTCAGGTCCTCCTGAATCCAGGCCAGTGCTTTATCCACTGTGCCACCTAGCTGCCTCCGTAAATCACTCCTTTTTCAATGAGAAATTCAATGTCCAAAGTACAAAAAGAGTTCTGAGAAGAACTTAAAAAGGACTTCAAAAACCAATAAACGAGATTGAGGAAAAATTAGAAAAAAAGTAAGAGCAATTCAAGAAAATCAAGAAAATTATGAAAAGAAAGTCAACTAACTTGAAATAGATAACTAAAAACTTATGGAAATAATTCCTTGAAAGCTGGAATTTGGCAAGAAGATAATGAGGTTCTAAGAAAATAAGAAATCACAAAACAAAACCAAAAGAATGAAAAAATCAAAGAGAAAGTGAAACATCTCATCAGAACATAACTTAAAAAAACAAACAAAAAACAAAAAAAAGAAAAATAACTAATCTGTAGAACAGATCAAGAGAAATAATGTAAGAATAATCGTATTACCTGAAAATTAGGATAAAAAAAGAATCTTGATACAATATTACAAGAAATTATCAAGGAAAATTGCCCTAAAGTTCTAGAACAAAAAAGCAAAGCAGAAATAGAAAAAAATCCACCAATTGCTACTTGAAAGAGATCCAGGAGAAAAATTTACAGGAATATCATAGCCAAGTTTCAAAATTTCAGGTTAAGGTATAAAATATTGGAAGCACCAAGAAAAAATTTAAACATCATGGAGCTACAGTAAGGATTACACAAGACCTAGCAACTACTACGTTGAATGTCTGTAGATCTTGGAATACTATATTCCATAGGGCAAAAGAGATATGGTTACAGCCAAAGGTAACTTACCCAGTAAAGTTAAATATAATCCTGAATAAAAAAAAGGACATTTAATAAAATGAAATACTTTCAGGTTTTTGCGACAAAAACCCTAAAACTTAAGGGAAAATTCAACGTATAATATGCAGGAGAAATATAAGGTACACATTAAGGAACTCAATAATGCTTCTTATATTTGAAAATATTAGTAGTAATTTTATGACTCATTATTATTTGGGTGGTCTGATAGAAAGACTTTGGCTGACCTGAGTATAATGGGGAGGAGCAAAACGTCAGGAACTTCAAAGAAATCAGGAAAAAGATGTAAAGGAAATAGATTCAGCAGTATAAGACCTTTAACAATGCTCTTACTTTATAATATAGTTTAAGTATAAAATGGATAAATTTGATTATATCTTGTATAAATGAAACCTATATAGCCAAGAATAGAAGGAATGCAGAAAATTTGGAAAAAAACTTTCATAGACAATCTCTCAGATAGGATGTGATTGAGTTGGAATATACTGTGGTGTAGGAGATGAGCTGGTTGACTTGGAAAGGCACAGAAAGACACAGAAAGACTTAGATTTGTGAAGAAAGATGCTATCCACCTTCAGAGAAACAAATGATGAATAGAAATAAGCATAGTATGATCTCATAGTATGTAAAAGTATGAGTGTATATGGGTAGGTTTTTAGATATCTATGTATGTGTGTATAGATAGATATAGATACATCAACACTTAAGTGTAGCCTTCTTTGCAGAGGGAGGAAGAAAAAAATAAAGTAAAAAGTACATAGCGGGGAACAAAAGAAAACCAACAAGGAAACAAAGAAAAGCTGGGCGGCTTTAAAAACAATGTGTAGTATTTATTATATAGGTTCTCTTTGAAATGGAAATTCATTGTTTTATATTGAATCTTCCATATTCTGCTGTGTACATGGCAATGTGTTTTTTTCTCTTATTTTATACGTAAGTCTAAAATTAATTTAAAAGTTTACCAAAAAAATCTTATGGGCAGGAGAATTTAAAATGTGTCATAAAATGAAATTATATAGTTGTAAACTTGCTCCTTCCTCTTGCCATGATAGTAATTTCTTATTGGAAAAAAACAAAACAAAACAGTGACTAGAAAGATCAATTAACCTAAGTACAACTTCTGTGGAAGTTAAATAGTCAGTCTAATGTTTAAGTACAGAACAGGAAAATAAAATCACTTCTTTTTCCCCAAAGGCCAATTTCCCCTAAGAATCAAAAGAAGAACTAGGATGGTAGTGTCATGTCCATGTGTAGAGAAAATAAAGTAAAACTTGCCTGGAAGTCACATATTTTTCATACATTTCCTCTCTAGCCTTTTTGGCTTCCTCAAGTTGAACTTGAAGTCTTTCAAGGCGATCTTCTTCATGGGCACAACGTATATTAAGTTCCATATTTTGGCGATTAAGATATTCTTTATCCTTTTGTAGCAAAGTGAGAGACTGCTGTAAAGTTGCAACCTATGGACAAAGAAAGCGTTCAACAGGATATGGATTTTTTGTCCACTTAAGTTATTAAATTCTGACCTCTTTTTAAGAAAATGTAATGTTAACTTTTTTGGTTACATTTTGAGGAATGGACTGTAATCCTTCCTCTGTCCCCACTCCAGACTAGAGAAGGCCACCATTTGATAAAGATACACACAAAGAGACACACACAGATAAACATATGTTTGTAAATATATATGCATATCAACCATAATAGGAACACTTCTATTTATCAGTTCTTTTTCTGGAAGTGTACAGCATCATCCTTCATAGGTGCTTTGTATTTGAGTATTTGTAATACTCATAATAGTTTAGTCATTTGCAGTTCCTCTTTGAACAATATTGCTGTTATTATATACAACATTCTCTTGATTCTGCTCATTTCATTGTTCATTTTTTCATGCAAATCTTTTCCTGTTTTTTTCTAAAACCAGCCTGCTCATCATTTCTTACTACACAGTAATATTTCATCACAATCATATACCACACAATTTGTTTAGCCATTCCCCAAATGATCCCCTCAATTTCCAGTTCTTTGCCACCACAAAGAGCTGCTATAAATATTTTAGAACATATAGATCCTTTTCCTTTTTCCCTGATCACCTTGCTGGGTAAAAGGGCATACTCAGTTTTATAACTCTTTGGACATAATGCTGGATTGCTTGCCAAAATTGTTGGATCAGTTCACAGTTCTACCAACAGTGTATTAGAGTCTCAATTTTTCCATATCTCCTCCAACATTTGTTAATTTCCCTTCTTATTGTTTTAGATTCTGGCTTAATTTTTAAACATCTGACTGGATTATTTTCCTTTTTCATTGGTACTTTCATTTACCACGTAAAACAATTATCCAATTAAAGAAGAAAATAACTAAATAAATGCCCATGTTACAATTTCCCACTGGAAAAACGTGCAAAAACAAACCATTTTCATAAGGAAACTACCTCAAAAATAACTTCTTGGGGCAGCTAGGTGGTACAGTGGAGAGAACACTGGCCCTGGAGTCAGGAGCACCTGAGTTTAAATCTGACCTCAGACACTTGACACTTAGTAGCTGTGTGAGCCTGGGCAAGTCAGTTAACTCTAATTGCCTCACCAAACCAAACCAAACCAAACAAAGCAAACTTCTCTTCTGCAAACTCTACGCACAATCTCTTATTAATTTGATAGGTAAAACTATTCTAAAATGTACAAGTGATTGGAACTGAAAGCTTACCTCTTTTGACAAGTCATTTCTTTCTTTAGTTTGTGCTTTATATGAAGCTTCTAAGATTTCATGTTTTCGTCTCAAATCAGATAATTCTTGTTCAAGTGCATCACGATCACTGATAAAAGAAAGTAAATTGGGATACATTTGTGACTCTTGTTGTCACTTCTTAAATTCTGATGTTCAGGTTCAACCATTAAAATGGACTACATAGGTATAATTTTTTAAAACACCGGTCAGATAGCTTTCATAAAAGCCAAATCTGCAATTTAGTTATGTGGATATGAAACGATAGAGGTGCCTTACTGTTAAAGTACACACTAAAATGACAGAATAAAAGAACTTTAAAGACTGAAGGGACCATGAGCACTATGGGGTTCGGGACAACCTCTCTTTTTTTTTTTTTTTTTTTTTTTGCAGGCAATGGGGGTTAAGTGACTTGCCCAGGGTCACACAGCTAGTAAGTGTCAAGTGTCTGAGGCCGGATTTGAACTCAGGTACTCCTGAATTCAGGGCCGGTGCTTTAACCACTGCGCCATCTAGCTGCCCCAACAACCTCTCTTTTTTAATCATAAAAGTATTTTATTATTTTCCAGTTACATGTAAAGATAGTTTTCAACATTTGTTTTTTTTTTATAACATTTTGCGTTCCAAATTTTTCTAGCTCCTTCCCTTCCCTCCCCCCTCTCCAAGACAGAAAGCAATTTGATACAGGTTATACAAGTACAATCACATTAAACATATTTCTGCATTAGTCATATAACTGCTTTATTTTTAAATAAGGAAATTAGGCATACTAGGGATAAACAACTTGCCTAAAGTTAATGGGTTAAAAAAAAAACACAAACTAGGGGTGGTTAGGTGGCACAACGGCTAGAGTGCCAGGCCTGGAGCCAGAATGACTCATCTTCGTGAGTTCAAATCTGGCCTCAGACACTAGCTCTGTGGGCAAGTCACTTAATTCTACTTATCTCAGTTTCCTTATTTGTAAAATGAACTGGAAAGGGAAATGGCAAACCATTCCAGTATTTTTTGCCAAGAAAACTCCAATTGGGGTCACAAAGAGTCAGACACAATTGAAAAATGACTGAACATGATGGTGAAACTGGGTTAGAAACCCAATTGAGATAGGTTCAAGCCTTTAAAATATCTATAACCAAGCATTTTCAAATTTTCTTGTAACAATCATCATAAATGCTTTTATGATAAAAAAGTGTTGTTTTACTAAAACAAAAGAACTTAAATAACCTTACCTAGTAAAGTCATTCTCAAAAACAAACTTTTTAGAGAAATGAATGCCTATGATAGTGTTCAGTATCTTTTCCAGTTATCTTTAACTTTTGCTTTTTCTATTAATCCTAAATCTTATCTTAGAATTAAAATCCTCTTCAGGACTTATACTTTATTTTTAGGTTTTTGGACAGTTTGATATCAAAAGTTCCTACACAGCTTCTCTTGGGTGCTACTATAGGGAACACATCTTCAGAAATTATTTCTGTGACTATTTGTTCATATTAACTTCTGAAGTCACAGCTTATAGATTTTTGGCTTCTGAATTTGCAGTTCCTCCTTTCTTTGCTCTACATAAAAGCCAGAAGAAAAAAACAAACTAAATAGATCATCTTTGCTGAAAAGAGATACCTTCCTGTTATCCCTAGAACATGTCTTCCCAATGAGAAAGGTGGAATTTTCCATAATGATAATATCTAACATGTATGCAATACTGTAAGTTGTACAATCTAATAAATAGATAATTAATTCCATTTTAGAGGAAAGGAAGCTGAGATTCAGATATTTTGACTCTAAATTCCATTTTATACCTACTTCTCATTGGATATTTTTTCTAGAAGGTAATAGCTCAAATTTGTGAATGATAATAAAGCAACTACGTGCAATTCCTAAGATCATGAAGATAGCCTCAGAAGAATAGTTAGCCTTAAAAAATTCTTTTGGGGCAGCTAGATGGCGCAGTGGATAGAGCACCGGCCCTGGAGTCAGGAGTACCTGAGTTCAAATCTGGCCTCAGACACTTAACACTTACTAGCTGTGTGACCCTGGGCAAGTCACTTAACCCCAATTGCCTCACTTAAAAAAAAAAAGAATAAAAAAAAATTCTTTTATCAGAAATTAATTTTTTAAACCAAAATCAAATTTTTCATACATATTTAAAATGCTTTGTTACAATCTGAGATACCATGATATCATGTTTTCAATTGTCAACACATGGCATACCATTTATATTCTTTCTTTCTAAAACTTTACTATATTTTAAAATATATGGTATGTAATTGTGAATGACTTAGCTACTCTCAGCAGTACAATGATCCAGGACAATCCCAAGGAACTAATGAGGAAGCATACTATGCACTGCTATAGAAAGAACTGATAAAAAGAACACTTGTGGATTGTACATATATAACTTGATTGCGACTTTTTAGAGGGGGGAGGAAAGGGAGGGAGGGAAAAAAAATTTGGAACTCTAAATCTTATGAAAATGAATGTTGAAAAACTACCCTTACATGTAAATGGAAAATAAAATAAATGTTTGTTGATCCAGCCAAAAAATGAGCAAACAAACAAAAAAAACATAAGGTAGTAGGAAAGCCAAATAAATTAAAATTCCAAAGGCACACAAACACACCAAAAATACTGAGAAAATACACAACAGAAAAATCATAAGGTAAGAGAAAATACCAATTATACTAGTCAGTAACTTTTTGAGTGGAGGACTGTTAAAAGTGAGTTGCGGGGCAGCTAAGTGGCGCAGTGCATAGAGTACTGGCCCTGGATTCAGGAGGTCCTGAGTTCAAATCCGACCTCAGACACTTGACATTTACTAGCTGTGTGACTAGGCAAGTCACTTAACCCCAATTGCCACACACACACACACACACACACAAAAAAAAAAAAAAAAAAAAGGAAGAAAGAAAAGTGAGTCGCGTATCAAAATTAAAGAGTGGATGGTGCCAAAATTGTTAGCCCAATTAAAATAAATGTTTCATGGATGTGAAATTTTAAAAAGTTATATGAAGACTTGAGGGTAAATGCTTTATATGGGAAGATACTTCAAGAACTGCTTAGATTTTTACTACTTGTTCCTGAAGCATACACTCCTGCCAGGCCACCAAATACCCTCTATATCCCCAATTAGAATGTAAGCTCCTTGAGGGAAAAGTGCTGTCATACTTGCTTATATTTTCATCTCCAGCATTTAGTACAGTGTCTGGCACATAGCAGTAATATATTTTTTTCTTTTTTAAAAAAATTAACCATAAAAGCATTTTATTATTTTCCAGTTACATGTAAAAAATAGTTTTCAACATCTGTTTTTATAAGATTTTTAGTTCCAAAATTTTCTCCCCCCTTCCCTTCCCTCCCCCCTCCCCAAGACATAAAGCAATCTGATATAGGCTATGTAGTAATATTTTTTTCAATCAACTGAAAGTGATACAACAGAAGATAATGAATTATAGTGAGGAGTTGGTAAGTTATAGAAAAACTAAATAAAAGGGACAATAAATGAGTTCATATGGCTTAGGAAATAAAAAAGATTAACATAAATCATTAATTAATCCAAAGAATTAACTTTCTCCTTCTTTCCTTCTTCCTTTCTCTCTCTCTTCCAATTAAGGTAGGAGAAGATGGTGGGAGGGAAACTAAATGTTTGTTAATTGAAATAAAAGTTTAGAAATAATTAACTAAAGACTACATTGTTGTTGTTCAGTTATGCCTGACACTTTGTAACCCCATTTAGAATTTTCTTGGCAAAGATACTAGAGTGGTTTGCCATTTCCTTCTCTAGTGTCTTCATTTTACAGATGAGGAACTGAAGCAAACTGGGTTAAGTGACTTGCCCAGGGTCACATAGCTAGTAAATGTCTGAGGTCAAACTTTAACTCAAGAAGATGAGTCTTCCTGACTCAAGGCCAGGCACTCTATCCACTGTGACACCTACCTAGCCCTTAACTTCAAACAACTTCAAACTTTAGATGTCTAGTGTATTCTTACCTTTTTACTTTATCATAGTTCTCTTGTCTGTAGTCACCTTGCTGAATTAACTGTTTTGTATCTGCTAATTCCAATGCCAAACGCTGACATCTAACTTGAAGTTCAGAATGATTTCTTCGCTCATCCTCATAGGTCTATATAAATAAAAATTAAAGTAAACCATTTCAAACAGAATGTAAATCAAATTCTGTAATAAATCATTTTAAAAGTAAAGAATGCTTTTGCAATTAAAACACACAGCCCCTAATTTTTCTCATTTGTAGTTTAAGGTCTTCATATAAGAAAAATATATAATATAAAAAATCCAGTTAGGTTTCTTTTAAAAATAGTTTTTATACCAGTCATTTCTTTTTAACCCATGTCCCCAAGTACCATCAGACTTTACTTGCTTTTGTCACAGGGAAAAAAAAACACAAACAAAAAAAAATAGATATAGCTGCATCTAATAATTTATATCACATTCTTTATCTGTAGTTTCTCATCTCTTTATCAAGAAGAAGGACATGTATTTCATTATTAATGTCTGAGACCAAGATTGGTCATTACAGTTAATTAGATTTTGAATCCCTTTTAGTGTTGTTTTTGTTGTGTATACAATTTTTTTTATTCTACTCCCTTTATCCTGCATGAATTCATACAAACTTTCCTGTTTTTCTGATATGCTCATTCCTTACAGTGCAATAAGATTCCATTACAGGATCACAGAATCCTAAAATCTGGAGTTGGAAGGGACCTTGGTAGACATCTAGTTCAAGTCTTACTCAAAAGGAATCCCTGTGATAATTAACAAAATGTCAACCAGTCTCTGGCTTAAAGTCCTTCTGTGAAGGAGATCCCACCCTTTACTAGGGAATCATAATTGGCCACAATTTGTTCAGTCACTCCCTGGCTGAAGACCACCCACTTTGGTTTCCATTTTTGTGCTGCTGAAAAAAAGCAGTTCTGTATATGGGGATCTTTTGAGGCATATGCTCAATTCACAGTGGGATGGCTAAGTCAAACAATATGCCCAGTCAATGATTATTCTGATAGAAGCATAAATGATCTTCTAGAAGGCTTGCCTAATTCACAATGTTAAAAGCGTACTTGTCTTTACGCACCTCCTCCAACACAGACAATTTCCACCTCTGGTCATTTTTGGAACTTTGAGGGGTAAAAGGGGAAATCTCAGAATTAGTTTAATTTTGATTATATTCATTAGTAAAGATTTGGAACAATCTTCCATAAAGTTGTTGATAATTTGCAAGTAAAAAACCCCACTATTTGTTCATATCCCTAGATCAATTATCTATTGGATAATAGTTCTTGCCCTTATATACAGTGTTCCAGAAGTCTTAGTGAAGTTTTAAGCTAAAAGTTTTGGGATACCCTTTATATCTGTTGCTTATATATATTGATTATTAGTCTCTCATCAGAGATATATAATGCACAGATAACAGAATCAAAGATCACATAGTTTGGGGGTTCCTAACCTGGGATCCATGTGTGAGATTTAAAATTGGATATTAGATCATAAATCTCCCCTACTTAACCTTTCCCTTAATTTATCTCCCAAACTAGTAAATGGAAGCAGCTTTGTCAATAATCAAATCAAACAATGAAAGTTCTCAAAAACATGTCTAAGGGAATTCAGAATCCTGAGTCAGGACTCCAGAAGCCACCCCCCTTTGTTCATGCACAAAGAGAGTGAAAGGCTTACTATAATCTGGTAGTCCTAGGGCAGGTGCTGATAACAACGCCCGTCTTTAGCTATATTACAGGCCTGTGTAAGAGCCACAAACTCTTCTACAGTAAGTATCCAGCAGGTGGCGTTATTCCAATCGTTACACATGAATTTAAAAAAATTTTGTTTTTGATAACTGCCTCTTTGTATATTTCCTTTTGTAATCCTATGCATTTTATTTTATGCATTTAAAAATCATTCTGAAAAGTGGTCCATTAGGGTTTCAGCAGACATCCAAAGGGGTCCATGACACATAGGGTTAGACTAGACCTTGATTTAGTCTAATCTTCTCATTTTACAGATAAAGAAAATGAGGTCCAGAGAAGACCTGAAGGTCTAGAAAAATGAGTTATGAAACGGCTTCCTTTTAATTTTTTTCTTTTCCCAGGCTTCCTCTTCCTTGCATTTCCAATAAGAGTATAGTAAAGGAGGGAAGGGGATTTCTTGCTCTATCTCTTCCACTCCAAGAGCAGATCTTGGTGACTTGCAAGAGGTTCATGTGACCTGTGCATGTCCAGGACAGCACTAACTGGAGAATGGCTGGGTTTCTAGTTCTTAAATACCTTATTCAAACTGCTTTCTTTTATGAGCTCTGATCAGAGTACTCTTTTTTTTCAACTTTAAAAGTTTCCAAGATAATCAGAGTTCCTGAGTTCAAGAGTTGGGAATCAGCCTCCCAGAGTTGGAAAAGATTTCCCTAACCTTCTTAGAGATAAAAAGAGTATCCTCAACAGAGAACTACTTTGTAGTTTAAGGACTAAAAAGCCAAACCACAAAGGGGCAGAAGATGTAGGTTTAGTCAATGGATATTAGTATTTGCTCATAAGGTACCACTGCAAGATGGAGAATGTTTCTTTAAGTGTTTCTGTGAGTCCTTTAAATTCACACATTTTCTGTGGTAGGTGAAATGAAGGTTGTCACATAGTCAACAGTCATATTCTACAGTGAGACCCTATGTGGTAATTGGGAACCCTTTTGCTCACTTTGGACAAACCTAGATAACAATCATAATTAAGCTTTATTCAGACTTTCCCGGAGTTTTACTCAAAGGCAGGAGCAATGGGCCCAATTGAGATAATGATCCTCTTGTTGGACAGGCCCCTATATGACCAACCCCGACCCAAATAAGCCCAAAGTATTTACTGAAGTTACTGATGCATGAGTAAGATGTTTTACCCCATCCTTATTGCAAAAGTTAATATTTTGCCACTAAATGTAATACTAGATCTTGGTTCCTTCATCTTTTGTATCTTATAAAATGAAAGGATTTAACTAAATGGTCTTTAAATTTCCTTCTAGCTCTAAGATTCCAGGTAGTTTATATGGTTAATCTTGTTCACTGATAGGAATAAATGAACTTGGTCATAGTGATTACTTTTAAAGACACTGTGTAGTCTCTGCTAAATTTTTGCTTAAATTTTTTTGCAGTGACACATTTGCTGTGTGACCTTAAGCAAATCATTTAATCTCTCAGTATCTTAGGTAACTAAGACTATAAATGGCAAAGCTTTTTCACTGGTAGAGTAAGTTTCCACATCAGGATTTCCCTTTACCAATGAAATCATAATTCCAGACCTCTATCCCTCTCCATCAAAATTAGTTATAGTGGTCTACAGGTTACTTTGTTTTATCCCTCCCTGGTCTGGGTTATATGAACATATTTTTAACATAAAAGGAGCCTAATAAAAAGGCATTTCTGTTCACTAATTCAAGAGTAAAAAATAATCTAAATATTGCGCTTTACATTTTTGATGGAATTAAATTCTAATTTATTGTAAATTCATCTGGAACAGGGAATTTTTCCTTTAAATTCAACTGATAATTTAACTATCTCCTCTTTTCCTCACCCAGACCCCAAGAAAAAGCTATCTGTACTCATTTCTTTTACTTCCATTCCTTTTACTCACTGATTTCTGATTTTATCAATAAACCAAAGCAGCCCTCTCCAAAATGACCAATTATCTCTTACTTGCCAAATCCAATGGTCTTTTTTCAGCCCTCAGTCTTCTTGACCAGATGCATGACAGGTAAACAACCTCTGCTACTGTACAATCTCTCTTCCTGGGTTTCTATAGCACTGTTCTCCTCTTACTCTTTCCTGTTCTCTTAGCTTGCTCGTTGTCCATATCACACTATGTGTATTACTGGCTCTGTCCTGCACCCTCTTTTTCCTCTCTACACTCTAAGTGGCTTCATCACTTTCTGGGCCTTTATTTTATAATCTCTCTGCAGGTGACTCACAGATCAGTACACTCAGCCCCAGTCTCTCCCTTGAGCTTCAGTCCTATATCACTAACTGCTTACTAGACATTTCACATAGGATGTCCCAGAGACGTCTCAAACTCCACAGGTCTAAAACAGAACTCATCTATACCACTAACTGCTTTCTGGACATTCCATTCATGATATTCCAGAGACATCTCAAATTCAACATTAAATAGAACTCATCTTTCCCTCAAAACATCTTTCCAACTTCCCTATTTCTGTCGAAGACATCACCATTCTTCTAGTCTGCCAGGTTCATAAACTCAGCATCATCCTCAGTTCCTCATTCCAATTATTTGCAAAATCCTTCTATTTCTACCTCTACCATATCTCATATGTCAGATCCCTTTCTCTGTACTCACATAGCTACTCACTCGGTTGGGAGCTTTATCATCTGTATTATTACTGTAGCCTCCTAAGAATCTGAATTTTCTTTCCCCATTCAATTCTATCTTCTATATGTTGTGTATGCATATGTATATATGTGTGTACATATATCAGGAGAGATCACCTTACAATGAATTTACTATATTCATACAAACCAATTAGTTTAACCATTCCTCAGTCAACATACATCTGTTTTGTGTTTAAAGTACTTTGCTACTACAAAAAGTGCTATGAGTATTTTTTGTATATATGGGACTTGCTTCTATCTTTAATCTCCTTGGGGGTATAAGGGGATCTCTGGGTCAAAGAGTATGGTGGACACCTTATTCACTTTTCTAGCATGATTCCAGGCCTTCTTTCAGGATGATTGGACAAATTCACACCACCACCAAAGTATTGGTTGGCTTATCTTTCCAAAGCCTCTTCAATACTGACCATTTCTATTTTTTTTTTTGTCAAATTGCAGAGGTATTTTTTTTGTCAAACTTCAGAGGTATTTTCGTTTTCATTTGTCCTTCCACTTGTTTTTACCCTTCCCTTCCAATATCTACAAGTAAAGAAACAAAGAGACTGCTTTCTCCTCTCTTCACTGAGCAAGGAGGGGAAGGAGACATCTATGGTTTTCTAATATTATTTGCTTCTTTGCTCCCCAGTTGAATAACTTCTCTCTTGAGTTATCAATAACTCGACACTCCCTCTAACTCAAAATAATTCATTTTCAGGTAATGTGAGTTTTTGCATATTATTTTCATTCTTTCTCCTCTTTTCCTAGCTCTTTTATCTCATTTTGAAATCTTCAGCCTGATTTAGATCTTTTTGCCTCAGTATTTCTCTGTTCTTTTATTAATGTAATAATTTTCTTTGTAATAATATTATCTTTCTCAAACTCCTGAGAATGGATTTAATCTAGTCTTTTCTAGTTAACTACATTTATTTGCTTTTTTTTGTGGTTCTCCTGTTTAAAGTGTTTATGAGGAAACTAAAGCCTGTGTAACTTTGGTAAATTTGGAGGGAGAAAGACTTGAATGCTTCTCTTTTATTGTTATATTGTTCCTTTTGAATAAACTCAGCTTTGCAGGATGTTATTCTTGGACGGTTCCTGATCATCTCTGCTTTTTGTTAACACTGTTTTTTGTTAGAAAAGGAATAGTCTTGGATTAATTAATTAAATGTATTTTCCTTGACAGAAAAAGGTACTTTTCTTGGCTGCTTCCTTGCAATATTTGTCTTCTGGCGCTAAAATGTGAAGTTTAATCATTACATTCCTTGGTTACTCAAGCTTAGAGATTTCTCTGTCAGAATCTATGGATTCTCTGAATGTTTACTATGCCCTCTTTAATAGCTATCAACAACAGTACAGTATTCAGACTTTTCACTTTATCATGCCTTTCTGGGATATCCATGACTTTCAAATTATCTCTGTGCTGCATATCTTCTGTGTTAGTCACTTTGGCACAGAACTTGGATTTTAAAATGTTTTTTCTCCTTATTTGTCAAATTTTCCTCCAGATGAATAATACTGTTTCATACTTTCTATTTTCTCTTCTCAAGCCTTTATTACCTTTGATTCTGTTGTGTTCTAAATGATCTATTCTCTCATTTGTAGTCTGATGTGTGAATCAGAAAAAATGGTAGTGACAAAATTCACCTCAGCCAAAGCTCTAAAGTGATGCCCACTGTCATTGGTTATAAGAGGTACATGGCAGGTTAAAGTAGAGATAATGGTATAGAGTATGGATTTTTCACTAAACTCTCAACTGTTATTTCAGGAGTGTAGAGGTACCATTCTGTTTTCTAATTGGCTAATTATTTATTGAATAAAGGTATTAGGATGTGATTCCTATGCTGAGAGTCAGCTTACTTTACCATCTTGCATCTCAGTTAGTTGAAAGTAGAACTCAAAATACATTTTCCCCTAGGAACAATTTCATAAACGTCAGTTCACTCCCCAGGCTGATTCAGAAAAGTCCATTTATCCATTGTGTAACTAAAATTACAAATTAAATAATGAAAACTCACTGACTAAAATAACATCTGATTTAAAATTAAATTTTTATCTAAAATATAAAATGGCTTAAAAAAGATAGAGACTAGCACTTTTTAAATAGCCAAGAGATATACAAATCAAAATGAAGTTACTTTAAATATAATTAATTTCATTTATATCTTTTATGCCTCACACTTTGCAACCTGGGATCTCTGTGGTAACGTGTATGTCAGCATACTATTAAACAACATATTAATGAATAGACTTATCTCTTTCATGTAGAGAGACAGGATAGCTATCAGATTGGAAATAGGATATTATGCCTTTCATTCTAAAATCATAGTTCAAAACTTAAGTAACATATTAGTTAATTTTTAAAAACTGAATTGACAAATAGATTCTTGGATATAAAATAGTCGCAACACATAATCTGTAAGTCTTGCTCACCACTAACAAATTTCCCCTGAACAGCTAAATGTTGAATATAAAGAATATTTAAATTACCAAACAATTGTGCTTATTTCACATGCTAGCAAGGTTATGCTTAAGATTCTACAAGCTAGGCTTCAGCAATATGTGAATCAAGAATTACCAGAAGAGCAAGCTAGTTTTTGAAGAAGCAAAGGAACTAGAGATCAGATTGCCAGCATTTACTGGATTATAGAGAAAGCAAGGGAGTTCCAGAAAAACAGTGACCTCTGCTTCATTGACTACACTAAAGCCTTTGACTGTGTGGATCACAACAAAATGTGGCAAGTCATCAAAGAGATGGGAGTACCAGATCATCTTACTTGTCTCCTGAGGAACCAATATCTGGGCCAAGAAGCAACAGTCAGACCCAAACATGAAATAACTGATTGGTTTAAGATTGGAAAAGGAGTACAACAAGGCTGTATATTGTCACCCTATTTATTTAACTTATATGCAGAGCATATCATGCAAAATGCCAGGCTGAATGAGTGAAAAGCTGGAATTAATGCTGCCAGGAGAAATATCAACAATCTCAGACAGGCAGATGATAACACTTTGATGGCAGAAAGTGAAGAAGCATCAAGAAATTTTTATTTTCATTAATCTCTAAATGAAAGTTATCATTTCCTTCCATTGAGAATGTAGACAACAAATCAATGTTCTGAGAAGAGATCTACAGGTTTCTTTTTTTTTCACTGTACCCATGAAGGTTTAATTGATATAGAAAATATGGAGCAAAACAAAGGGTTTGTTGCCAAGTTATTAAGGAAACAATAGTCATTCCTTTGTTAGTCAAGTAACAAAGTGAATCCAAGAATCTAAAGTAAATCCACCTCTTTGATTACGTATCCCCTTCCCTACAGTCCAATTATATAGAGATTTCAACCAGTACAAGACACTTCATTCTCTACAGAAAAACTCCAAAAAGGAAGGGCCAGAACATAGGTTTCACCAGCCTGCCAGAGGGGTCCATGAAACAAAAAGGGTTAGGAATTCCTGCTCTTGAGGATCTTTTGATTTCACAACTAAGTGAAATACAAGTCTGTTTTGCTACTAACACTAAGCAAGTCGTACTTTTCCAGTTATTAATTGAGATTCCTACTCTACAAAGAACCACATGTTTCTCAGACCCTGAAATCATTTTAAAACTTTGAGACAGGCATAAGTGCATAAATGTATGCATTTAAAAGTCTGCTATAGTTATTAAAATAGATACGAATAGTTTGCTTATGACAGGTGAGTTTTCCTTCATATTTTTCATTTATTTGATCATAGGTTTCAAACAGATTATTCATTTTAATTTAAGAGAATTTAAATTCAAGAAACCTTTACTAGATGTCTACTCTGTGCAGGGAAGTAATAATAGAGACAGTTATAGAGTGCTGGTCTTGGAGCTAGGAAGACCTCAGATTCCTGCCTTATACTAGAATAGAGAGAGAACCCTGGGAAAATTAATTAACTTTTTTTTTTTTTAAAGTGAGGCAGTTGGGGTTAAGTGACTTGACCAGGGTCACACAGCTAGTAAGTGTTATGTGTCTGAGGCCAGATTTGAACTCAGGTACTCCTGACTCCAGGGCCCGTGCTCTATCCACTGCGCCACCTAGCTGCCCCAATTAATTAACTTTTTGAAGCCAAGGTTTCCTCATCAATAAAATGATGCTAATAAAAGCACATTTTATAAAACTATGTAAGCTTCAAGTGATATAATGTACATAAACCGCCTTATAAAAGGAAAATAGGATATATAAATGTGAAAATAGGATATGTAAATTTATAAATAAATATAAATTTTTATTAATAAAAACATGATTTATAATTTTAGGTATTGAGGAAACTTCCAAAAATTCATTGTTTTGAGTGGCTTTAGACATCAAAGTTATGCTATAAAAAGTAGTGTGGCCACTTTCTGTAATTGCAAAACTATTCTAAAAATGCCACCATTTATCTTTGTTATTTTTCACATGCTAGAAAACTTTTATCATGGTTCTATTTCTTTGCAAATAGTACCAATAAAAGTTCATTATTTTGAAATTCTACTCGAAAACTAAAATGCTTTAAATTTCTGATGTAGGAATTGTGTCTCATTATCCTTGGTCATCTCATTACACTTATATATATTCACTATACTTAAATGTTATTGTCCAGCTGACCTTTTCCTTTAACTTTCCTAACACCAGTTATTATTATTATTTTTTTTTTAAAGTGAGGCAATTGGGGTTAAGTGACTTGCCCAGGGTCACACAGCTAGTAAGTGTTAAGTGTCTAAGGCTGGATTTGAACTCAGGTACTCCTGAATCCAGGGCCAGCGCTTTATCCACCGCACCACCTAGCCGCCCCAACACCAGTTATTTTTACTTGTTATATCTTCCTCATTCACTCCTTCAAGCCACAAGGTTAAAACTCTTATTTCTATAAAAGGGAGAAATGTAGGACTTCATGAAGTGCTTGAGTATTATCCATCTGCAGTTTAAAAAACCCCAAAAGACAAACTGGAGAGCTTAAAGTTAATCTTGAATTCTGATTCTGCTTTTTCATTTTGTCATTTGTCATTTCACTTTTATAATACAGAATTCAAGGATTTCACTTTTTTTTTTATTATGATGCTTTAGAGAACTGTGATTTCATTGGTTGTGGGTATTCTCTCTAAAAATGTACATGGAAGTCTATGGTCTTTCAGAGTTACTGTGCCTGAAAAATTCACTACCCTATAGCCATTCTGTTGGTGAGCTTTTCTGGCTTCAGCTGAAAATGGGCCTCACACAACAGACATTCAGCTTGGTAGCACCTGTCAGAGCTCGTTCCCTATTTATACAGGCTTAAAGAAACAAAAGGTCACCCTCATACCAGGATGAAGCATCAGTGTAAGACCTTCATGTAGGTTCCAATGAAGCACAGTCCAATGTGGGAACAAAATATCTAAGATATATTAAGAAGCAAAGATTTACCAAAAAAAGGAAAAAAAAAAAGACATGGATGAGAATCACAAAAGAAGAAAAGATAAGGCCAATTAATAACAATAATTAGCATTTATATTGCCTACTATGTACCAGGCAGTGTGCTGAATGCTTTACAAATATTATCTTATTTGATCCTCACAACTATGGAAAGTCAGAGTTACTATTATTATCTACATTTAACAGTTGAGGAAACTGAGGCCAAAAGGTTACATGACTTACCTAGGGTCATACAGTTAGTGTATGAAGCCAGATTTTTAACACCAGTCTACCTTGATTCAAGGTCCAGCTATCTATCTACTGCACTACCTCAGAGGTCATTTATGATCTGTATCCATCTAACCATCCAAAATGAAATTATACCTTGATTAAAGTAATGAAGTATGAGAACAATTACATAGAAAATAGCATGTAGAGAACCCTTGAGCTCCATTTCTAAAAGGACATGTTAAGACACAACAACAACAACAAATATTAAGTGCTTTACTAGGCATTGGGGGAGTTTCAGAGTTTATATGAGATATAGTACTTCACTTCATTAAACATGCTGTTTACTGTGGAGTAAAACACCAACACAAATGAAAAAAACAACAGACAAATGATATAATGCATCTGCCATTTATTACCTGCATGATCTTGGGCAATCATTTAAACTCTCTGGGTCTCAGCTCCTAAAATTAGTTGGTTGGATTAAATCACCTCTGAGGTTCCTTCTAGCTCTAAAACTATGATCCTGTGATCCCTGACCATTTTCTCATAAGAAACTAAATACCAGAGAGTTTCCATGAATTGCTCAAGGAGCAGAACAAGGCTTCAAAATCAGATCTAAGTCAGATGATAAAAACTGGAGTTTACAATGCTTATTAAATTGATTTGAATAAAACTATAACATAGTATATATAAAGACAGTTAGAACAATGAATCATAATTTAGCCCCAAATGGCTATAATCTCTTTTAAAATGAAATAATATTTTACATTAGTAAAAAGTGGTAATCAAGTTCCTCAAAACTATTTCTGATCAAAGAGTTGATTAACAGGGTCTCCAGGTTTATTCAAGGTCAGAAAGATTGTAATAAAATTGAGAGGAAAAAACTGTTAGGTTCCATACTGAGCAAACAGGAAGAAAACCTATGAAATTATTCAACGTTATGTTTTCCAATTTAATATGTGCTGCAAATGATACATTCATGTCATACTTAAAATTTTTTGCTAGTTTTTACATTCTTTTATTGTATGTTATTTATATATATGTAGAAGATATACATGTAAAATAGATGCATATTTTAAGATCCATAAAATTTATAATGAAGTAAAAAGGTTTAGTGATCTGGGCAGGAACTAGGTTTCTGTAACTCTAAAGCCTAATCTTAGATTCTCTACTATAAAATTATATTCTCTATTAGATTCTCCATTATTCCTGTATAAGTTCCTGCTTAATATACTACTTCATAATTACATCACTTAGAATAAAAATAATGCTATTTGCTTAATTAGTAAGAATGCTATTTGCATTAAGGAGATAGAGACTAAAAAAACATATCTTATATATGTTAACTCCTGAATCTCCTCTTCATAACCTGTTTTAAACCATATATAGGAAGTAAATTAATACTTTCTCTGTGGTATCTATCTATGCAAAGCTTTAACTTATTTCTCAATGAATTTGTTAAGTACTCTAGGATCACTCATTTAAACAAATATGATTAAGCACCTGTTACTATAATGCACTGTGCAGGCACTATAGATACAAAAGTAGCGATTTATATTCTGGGGAGATTTCAAACAGTGGAGAAGAGGGAGAGCCTTCTAGGAATGAGGAAGAACCTGTTCAAAAGCATGATGACTGGAGATGGAAAGTCATGGCACAGCCAAAAGCAAGAAGGTCAATTTGACTGTATTACAGAATATATGGGGGGAAATGTGTAGGAGTCCTGGAAAGACAGGTTGAAACCAGATAACAAAGAGCCTTAAATGCCAAACGAAGGAGTTAATATTTGATGCTGGAGGCAAGAGAGAGCCATTCAATCTTCTTGGGTTAGACCAGTGGTTGGGAATATCAATTTGGCAGCTTTGTGGAAGATGGACTGAAGAGGAAAAGGGACTGATCCCTGAGAGCTGACAACATAAGAATGTACGGTAAGTGGTTCAGTAGATAGAGTGCTGGGCCTGGAGTCAGGATGACCTGAATTCAAATCCAGCTTCAGATAGTCATTAGCTGAATAACTATGGGCAAGTCACCTTATCTGCAGAACGGGGATCATTATAGCACCTACCTCGCAGGGTTGTTGTGGGGATCAAAGGAGACATTTGTAAAGTACTTATCAAAGGGCCTGATACATAGCAGGTACTTAACATAGCAGGTACTTGTTCCCTTCCCCTATTTATGAAGGTACTTTAGCAGGCAGCTGGGTTTGGACTTGATGAGGAAGATCTGAGTTTAAATTTTGCCACTCAGAGTTTCTAGCTGTGAAACCCTGGGCAAGTCACATAACTTCTTTGAGCCTTAGTTTCCTCATCTATAAAACAGAGATAATAATGAAGCACCAATTTCACAGGGTTGCTGTGATGATCAAATGAGATAACATATGTAAAGTGCTTGGCAAACCTTAAAAATACCACATGAATATTTGTTTAAAAAAATCAGTTGAGGGGCAGCTATGTGGCACAGTGGATAGAGAACCAGCCCTGGAATCAGGAGGACTTGAGTTCAAATGTGATCTCTTGACACTTGACACTTACTAGCTGTGTGACCCTGGGCAAGTCACTTGACCCCAATTGCCTTACCCTCCCCCCCCAAAAAAATCAGTTGAGTCTGAGAAGACCCTAGAAAATAGGCCGTATTCTGATAACCATAACACATTATAAAAAACTCAATGACAAGAATGTGTCACTTGTTAAAATGCCTACTTTTTGTCCAATGCAAATAAAAACTTGCTTTTGAACGTTTAAGTTCAGTCTAAAAGTTACCTTGCAGGTTTTGTTTCCAGAAATATAATGAGGCTGCTGAACAAGGAAGTATCTTGAGTAAAACATACTTTCATTGCTTCCTAGTCACCCAAGTTTTCACAAGAAAAATTTTTTTTTTACTTTGGTATTTCCTCATGGAACTTAATAGCCATTTTAAATGGAGACTTATTTGTTCTTTATATTGAGTTGTTTACTTTCCCTCATTAGACTTATAAGTATAAGTACTACAGCATATAATGCCAAATTAACTAAATAGCTTCATATAGTAGACTGTAATTCTGACCTATTATTGAAAAAACAGAATTTATCAGAAGGCCATAAGATCATGACATCAATAAACTCAGTTTTTCCTGATTCCAAGTCCAGTGCTCTATCTGGTACCCCAAACTGACAACACATTTGACAAGTAGTCATGTAGCCTTTACTTAAGACTTCTGGTGTAGGAGAACCTTCTGTCTCCTATAGCAGTCTTTTCTGCTTTGTGAAAGCTCTGTTAGGAAAGTTTTTTTTCCATAAAGCATAAGTTTGCACCAATACCTCCCAACTATTTCCCCTGGTTTGACTCTCAGGAGCCAAGGAGAATAAATCCAATTCCTTTTCCACAAACATCCCTTTTGAGTTCTTGAGGACAACCATCAGCATCTACCCTCTATCTTCTCTTCTAAAGGCTAACCATCTTCAATTCCTTTCAAATGATCCTCATAAGGCATGATCTTTTATAACTCCTTTTACTCTGGAATCAATATGGACACTTTCAAGCTTACTAATGTTTTTCCCTAAAATGTGGAGGGGAACCTAGAAATGCACAAATGTGACAGACATGTTTCAACATGATTAGAGTAGATGCCAGACTATCACTGTATAAGTTTAAAAATCATTCCATTACAAATGGCCTCAGGTTAAACCCACAATTTAAATTAAGAGCTAACATGTGAACAACAAAATGAAGATTGTTCATTTACAATAGACTTATGTAGCTTATAATTTAGGACAAGATTTAAATTAGCTGATAGGCTTTCTTTCTGAGGAAATAAGTTCCCACAGGGCTGAAACTGTAGATTTATATAATCCTTTCAGACAGAAAATTATATGGCTAATTTCATACCATCAGAATTTTCAAATTCCGTTGAAAGCTGCAAAGATTTGTTATAGTTTTGTGTGATCATCATACGCTCTGCTTATGGTTTTTACAAAAGGTAGATAACTTGCTTCTAACTAGGAGACAATTTCCAATGGCCTAAATTTAATTGAAAATCAGGTGGAAGATGCTGCCTCTTGTGTGAAAAAGAAATAAGGCCATAGTAAGACCAGGCATACGGGTCAACCAATCAAATTGAGTATATGTCTTTGACAATTTCACTCCTTCCTTCTCCCCACCTAAACATCCTAGTCTCTCCTAATGAACTTTTACGGACCTACCATTTCTGAATATGTTCATACTGTTTCTAAATCTAGTTATTTTCTTAGTTTCTCATAAGGCTCATAGATTTACTATACAGTGAGAAATATTTTGGTAGCTAGGTTAGCACAGTGGATAAAGAGATAGGCCTGGAGTCAAGAAGGACTTTTTTTTTTTTTAGTTCAAATGTAGCCTCAGAACACTTGATTGTGTGACCCTGGACAAGTCACTTAACCCTGTTTGCCTCAGCTTCCTCACATGTAAAATATGCTGGAGAAAGAATGTAAAACCGCCCAGTATCTTTTCCCAGAAAAAGTCCAAATGGGGTTGCAATGAGTCAGTCATGACTGAAATGAATGAGGAACAAAACAACAAAAGAAGTGCTTTTTATATTTGTCTTCAACTTACCTCCTCACATGACTGACTCTTTGAAGGGGACACAATGATCAAAACTTCTTTTGAGGGGTATCAGCAAGATAGAAGTAGAGTGGCCAAGGCAAATGGCAAGAGTAATCCATAGCTGAGTGCAAAGATATAAACCACTAGTGATAGAAAAGGTAGGATGAAAGATTTGAAAGCTGAGACAATGTATTGTTTAAACTGGTTAACTTCAGAGACTGAAAAGAATAAAGTATGGCCAGAGCAAGGGGTGAGAGACTGAGAAAGTAAGAAAGGGTGGAGAGCATGTTAAGAGAAAAAAAACTGGTTTAGGAGGGAGAGGGAATGATGAAGAATAAGCATAGGATAACATTTTCTACTCTGTTTCCAAAGTGTTCCTAACAATGTTCAATATATCAATTAACTTTTTTGTTATAATAGCATGCTCCTTCAAGAAGAATCTATAAAGGACTTGGTAGCTTGCTTTTCTAACTTTACCTATTAACTCAGGGCCTATCAGTTCTATAAGTATGAATTGTTTTTTCTTGATTGAAATGTCCAATTGTCATCCTGAATTCGTTTTCCAATTTTCCATCTACACAATCGTATCACCTTTACTACATGGCATTGTTTTTAGTCAGATCTGTCTACGAAATATATTTAGCACTAAAGGTTCTATTGCTGTATGTGATAATTAATCTTTAGTGCTAAAATATATTTCGTAGACAGATCTGACTAAAAACAATGTCATTTTAAATCAATGTTTAATAAAATAGTATTCTGATACATTCCAAACAGTTCTGAAGACCAGAAAATGCCCAAACCATCAGCAATATCCTCTTCTCTTCCTGCTTTTCCCTCAACATCATTATCTCACCTCTCCTTCTTAGGATTTTTTTTTTGTCTTTTTGTTTTTCCCTTATATACCATATATTCAGTTGAAATTTATATAGGAAGAATCATATAATTTGGGGAGTTGGAAGGGACCTCATTGAATATCTAGTCCAATCATACCTAAAAAATAATTCCCACAATATAACCAACAAGTGGTCAATTAAGCTTCTGCTTAAAGACCTTTAATAAGGAGAAGCTTAACTCCCCCAGAGGTAGCTCATTTCAATTATGGATAGCACTTTAAGGAAGTTGTTCCTGACTTTAAGCCTCTGTAACTTCCAACCACAACCTTCTGAAGCCACACAGAACCCATCCTCCTTTTTCCATATCACAGTCTTAAAATACGTTAAGATGGTTTCACATTCTCCTAATTTTTCTCTTCTCCAGTCAGTCAACAAGCATTATTAAGTGTCAGGCACTGTGCCAGTGTGAGGAATACAAAGAAAAAGTAAAAGACCAAAAAAAAGCTCTTAAAAGAGCTCATAATCTTATAGAGAGATAATGTTTAAATAATTTTGTACAAACAGCTAAATAGAAATAATCAAGAGGGAAGGAACCAAAATTGAGACTGGTTAGAAAAGACTTCCTGCGGAAGTAGGGTTTTAGCTGGAACTAGAAGCCAGTGAACAATTTCCTTTATCAATGCATGTCAGAATCTCTCTGCAGCCAACAGTCTTAGAGAGTTGGCTGGAGTACTGAGAAAGTGAGGGTGACAGAATCGAGGTCATGCATTCAGTGAGTGTAGAATTGGGACCTGCCCACTAGACCTGGCTGCCTATAAATGAAATGAGGGACTGGATTTATGGAAGCCCTGAGGTCCTCCCAGCTCTAATTTGTGATGCGGTCTCAACTGGGCTTGTTTGCCACTCCAGTGGCTCAGATCCCCAGCGTAGCTGGATGACACTCTGAGGCAGGAGAGGTGCTCCATTCCTCTGTAAATGGGTTAGGAGTATAGAAAATCTCTGCTCATTCTTTCATCTCCCTTTCTTTTCTAAGCTGTCATGTATACTGCCTTGGAATTACTGTTCCTTGTCTATTCCTTTTGCAAGAAGACTTTGAGAAGGGAAACTGGCACTTATTTCTTAGAAAAATTCCTATTCACAGGTAACATATCTGTAGAGAGGAGGTAGGGACACTTTCAAGGAAAACTCAGTATTCTTAGTATATATACTACTCAGGGATGGGATATACTGAGGTTCCTTGAAAGGTAAATCAAGTCTTATTGAATCAGCTACCTGCTACCTTCAAGCTTCTTTCTCCTTCTCTCCTTGACTGTGTCCCTGCCTCCTCTCTACTGCCACTACCTCCTCCGCAGTATCAATTGCTTGTGAAGATCCACAGTGGAAAGGGGAGTATGGCAAGCAGTCATTCTTCCATATGCGACCTCATTAGAAAAGTGGGCCTCTCCCAGCCAGCCCCTTGACAACCATGAAGACATTAGAAAGCTCAAATTAGGTTCATTATCAGGATAAGATTAGGGTATAACATAAAAGAGAATGTTTTTCTCTTAACAATAAATCCAATGATACAAACCTCTGACAATCGCTTTAGCTGGGATTGTAGTCAGCTAGTTCTTCTGAAAGGTCATTCTTTTTCACCTGCATTTCATTTACTTCTTTCTTAAAGATTCACTACTTCATAGAACCGAATCTGAAAAAAAGAGATGTCATTAATAAGTGACTTTGAAATCCAATTACAAAGTAATATATGCAAGCTTACACAGTCACCTGTTCATTAAACACTAATAAAGGAGAAATACTTTCGGTGGCCAGGGGCTAGTTAGTCACCCTTCAGGCTGACCCATCCATCATGATCAACTAGGCTATTTCATCTCAATCACTGTTTTCTAGGATTCTTTCCTTATTGGATGGAGATAGCATGCTTCAGGGAAGGAGTGCTGTACTTAGAATTAGGGTAAGTAGGGTCAAATTCTCGGCTCTGCCACTTACTCTTGTAACCACGTGAACCTCATTTGAGTCTGAGTTTCTCAATTATAAAATGAGTAATAATATTAGGTGATTACAAAGGTTCTATCAATCTCTTCAGTGAATAATCGTAATTTTCTCTGAAAGTATCTATATGAAGCACTTGCTCAAGTAAGTAATTCTTCTGTGAATTTTGGCTGAACTTGCATACAAAGGTACAGGAGAGATGTGGAGGCCCATAACGCACTATGATTATCATCAAGCATCAAGTGAACAACCAAATTTCCCAAATTTTAAATAAACTGGCCAAGTGTTCATTCCAAAACCCTTGTCTTTCTGTAAAAAAAAAATGATATTTTCAATGATGCCCTAGTATTAAACAGTTGTAAACAGATAACAACAGGAACTATGTTGCCTGTTATGGTCTCATTAAAATTAAGCGTTTAAAATATTTTTATAGTGCTTTTTAAAAAAAAAAAAAACTCACAGATACATATTCAGGATAGAAAGTATGATCCTCAGGAAGAGACTTCAATTTCATGTAATGATCTTCTGTTAACTCCAAGTCACGCAAGCTACGACGAATATCTCCAGCCTTCTCTATTAACTGATGATTTGTCTCCTCTAGCTGTTTCTGCCTTAATAAAATGGTTTCCATTTCCTGTTTCATTAATTCCTGATATTTTTCTACATTAAGAGAAAGTTAAGATGAGCTTACATAAACCTCTGAGGCTTCATTGTAAATAACTTTTTACTTTACTACAAAGGAAATAGCAACCCAAATGCTACTTTTTGCTGTGAAATGCTGATATTTCAATATCATAAGACAGATATGGTGATAATAGCATATGATAAGCTTGAGCTCTGATACACAGTTAGTGTAACTGAAAACCTTAACCGAAAATTCCAATGAAAATATAAACAACATCAACAAGTCACTATATACATTTAATAGAGATGGATAAAGAAACTAATCCCTATCAAATACCCCGCTCCTCTGACTTAAATCACTCCTTCCATTCATTTCCAAGTGGCAAAGTGAAAAAAGGCAACTCGATAATGATGCAAAATGACATTTGCATAATTATCTTATAGTAAATAGTACAGCTCTATTGCATCTTCCCCGAAAAAAACCCAATCCATTGCCAGCCTATTTTAAAACAACATGAGCAATTTTATCTAAGCTTATCTGAAGTAGGTTGAAAACCACTGCCCTAACTCTCGTTCTGTTTTTCTAAATCAAGAAATCAGAAACAAATCAAAATGCTGTCATTTATATCTATGACTCAGGAGTTTAATCTCCATCTATATTTGGGGCTCGTTACAGAAGTTGGCCTATGTCTGATAGGGAATGCTGCTGTTTAAACTAAAAGAAGAGAGCATCATTAAATAGATGTATTCAATGATTATTATTCAAACAATTCCAAAGTGTATTCTGTAACAAGCCTCAATACAAGCCACACTATAGTGTCACATTTTATGAAAAAGGAAGAAATGCAGCCTTTTCAATAAATGAGCTTCAAATAACTCACAAAAGTGGAATACCAGAAATTACATTTTTTTTTTACTATTTCCAGATATGCAGTTTTCATGGTATAACTAGTCAGAGCTCTGCCTTTACAATGGACATATAAATGATACTCAAAATGTGTGTTATTGTAATATATTATGTTATAAAATATGAGGTGTTTTAAATGATCATAAGCATTATGGAAAAGACAAACAAACGCCTAATCAAGAAATTCTCCACAGATTTATAAAAAGAAACTAACAATGATTTCTCTTTTTTGGCAGTAAGAGGTATTACATAAATCTTTTCTAAATGCATATGATCTTTTTTTCCATTGAATTTTTTTTTTTTTTGGTGAGCAATTGGGGTAAGTGACTTGCCCAGGGTTCACACAGCTAGTAAGTGTGTGTTTAAGTGTCTGAGGCGGACCTGAACTCAGGTACTCCTGACTCCAGGGCCGGTGCTCCATCCACTGCGCCACCTAGCTGCCCCTAGCATATGATCTTTTGTGCAGGTAGCCACGTGTGCTAGGCAAACCTTAGGGCAAAGTAATGGCCCCTAATTTTCTACAATATTATTTCATATTTGTCTCTTACAAACATAAGAGAAGCTTCAATAATTCTCTGTTCAAACATTTTGGGCAGATAAGCAAGGAGTAATGCAGATCATCAAATATTTAATTCAGTAGCCCAATTTCTCTACCATTTTTGATGGGACAATTAAAGACCAATCAATTAGAGAATACATCTTTGGGTCCACTGTTCTGAGGCATATATCATGCTATAAACAGGACAGGAAATAAAGCAATGATAACTTAAGTCTACTGTCATTAATATTGTTGCTTTTCAAATGTTTTTTACCTGGCCACCCTTTTTCTGGAAGGTCACTGGTTGTCCAATTTCAATGCTAACAGCTGCTTCTGATGAAGAGTATCATTAAGTTTTTCCTCCAACTCTTCAATCTACATAAAAAGAGAATACATTATATAGCCAATTCTCAAGCAAATTTCTTTTTAAAAAAGTAATCTTTTAGAAAGTGCTCTAAATCACTATTGATCAGAGAAATGCAAATTAAAACAATTCTGAGCTAACCACCTCATACCTACCAGAGTAGCAAATATAGCAAAAAAAGGAAAATATTGGATGTTGGAGGGGATGTGGGAAAACTGGGATGCTAATCCACATTGGTGGAGTTGTAAACTGATCCAACCATTCTGGAGAAATAATTTGGAACCATGCCCAAAGGGTTATAAAACCGTGCATACCCTCTGCTTGAGTAATGCCACTGCTAGGTTTATATCCCAAAGGTATGCCAAAAAAAAAGACCTATTTGTACACAAATATGTATAGCAGCTTTTTTGTGATGGCTAAGAACTGGAAATCAAAGGAATGCCCATCAATTGGGGAATGGATAAATAAGGTGTGGTATATAATCATAATGGACTATTATTGTACTATAAGAAATGATGAGGATGATTTCAGAAAGGCCTGGACCTATACGAACTGATGCATAGTGAAGTGAGCAGAACCAGGAGAATGTTGTACATAGTGACATTAATACTGTTTGATGAAGAACTATGAATGACTTAGTTATTTTCAGCAATACAGTAATCAAGACAATCCCAAAGGCCTAATGATGAAGCATACTATCTACCTTCAAAGAAAGAACTGATATTGATGGAAACAGACTGAAGTATGCTATTTTCCACTTTTATTTCTTTCATTTTTTCTTTTATTGGAGTTTTCTTGTATTGGAATTTTGCTTTACATAACTGCACATGTATAATCTATATCTGCTTACTGCCTTAGGGAGGGGACAGGAGAGGGAGGGAAGGAAGGATAGAATTTGGAACTCAAAACTTTAAATAAAAATGTTTATTATCAAAAAAGATTATCTTTTGGGCAAAAAAGAGAAGCAATGAAGGACAGGGAACTGAAAAAAAGAATGGAATTTTCACTTTCATCTTTAAAATTCAGATCTAGAAATGGCTACATGTTTATAAAACTTCAATGACTACTCATGAGAAATTGTGTTTTCACTCTACTTATAAATATGAGATTGTGTAAAGTAAAATACTGCTTTTGCCCAAGATAACTTAGGTTGTAAGACACAGATCTCCTTCCAATAGGCCATAATCTTAATAAAAGGGCTGAAGCATGGATTTATAATAAGCTAAAATGCCTTTGTATTTAGCAGTTTCTGTGTCCCTCCTTGTATTGGCATAAAATGATCTTACATTGTTTGGAGTCAGTGAATTTCAAAAATGAAAATGAAAATAGAAATTACATAGTTATTGAATAACAGAAACCTGTATATAATTTCTAAAATAATTAAGGTGATCCTGGGTTCTTGAAGGCTTAGAAAAGAAGTTCCACCAGGTTCCACCAAAACAAAAAAGGCTTCTTCAAGTATGAGCCTAATAAGACCAAGTCATTAGGTCCCATCAACATATTAAAAGATCAGCCTTATCAAGGACAGAAAAGCTCATCACCAGAAAGTTGGCCACTGGTAATGATTTTTTGTTTGTTTACATAAATGAAAAGGAAGAAAAAGAGCATAAAATTCCTCAAATCTGAGTTGTCCAGTGATGATTCAGTGGCTAAAATGTGATTAGTAGGCGCTAAGAATTAAGCGGATTTTACACTGTCTACATTTACTTAACTGATATTCTTTTTAACCTCAAACTTTTGACCAATGAACAATCAATAAGCTTACACACCACTGGAAGAACTGAACATCATCCATATTGATAGTCTAGGTCTTAATTAAAGGAGAAAACATTTAAACAGGGTTAGCTTAATCGAAGGGTGGCTCTGCAGGTTCTCTTGGGGCACATGAATAAAGGAGTTGCAAGGAGAAGTTTTCTCATCACATGCCCAAAGAAAACAAATTTGATTTCGCAGAGCACTTGGTGATCTTCCCTTACGATGCTTACAGGGAGCATAAGCAAGCAGACTACCATGAAAAAGATAACTAAAGTTTGAGTACCAACATCTGTTGCAGAAGATGAAGAAGTATGAAAATTCTGTGAAGAATTTTACAAGATCTTCCACGTAAACTTAAGTTTTGATTCAGTAACTACAATACAAAAGTAACCACAACAAAAAACTGTTAGAAAATGATTTACGATCAAGAAATGAAAGATACCAAATGCTTATAAGCTTGCTCTGAAATATCATATTTTCTTCAGTAAGGAAGTTGAAGTCATTGGACCCAGCTAGCATTGATACCTCAATATAGAAAACAATAACTGCAATGATATAACAGGAAGGGGATTTAGAAGTTATGCAGTTCAATACTGTCATTTGATAGATGAAGGAAATGAGTATCAGAGAAAGGTCACTTGTACGAGTTCTTTAAAAAAATTTTTTTTAATTTTTAATTTTCCCCCAATTACATGTGAAAGCAATTTTTAACATGTTTTTTTTTTAAATTTTGAGTTCCAAATTCCCTCCCAGCTCTTCTTATTGAGAAGGCAAGCAATTTGATATAGATTGTACATGTACAGTAATGCAAAACATTTCCATATTGGTCATGTTGTAAAAGAAAACAGACAAAAAAAAGGAAAAAAAGTAAAAAGACATATGCTTCAATCTGCATTTAGACTCCATTAGATCTTTCTCTGGAAATAGATAGCCTTTTTCATCCTAAGTCCTTTGGTATTATAAATCACTGTATTGCTGAAATAGCTAAGATCACTGTACAATATTGCTGTTACTGTGTACAATGCTCTAATGGTTCTGCTCATTTTCCTCTGCTTCAGTTCATGTAAGTCTTTCCAGGTTTTTCTGAGAGCATCCTGCTTGTCCTTTCTTATGGTATAATATAATAGTATTCTATCACAATCATAAACCACAACTTGTTCAGGCCATTCCCCAATTGATGGGCATCCTTTCAATTTTTAATTCTTTGCCACAATAAAAAAAGCTGCTACAAATATCTATGTACATTTATCTCTTTGGGATACAGACCTAGTAGTAGTGGTATTGCTGAGTCAAAGGATGTGCAGTTTAATAGCCCTTTGAGCATAGTCCAAATTGCTCTTCAGAATGTTTGAATCAGTTTACAACTCCATCAGTGCATTAGTGTCTCAATTTTCCTACATTCCAACATCTACCATTTCCTTTTCTGTCATATTATATCCAATCTGAGAGGTGTGGGGTGGTTCCTGAGAATTGTTTAATTTGCATTTCTCTAATTGATGGGCAGATAGGTGTTACAGTAGACAGAACTCTTGGTCTTGGAATCAGGCAGACTTATCCCCTTTCCCTTTGAGCTAAAATCTGGCCCTAGACACCGACCATCTGTATGACTTTGCACAAGTCACCCAACCCTGCCTATCTCAGCTTCCCATCCACAAAATGAGGTGGAGAAGGAAATAGCAACCATTCTATACTTCGCCTAGAAAACCGCAAATGGTGTCACAAAGAGTTAGACACAACTGATATGACTTTTTATGTTTCTTTTGATTCTTGTATTTTAAAGTCAAATTATCTATTCAGCTCTGGTCTTTTCATCAGGAATGTTTGAAAGTCCTCATTTTCCCCCCTGAAGGATTATATTCAGTTTTTCTAGGTAGGTGATTCTTGGTTGTAATCCTAGATCCTTTGCCATCCAAATAATCATTTTCCAAGCTCTCTGATCTTTAATGGAGAAGCTGCTAAATCTTCTGTTATCCTGACTGGCTCCATGATATCTGAATTGTTTCTTTCTGGCTGCTCGCAATATTTGCTCCTTGACCTGGTAACTCTGGAATTTGGCTACAATACCCATAGGAGTTTTCATTTTGGGATCTCTTTCAGGAGGTGATTGGTGAATTCTTTCAATTTCTATTTTAAAACTCTGGTTCTAGGATATCAGTGCAGTTTCCCTTGATAATTTCTTAAAGACGGTGTCTAGGTTCTTTTTACTTTTATTTAAAAAAAACCTTTTTTTGCAGGGCAATGGGGGTTAAGTAACTTGCCCAGGGTCACACAGCTAGTAAGCGTCAAGTGTCTGAGGCCAGATTTGAACTCAGGTTCTCCTGAATCCAGGGCTGGTGCTTTATCCACTGCACCACCTAGTTGCCCCCTCTTTTTATTTATTTATTTTTTTGGTGAGGCAATTGGGGTTAAATGACTTGCCCAGGGTCACACAGCTAGTAAGTGTTAAGTGTCTAAGGCCGGATTTGAACTTAGGTCCTCCTGAATCCAGGGCCGATGCTCTATCCACTGCACCACCTAGCTGCCCCTTTATTATTTTTTTTAATAACAACTTTCAGGTAATCCAATAATTTTTAAATTATCTCTTCTGGATCTATTTTCCAATGAGATATTTCACATTTTTTCATTCCTTTGTGTTTTATTGCTTTTTTGTTTGTTTGTTTGTTTTGTTTTTCAGGGCAATGAGGGTTAAGTGACTTGCCCAAGGTCACACAGCTAGTTAAGTGTCAAGCGTCTGAGGCTGGATTTGAACTCAGGTCCTCCTGAATTCAAGGCCAGTGCTTTATCCACTGTGCCACCTAGCCGCCCCTATTGCTTTTTGACAGCTGATGGAATCATTTGCTTCTACTTCCCCAATTCTAATTTTTAAGGAATTATTTTCTTCTGTGAACTCTTGTACCTCCTTTTATATATGGACCAATTCTATTTTTTAAGGAGTTCTTTACTTTGGTGATTTTTTTTGTTTATCTCTTTTTCCATTTGTACAATTCTATTTTTTAAGGAGGTGTTCCAATCAGTAAATTTCTGTATATCTTTTTCCATTTGGCTAATTTTTCTTTTTAAGGAGTTCTCTTCAGTGAATTTTTATGCTTCTTTTACCATTTAGCCTATTTTTGTTTTTAAGATGTTATTTTTTTCAGGTTGTTTTTTTTTCACCTCCTTTACCAAACTATTGATTCTCTTCTCATGATTTTCTTGCATCACTGTCATTTCATTCCCCAATTTTTTCCTCTACCTCTCTTGATTTTGAAAATTCTTTTTGAGCACTTCCAGGGATTCTTTTTGCACCTGAGACCAATTCACATTTTTCTTTGAGGCTTTGGATACAGCAGTTTTGACTTTGTTGTCTTCTTCTGAGTTTGTGTCTCCATCTTCCCTGTCACCAAAGTAGCTTTCTATGGTCAGGGTCTTCTTGTTTGTTTGCTCATTTCCCCAGCCTATTTCTTGACTTTTAATTCTATGTTAAGTAGGGCTCTGCTCCTAGGGTGAAGGGGGAAGTGTCTCAAATTTCAGGCCTTCTTGCTGTTGCTCTTAGAGATAAGTTTTCAGTTCTTTCAAAGTGGTATGATCTAAGGAGGTGTGGTCACCGTTTTTCTGGCTTATGCTTTGGTCTGTGAGCAACCACAAGCACTCTTTTCCACCCTGGAGCTGTGACAAGGGTCCCTGCTTCCCTGTGGCCACAAGCTCTGGTAAGCTTGTGCTCCTCCTTACCCTGGGACTGTGACCTGGATCTGTGCATGAGCAATGCAACAGAATCCTGCACCCAGTGCTAGCAAAGGGAACCCTGAAATCTCCTGCTAATCAGTTGTCTAACCTGCCCTCCACTGCCCCACCTAACCCCTTACTGTGTGCTGAGAGCTCCAGAAGCCAAAGCTCCAGCAGCTGATTCTGGTTTGTCCGGCCGGTGCTCCACTCTTACCCTGGCATGACAGACCTTTTCCGCCAAACTTCTAAGTTGTCTTGGGCTGGAAAACTGTTTCACCCCATCCTTTTGTGGGTTTTGCCACTCCAGAATTTGTTCTGAGATGTTATTTAAAGTTGTTTGGAGGGAAATTTAGGAGAGCCCCGGCAATTCCCTGACTTTTCTCTGCCACCTTGTCTCTGTCCCTGTGACTTATACGATTTATACAGCTAGTAAGCAGCAGGGCCAAAATCTTAACCTAGGTCTCCTGATGTGAAACACAGTGTTCTATTACAGCACAGGGCTTCTTAGGGAGCACATGAATAGAGATGGAGCAGTTATTTCACAACTTTCATTCATTACACACATATTAGGGCACTGTATTGAGCACAGGGGTAACAAGTCAAAGCAAAAACAGTTCCTACAGACAAGGAGCTTATATCCTAATAGAAGAGGCAACATACAAATGATAAACACAGAAGGGAGGCACTAGCAGCAGAGGGGCAAGGAAAAGCCTTTTGCAGAAGGTGGGATCTGAGTTGTTTTGAAAGAAGCCAGGGAAGTTAAGAAGCAGAGGTAAGCAGGGAGAGCATTCTCCGTATGAGGGACATCAAGAAGCATTTATTAAACACTTACTATGTGCCAGGCACTGTGCTAAGTGCTGAGGATACAAAGAAAAGCAAACACACAGTTCATACCCTCAAAGAGAATACATTCTAATGGAGGAGAAAACATGTAAACAATTTTGTATATGGATGTGAAAGATACATACATGGTCAGTGGAAGGCACTAGCAGCATGGTGGTAGTGAAAGGTTGTGAAGGAACTCCCTTGGAAAGGCCTCCTACAGAAGAGTTGGGCTGAATCATGAAGGAAAAGAGGGAAACCAGGCAGCAGAGGTGAGGAAAGGGAACATTCTAGGCATGAGGAGCAAGGGCACAGTCTCTGCAAATATACAGTCAGGAGATGGTATTTTGTATGAGCAGAACAGCATGTAGCCCTGTGTCATATCTGAGTGTATGGAAAGGAATAAAGTTTAAGATAACTTGAAAGATAGAATGGGTTCAGGTCATAAGGAACCTTAAATGCCAAAAAGGGCTTTACACTGGCTTCTGGAGGCAATAAGGAGCCCTCTGAAGTTTACTGTGGAAATAAGTGACATGATCAGAACTGCATTTTGGGAAAAGCATGACAGTAACTGATAGAGTCTTCCTTGGCAGGGCATCCATGGTTTGCAGGCTTGACATGGATGAAAATGAGTAAAGAAGACTGAAGAGCTGTCAGAAAAACAGGAAAAGAACCAGGTGAGAGAAGTGTCACAAAAACCCAGATAGGAAAGTATCTAGAAGGAGAAGATGGTCAACAGCTTCAAATAATGCAAAGACTCTGAGAAAGATGCAGATTGCAAAAAGGCCCTTAGAAAGAAAGAGAGAAAATAAGATGTTATCTGAGAGAGCAATTTCAATGGAATGATAAGAGATGGACAGATGGGGCATTTAATAAGTGCTTGCTATGTACCATGCTAGGTGCTAAGCACTGGGGATACAAATACAAGCAAGCAAAACAGTCCTTGTCCCCAAGGAGCTTATCTTCTAATGGGAAAAGACAGCATAGAAAGGGAAGCCACAAGGTGGGATACAGGGGAATGCCCTTGCAGTGGCAGGTGTGGCAATGGCTGAGCAGTAGAGCAGAGGGCTGCTTCAGGACTAGATGAGGTGGAAGCTCCCCTATCACAGCCCAGCTTCTCTGGGGCAGAGTTCAAGGTTCTGGTGGCACTTGGTAGAGTGCCTAGCACAGAACAGGAACTTGGTTAAATGCTTGCTTTGTTGATATGGTGGGACAATGAGGATGATGGCTGCAGTGCAGGTGGCACAGTGTGGAGACAGCTGGAAAGGAAGACAGGAGGGAAGAAGGCAGACTTTAAAGGGTTTTGTAAAACTCAGAAGCATAAGAATGAAAAGACTCTGTATACATGATGGTGTCCAGAACTGAGCACTAAACTTCAGATGTGGCCTAAACAGGGCACAGTAGAAGAGAACTGTCACCTTCCTTGTCAGTCAATAAATACTGATTAAGAGCCTACCAGGTGCCCGGCACTGTCCTAGCCCTGGACACTATGCTTCTCTTAAGGTAGCCCAAGACTACACTGTCTTCCTGGGTTTCCATATCACATTGTTGAACTTGGATCAAAATAAAACTCTCAGATATTTTTCAGACTAAGAGCTATCTAGTCATACCTCCCCAACCTTGTATTTGTGAAGCTGACTTTGTAAGGCCAAGTGTCATATTTTACACTTATATCTATTAAATTTCATTTTATTGCAATGTTCTAGTCTGTCCAGATCTCTTTAATCCTCACTACCACCCACTGTTAGGTAGCTCTGTGTCATCGGCAAACTTGATTAGCATATTATTTATGCCTTGATATGTCATTAATAAAAATGTTAAACATCACAGGGCCCAGCAGATCCCTGGAGCAGTCCACTAATGAATTCTTTCCAAAATGAAATAAAATGATTCATGTTTCGAGTTCAATCGTATAACATGATGCACCATCAAAAGCTTTACTAAAATGCTAGTAAGCTATGGATAAATGACATTCCTTTTTTCTACTAGTTTACTAATCTTGCCAAAAAATGAGACAGGGTTCATTTGGCACTACTGGCTCCTTATAGTCACTGTTTCCTTCCTTCATAACACACAGGGTTCTGGTCAAAGGGCAGAGCTGCAGCTTCTCTATTAGCCCAGCTTTCTAAGGACGGCTCAGCCAGTGCTTTGGCCATCTTCTATCTTTTATCTACATCTGCTTGGGAAACCTGAGCCAGGGAATACAGAGAGAGGACATGATAACTGTCTTCAAGTACCAGAAGCAGTACAGTAAAACACTGGATTTGGAGTCAGAGGACATGGGTTCAGATCCTGCTACTGTCAGTTTCTTATTTATAAAAGGAGAGGGTTGGACAAGATGGCTTCTAATGTTTCTTATGGGTCTAAGTCTAGGATCCTACTTGAGGATCCATCATATGGATGAAGTATTTAAACTTATTGTTTGGTCCTGGAGGCAAAGTTGGGAAAAATATGGATTCTCAATAGGAATACTGAGAAATATTTCTCAACATACAAATCAAGAAACTGAGGCTCAATGTGAGGAAAAATGTCCAAACAATTCAAGCTAGCCAACTGATGACGATCAATGTATTCTAGAGAGCTTTAAGAAGTCTGGTCTATTGCAGCAGATGCTAGAACACTATCTTACACTTTAAAAGATACACCTCAGATTTCTCTGAATAAGGAAACAATATGCCAGACTGAAAAATCAAACAAATGGGTTGGAGCTCTACTGAGGTCAAATGTTAGTTACAACTTTGTTTTCAAAAAAGCTAAATTAATCTTTTGGAGGGAGAATCCAATTTGGAATGCATCTTAAAACATGACTTTAGATTTATTTAGGGGCTGCAAATGTGTAAAACATTCCCTTTGAGGTTTCAATTCAACTTCCCTCTGGAAGGTTGCTTTAGTCCATTTTGTCTATTTCAATTTTCTTGCTAGAATTATGGAATTTCAGAACTTGAAGAGACTTGAGTGGAAATTTAGCCCAAACTGTTTCAGGGAGGAGGGAGGAGGGGAAATCTCCTCTATAGGACACTTGACAAGTGCTCATCGAACTTTTACTTAAAGATCTTCCTCGAGAAAGAGGGAACTCCCTTCCTCCCACGGCAGGCTATTTGCCTTTTCCCCTAGTCATGTACAATTAATAGGCCTCGAAACAGGCTCAATTCAGATTATGAAAGATTTAGAAAGCAAAACAGAAGAGACTTTTATTGTAGAAGGCACTAGAACTTCCTCCCCCCCCCCCTTTTTTTTGTAAGGTTGTTTGGAACTCACCTTGTTTAGTGCCTCCCCACCTCTCCTCTTCTTTTTTTTTTTTTGGCAGGGCAATAAGGGTTAAGTGACTTGCCCAAGGTCACATAGCTAGGAAGTGTCAAGTGTATGAGGTTGGATTTGAACTCAGGTCCTCCTGAATCCAGGGCTGGTGCTTTATCCTCTGTGCTACCTAGTTGCCCCTGGCACTAGAACTTCCAGAGAAGGGAAACAACATGGTTAGATGTGTGCTTTAGGAAAAGCTGCTTTGGCAGTTATGTGGAGGACAGATTAGGAGAAATCGGATGCAAAGAAACTAATTAGGAGGCTATTTCAATATTCTGGGCAGGATGTGATGAAGGCCTCAATGGCTGTGGCTGAGGTGAGGAAAGGGAGATTTAGCAAAGGTAAAAGGGACAAAACTTGGCAATGGATTAGATCTGAATAGGGAGGGAAAAGAGAGTCAAGAATAGCTCCAAAGTTGTCAATGTGGATGACTAGAAAGAGGGAGGTGCTCTCAATAGAAACAGGAAAGTTAGGAAGAGGGGAGGACATGGAGGTGGAGGTGAGAGTAGGGTTGGGTGGTGGGAAGGTAATCAGTTCTATTTCAGACATGGTGAATTTAAGATGCCTAAGGAACATCTACTATGCTGTAGGTAGCTGGGGGGATGAGAGATTGTGCTCAGGAGAGAGATGAGGGTTGTGTAGATCTTGTGTAGATAAGTAGAGAGACGACATTTGAACTTATGAGAACTAATGAAGCCATCAAACACAAATATATTTAGAAAATGGTGGATTGCCCAACAAAGAGTTGCAGGGGATATTAAGCATATGAGGGCAGGCTCTCTCTGATAATCCAGCAAAGGAAAATGATAAGAAATGGCTAGATAGATAGGAGAGCCAGAAGGAAGCAACGTCATAAAAAAAGAAAGTAAAGGAGTGTCTAGATAGGAGAGACAATAGTGTCAAGTGTGGTCAACTAGTCAAAAGGATGAAAAGGTTAATTTGCCAATTAAGATATCATCGCTAAGTCAACAAGCACTTATCCTGCACCTATGGGACGGACACTGAGCTAAGCCTTGGGGACACAGAGAAAGGCAAAAAGGAAGCTGGGTAGTGCAGTGGATAGAGTGCTGGGACTGAGTCGGGAAAACTTGAGTGGAAATTCAGCCTCAGTTACTTATGAGCTCTGTGATCCTGGGCAAGTCGATCAATCTGTTTACCCCAGTTTCCTCATCTGTAACCTGTCTCCCAGGGTTGTTGTTAGGATCAAACAAGATAATCGATCAAGCATTTTACAGAGGGTCTGGCACAAAAGTAGGCGCTCCATAAACGTGAGCTATCAGTATCACAGCTATCAAAAACAGTCCCTGCACTCAAGGAGCTTACAATCTAAGGTGGGGAGACAACATATAAACAATTAAGTACAAACCAGATATATACAAAATAATTTGGAGATAATCTCAGATACAAGGTACTGGCATTAAAGAGGACCAATGGGGGGCAGCTAGGTGGCGCAGTGGATAAAGCACCGGCCCTGGATTCAGGAGGACCTGAGTTCAAATATGGCCAGACACTTGACACTTATTAGCTGTGTGACCCTGGGCAAGTCACTTAACTCTCACTGCCCCACAAAAAAACCCAAACAAAAGAGGACCAGAAAAGGCTACTTAGAAAAGGTGAGATTTTAGTTGAACGTGAAGGAAGCTTTGGAGGCCAGGAGACAGAGATGAGGGAGAGAGAATTCCAGGCATGGCAGGTAGACAGTGAAAATGTCCAGTTAGGAAATGGAGGTTCATGTGCAAAGAACAATACGGAGGCCAGCATGTAGATTATAAAGTTAGGAATTGGGGAGTAAGATGTAAGAAGACAGGAAAGGTAGGTTGGGGGCCAGATCATAAAGGGCTTTGAATATTATCCTTGGGATTTTATCCTGGAAGGGGTGGTGGTGGTGGTGGTGGTGGTGGTGGTAGTAGTAGTAGTTATGGAGAGTTTACTGAATGGAGGAATGACCTGAGATTTAGGAAGATCAATTCAACAGCTACGTGGATGTTGAACTGGTGTGGAGAGAAACTTAAGGCAGGGAGAACAACTAATAGGCTTCAATATAGTTCAGGTGTGAGGTTATAGGGGCCTGTACCAAGGTGATGGTAGTGTCAGAGGAGGGAAGGGGACATCTAAAAGAGCTGTTATGAAGGTAAAAATGACAGGACTTGGCAACAGCCTGAATATGGAGAGGGAGTGAGGCACTGAGGCTGATACTGGATACAGAGAGGGAGTGAGCCATCAAGGATGAAACCTAGTTTGCTTAGTCTGGGTCACTAGGAGGACGGTGGTACCCTTGGTAACAATAGGAAACTTAGGAAGAAGGGCAGCTTTGGGGGAAGATAATTAGTTTTGGACATGTTGAATTTAATATGTTTATAGGACATTCAGGCTGAGAGTTGAGTAGAGAGCCTTATGGAATACTTAAATAATGGGGGTTCTCATGTAAGAAAATGGGATTCAGTGAAAAAGACAAAGAAACAACCAGAACATTTCAAGAATAGTTTCACAGATGACAAGGGAGACAATATTAAGAAGAAAAGAGTTGAAAGTTACAGAAAAGTCAGGTAGGAAAACAACTGAGGAAAAACATCCATTGGATTTGACAATTAGGGGAGTCACTGATTATATCCGCAAGAATGGTTTCAATTGAGTAAGGGTACCAAAGCTATTTTGCAAAGGATTAAGGAACAAGTGAGTAAGTAATGTGGAAGTAGAAATGTGAAGAAGAAATGTGATGATGAAAGAAAAATAGAATGATAGCTAAGTAGAGTTAATAAGTCAAGGGATGTCTGTTTTTTAAGTGGAAAAGACCTGAATATGGTTGTATTAGTGAGAAAGGAACAAGTAGAAAGGGTAAGACAAAAGTCAGAAGATGGGAGATAACTGACAGAGCAAGAACTCGGGAAGGGAAGGAAGAGGATAAAGGACGACAGGTTTAGGAGGTATCCTTGGCAAAGAGGAGAACTGTTTTCTTTCCATGAAACAAAGGAGGAAAGAGAAGAAGATAATACAAAAAGGTGTGGAGGATGGGAATTGAGGATGATCTCTGCCTTCTCAGTAAAGAAAGAAGTGTTGTTATTATCTACTAAACATGAGGCAAGGCAGCAGATGAAACCAGAAGAGACTATAAACTTCTTGAAGGCAGAGAACATGTTTTATTCATTTTAAAAATCCCTAACAGTGTCTTGAAATAATTGGCACTAACCAGGTTAGTAACAGAAACTATAGGCAATATCATAGGAAACTAATAAAAGACTTACTAAGCAATAGTGAAAACACAACTGAGGACAAACCAAATGAATTTATACTGGAACAAATCAATAATTTTATTCATTTTTCAAATAGTATCTAGAAGCCTGAAAGTGGAGGAAAGAAAAGGCAAGTGTTGCCTAGAAAAAGGTTTATCTGGGTGAGAACTACAGAAGGTCAAAGAAAGTAAGAGATTCAACTGGGATGAGTACACAGACACAGTGGGTACCTAGGGAGATAGGGCTGAGTCTGGAGAAAAGTGAAATGAGAAATGGGATAGACTGGAGCAGGGATTCTTAACTTGGAGCCCATGGATTAATCTCAAGAGGATCTACTAGTTTTTTTTTTTGAAAATTATTTTGATAATTGTATTACAATATAACAAATGTCCTAATCTTGTGTATATTTCATTTTGTGCATTAATAAACATTACTTCACCAGTATGTCGAAAGGGTTCATGACACAAAAAAGGTTAAGAACTTTCTAGACTAAACAATCAGAAAGAGTCAAAGGACCAGAGGTTATGATGAGGATGAACTTCAAATTCACTAGGAATGAAGGAATACAAGTATTGGAAAAGTATTACTGTGGTTACTGAGAAAATTTTTATAGAGTTCAGTAACTTGGAAGATGTGAAATTTTTATTTATGGTGGGGCTGATGATGGTGTGACCACATCAGTGGATGAGGGGGAAGACAGTGGTCATTGCTAAGTTTGGGAAACTGGCATTGCTCCATACATTTCTGAAGTCTATGAAACCTGCAGCTTATTCTTTGCAGAGTTCAGTTATGGACAACTTTTTGATTTTTTACAATACTCAAGTTGACTTAGAAATCAATTTCAACAGATAAGGTAGGTGACCACATGCTCCCCCACGACCAAAATAAAAACCAACATCTGACTATAAAGGAATTAGCTTGAGTTCTTCATGAGACAAATCAATTGCCTTTAAAGAGATACCAAAAATGGAGTCCCAGAAATATTTTGAGCAAGAGAGTCTCACTTGAATAAGTGTATATGGTCCAAAGTAATTTGGAAGGACAATGCTTTAGTATATTATTAGTAGCCACCCACCCACCCACAGCCAGTAACAGCCTAGTTCAGCCTGAACTATTGCAATAGCCTCCTAATTGGTCTCCATTGCCCAAGTCTTTCCCCACTCTAATATATTTTCCACAGGGATTACAAAGTGATTTTCTTAAAGCATAGGTGTGATCATGTCACACACTTACTACCCGCCCCCAACTCAATAAATTATAGTGGCTCTGTAAATCTCTAGAATCAATCAATCAATCAATAAGCATTTATTAAGTTCCTATTGTGTGTGCTAGGTGAATGGAATACAATTCAATGAATGAAACAATCTCTACCCACAAGGAGCTTACATTCTAATAAGGAAGATAAGTATACATACAAATATATACAGGATAAATATAAGTAAAAAATATATAAATAAATACAAAGTATTCAAGCCAAAGGTAAGTTTGAGAGGAAGGGCACTAGCAGTTGAGGCAACATTATCAATGATTAATGCCAGCATTTAAAAATCTTCATAGCCTAGCCTCTAAGTATTTTTCCAGTTTCATTACATATTACTCTTGACCATGAATTCCAAGATCTAGTCAAATTAGCTTTTAGAATTTTCCATTAGACACCACTTTCCATCTCCCATCTGTCTGCCTCATGAGGTCTCCATTACCTAGAAGGCACTCCCTCCTTACCTCAGCCTTCTGGAATCCCCTGGTTCCTCTAAGACTCAGCTAAAAAACCACCTCGTGGAAGTGGCCTTTCCTGAGCTCCCCAGCTGTGTGTGCATATGTGTGGATACACATGTGCCTGTCTCTCCTGTTCAAATGCAAGTTTCTTGATTTTCTCTTTTGTCTGTGCTCCTGTGCCTAACATAATTGCCAACACATAACAGATGATTAATAAATGTTTGTTGATTGATTGATTACAAATCCGTTTCTTTCCTTTAGAGACATACCAATAGGCTCCCATTGCACCAGCCATACCAGCTCTAACCCTAACTTCCAATCTTTTTTGCTTCCTTTAGTCACTCAACCCAATAAACTATATCATCCAACACATGCATATGAAGGGCAAGATTTACAAATTCTCTTACTTTTGTAAGATAGTCCACTTTCATGTTGTCAATAATTAGATTTTTCTGGGAGAGCTCTATTTTCAGCAACTGGATGTTATGAAGCAGTTCTTTTCTTTCAATAAGCTGCCTTGTGATTACGGTTTTCCCCTCTCTTTCTTCTGATGAGGAAATTTCATCTGTAGGCACTGTAGTTTCTAAGCTAATATCTTCAGACTCTAGAGAACTGGAGATGTTGACTCTTTTTAATTCTTTAGGAATTTTTCGTGACATCTTTGCTGCTACTGATGGACTTTCCTTTGCAACTTTCAATTTAAATATCCTGCAGATAAAAAAAGTTAAGATTAAATTTAAATGTACCCCAAAACATAAACACATATGTAAAGTACATAACAGATAAGATATTAAATTTCTCCTTCACATAAATTAGCTACAGGACACTTCTATGTTACTGCTTGGCAAATTACTACAGTGATTACACTGTAAACTGGTGTGCAAACTACTTAGGACAAGCAATAATTTTGGCATGGTTTCATTTTGTGATAGCAATGGTGTGTGTGTGTGTGTGTGTGTGTGTACATACTTCTAAACATAACCTATGCTCACTGAGAACATTTTTGTTTTTGTTTCCCCAGTGCTTAGCATAGTTCTAGGTATTGAACTGGTACTTAAAAACTAATGCTGATTGGTTGATTGGTAGGTACTCTTCCTGAAATACCAAGCTTGCATCAATAGTACTGGAATGGTCTTAAACCACCAGATTAATTTTTCTAAATCAGAACTTTGTCACATTACCCAATTCAAAAATCTTCAATGGCTGTTCATTGTTTACAGAATAAATTCAAGTTCCTTAGCCTGGAGTTTAAGTAATGGACAATTCAGTCTCAGGCTACTTTTTCATCCCTTTCACAACGACAAAATACAAAGCTTCTCTACCGCACTGATTAGCTCATCCCTCTTAAGATCCTCTTCCTACCTGCCTATTCCAGTTTGTTCATCCTATTAAATAGTGTTCAAATCCCACTTCCAAGAAGCTTTCTCAAACACCTCACATAGGAATGCTCTTTCCCTTCCTGCCTCCTTAATCTAAGTCTTTTCATTTACTTGCAGCTGTTATTGGTTTTTAAGACATACTGTCTATACATTTGTGTGTATGTGTACATATACAAGACATGTAACACTGGTATGAACATAGGCTGATCTTTTTAGACACAGCATCTAGACACAGTTGTGTATGAGACTATCTATGTATATACACACACATATAAAAGCATATATACACATATATGTATATATATACACACATACACACACTGAGAGAACTATATATAGATATACATCAATATACGTATACATAGATATAGCTATACCTACCTATATATGCTGGAGGCAGCTTGGTAGCTCAGAGAATAAAGGACTAGGCTTGTAATTAGGAAAACCTGTGTTCAAATCTAGCTTCTGACACATACTTGCTGTGTGACCCTGCGTAAATCAAATAATCCCTGTGTGCCTCGGTTTCTACAACTATAAAGGAGGATAACAACAGCACCTCCCTCTCAGGGTTGCTGTGAGCATCAAATGAGATAAGAATTGTAAAGCCCTTAGCACAGTGTCCAGCACATAGCGCCCAAATATATGTTAGTTATCATTATAATTCTTGGACTCGAAGTCGGGTTCAGCCTTGAGTTCTATCCTGCTTCAATTTCTTCCTAAATAGTAGACCGGGGAAATCTCAACCTCTGCCGCCCTCAATATTCCCATCTGTACAATGGGAATAACAGCACCTACTTCCCAGGGTTTCTGAGATACTGTAGGGTGCTTTTTTTTTTTTTAAATCAAAATGTAAAGGCTAGCTATTCCCACAGTAAGCCTTCCCCAAGCTCTCTTAATTCCTGCGCCCTCCCCGTGTTAACTGTACATAGCTAACGTCGTATATATTTGTTTTCGCACTGTCTCCCCCACCGGACAGTAAGCTCCTTGAGGACAGGTGCTCTCTTGCCTCTTTTTATATGCCCAATGCTTAGCATTGACACATAGTAGGCGATTAAGAGATGTGTACTGACTAGAACTAAACTGAGTAGAGGCAGCTTATTCTCTTCTACTGAGAACAACAACAAGGGGAGGCCTCCCGGCCCAGTTCGGAAGAGAGACAGCCGGCTGCGGGCAGGCCCGAGTTCGGGACAAATCATTACCATGGACGAAAGCCCCGGAGCTGGCGCTGGAGCTAAATTTGGAACCGTCCGCGCTGCCGCCGGTTGAAGCCTTCGTGGCTCCTCGGTTCAGGCCCTAGTCGGCAACCGCCCGACTTCTCGGGGAGGAAGCCGTAACCAGGACAACCGCGCTAGCACCGGGGAAACAAAGGAGGAAGCAGCGACTCGCTCGGTCCTCGAGCCATGCCGAAATCAAGCCCGTTAACTGGGAACCGCGGGAAGCAGCCGGGCATGCCGGGAAGCGAAGTTCTTAGAAAGGCTGGCCTCAGTCTGGCCAACCGGAGAGAGCCGACTCTTTGACTCCTCCCACCTGACCACGAGCATAGGAAGGTAGCGGGGCATGCCGGGAAATGTAGTTCTCAGAAAGGTCGGCCCCAGGAGGGCCAAGCCGAGAGAAGCATCTCTTGGACTTCTCCTGCGCGATTACGAGAGAGGGAAAACAGCGGGGCATGCCGGGAAGTGAAATTCTTAGCGGTCCTCAGGCGAGCCAACCCAAGAGCACCATCTCTGACGTAGGCCGTGGGTTTGACAAATCACCAAGGCCGCCAGAAGGGCCGACGGCTTGGAGGGCCGACCGCTTAAAGGCGCGGAGTTTGCCTGTCTTCCTTCCCTCCCCTCCCCCTAGTTTTAGTTCTTTACTTGGCCCTTTCCGAGACCAGGGCGGAACGCGGGTTGCATTTTCGTCGTCCTTGCACTTATCCAGCGCCTCACTGGCGTGTGAGCCGCACCGCTTCTCGCCTTTAAACTTGATCCGTGGCCCGGCCAGACCGGGGATCGACCAGCGAGCGCGATGCTCAAGTCCAAGACGTTCCTGAAGAAGACGCGGGCGGGCGGGGTGCTGAAGATAGTGCGGGAGCATTACCTGCGCGACGACATCGGTTGCGGGGCCTCAGGCTGCATCGAGTGCAGCGGCGCCCAGGAAGGGCCGGCCCTGGAGCCTCGGCCACGCGACCCCGAGAGCAGCCTCTGCCCGCAGCCCCACTATCTCCTGCCCGACACCAACGTGTTACTCCATCAGGTGCCACCCGGGGCTGGGAAGGACCGCCGGCGAGGCCGTCCCCAAAGCAAGCCCGCTCCGTGAAGCGGCGTGGGGCTCGGGGTGGGCATTGGGGCCTTGGGAGAACTGGGTTCGAGTCACTCCCAGGCCCCCTGCTGCCTCTGGGACTGTGGGGGATCCTAATACAGCCTGGTAGAATTGAGAGGTGGGAGGGCTTAAAAATGCAAAGCCGATTAAAACTAGAGGTTTTAACAATTAAAATGTCGGTAGAACACATTTCTTTGTGGTAAAGACCTTGTGGTGTGCCTCAAAGATAGGCTTAACTTACCTTCGAGTCTCAGTTTCCCCATTTGTAAAATGAGGATAATGGATCAGCTCTATATCCTATGATTTTCCTCTTGAGAATGACTTCCGTGGGCTTCGTTTTTGTTTGGGTTTTTTTCCCCTTACTAAGTTGGAAATTTCTGGATTTTGAGTGAAGGTGTGAGTTGGAGTTGAGTTTCCTAGACGTTTTGTGATTTAGGATAAGTCTTTTTGATCTGAACCTATTTCTTTATCCTTGAAAATACGGGCATAGTAAAAGTTGTATGCACATTTCGTTTGATTATTGTGCTGGAATGTGCTCATGCATAGGAAGCATTATGTAAATGCAACTTACTGGTTTTAATTTAGTTATCGTTCTGTTAGTCTTAACTTACAAATGCTCTGAGGCCAGGACTTTACTGGTGTAGTCAGAAACGTCAGCAGCTCTGGGATTCTATATCTATATCTATAAAATACATAAACACACATACATGTGTATATACGTGCACGTGCATATGTGGGCATATACACACATACAGGTGCATTGTATATATGCACGATATACAAGTGTATATATAGATATGCTGAAAAATATACATATGTGTATGCCATACACATATGCCTACATGTATACACATATATACGTATGCACACGTGTGTGTATGTATATATGTGTGTGTGTGTGTATATTCAATCATCTTCCATATCTATAAGAGGTCTGTGCAAAATTTGGAGAGCTAAGTTCAAATGAAGTAACCCCCTGCATTTAACTAGTTTTTATTCTTACTTAGACTCAGTTTTTAGTAGTAAGTATATAACTTAAAGAGTTTAAATTTGATGAAAAGGTATATTGCAAAAGTAGAGTATATTAGGGGCAGCTAGGTAGTGCAGTGGATAAAGCACTGGCCCCGGATTCGGGAGGACCTGAGTTCAAATCCAGCCTCAGACACTTGACACTTAACTAGCTGTGTGACCCTGTGCAAGTCACTTAACCTCAATTGCCTCACCAAAAAAAAAAGTAGAGTATGTTGGAAATAGGTATATTGCAAGCTCAGAACAATGGTATGACAAATTTTAACACTTTTTTTTTCTTATTTTAGATTGATATACTTGAGGATCCAATCATCAGAAATGTGATTGTGCTACAAACAGTTCTCCAGGAAGTGAGGAATCGGAGTGCACCAGTATATAAGAGAATCCGAGATGTGATTAGTGATCTTAGCAAGCATTTCTATACCTTCACTAATGAGCATCATAGGTAAGATAAATATGTTGAAAGTGAAAAAACTTCAGAGGTGTTGGAATGGATGGGAGTAGTAATTTGTAATTTTGCCAAAAAATAAGTAAATAAAATACTATTTTGTTTCTGAGAATATCTTACATTTCATCTGATCAGTTTTATATTCCAAAATGCTTTTCATATAACATCCTCACTTAATCTTCAAAAGTACTCTTTTTTTCCCAAATGAAAAAATTGAAACACAAGTAATTTAAGTAATTTTCTTGAGGTTTAATACTAGAACCATAACCATCTGTCTTTAAGGAATCTTCTGATTGATACTCCTTTGGGTTTAATGTTTCTCCATAGTTCCATATATGCTTCCAAAATTTCTCTGTTATTGACTTTAGGGCAATATTAACTGAACAGTGATTTTACCAAGAATTCTGAGCAAAACTTTAGTTTAAAAAAATTCCTAGGCAAGCTATGTCAGATAGAAAAGGCAAGAGTTTAAAAATATGAAGCAAGGGGCAGCTCGGTGGCACAGTGGATAAAGCACTGGCCCTGGATTCAGTATGACCTGAGTTCAAATCCACCCTCAGACACATGACACTAGTGGTGTGACCCTGAGCAAGTCACTTAACCCTCATTGCTCTGCAAAAAAATAATAAAATAAAATGAAAATACAAAGCAGGCTAAGGCTATATGGATCTTAAAAATAAAAATTTTAATAAAATATAAGTATCATAGTTTCTTTGTGGTTAAGACTATAAGTACTAAGAAAAGTAATATTAGGTTTGGATTTTTGTTGTATGTTTCATAGATGCTGTGTTATTGGTATTAAAGTATAATGATTTTTTTTAAAGTATGATATGATTTCTGATCTTAGGAAATATGACTGCGATTTTGTAATTTTGAAAAAAATTATACAAATAAACTAAAATGAGGCCTTAGTTACTCATTTACGGCATTTTCTGTGTTAGTCACACTTCCATAAAAATGATGTTGTAGATAGAACATTGGCCTTAGTCAGAATGACCTGGGTTCAAAGCCTGTGTAAGCCACTTGCTGCCAGTGTGACTTTGGGTACCATTTAACCTTACTGGCCTTTAGTCGTCATCTATAAAATGAGAAAGTAGAAGGTCCCCTCTGGATCTAAATCTGTGGAGCTATAGTCTTCCAATGGAGCACTAAACACAGGCCTGTACTTTTTTTTTTTTTCCTGGACCACTCTTCCCAAATCTCTTCATATCTATATCACATACTCAGTGCTGTTGTAGTAAAGAGCAGGAGCAAAACATTTTAAACTTTTGATTCCTTGTGCTTCTTGGAAACCTTGAACTACAAATTTATTTTGTTCAAATTATATGCTTTTCTCCCATTGCAAACCAGATAAGATTTTGTTGGGAATAATACTATGCTAGGTAGAGAAGAAGGGTGGTAGAGGAGTTGGCTGAAGAGTCAGAAAGACTTGAGTTCAAGTATCACCATGGATGCCTTTTGGCTAAGTGCTTTCCCTCTTATTCTCAGGTTACTCTTTAAGACAACAAGCTGCAGATTTACAAGTGCTGATCCAAATTGGTAGAGGCCGTGTCTGGTGCCAATGAAATAACAAGTTGGTCCAACCTTCTCCCCCTTCCCCCAACTCCCATTAAGGGCCACAGGATCTGATTGTTTGGAATATGAAATACTCTGACAAGTTATTATTTAGGGTGATATTTGAACTTTTTTATTTGTTCATTTTATTTTATTTTTTGGCTTTAAAATGAAAAGTTATCTACCTTCAGAGATTCATAAAAAATTGGTATGGCTATCCATAATTTCCAGTAGCGTTAAACTGTGTTCTTACCTCTGAAAGTATGGTATTTTAAGAATCAGACATCTGCCACCATAAATGCTTATAGTCCTTTACAGCTTCATTAAATTGAGTACAATATAAAGATGCAGAGTATAGTTTAAATGTCTTTACATTTTAGGTATGTAAATTGTTTTTTCTAAGAGTTTCATTGATGGCATAAATTCTGCAAATGAATTGCTTTTTGAATTTCAATTCGTAGCAGCCTATTGTAGTAGGCACTTGTACTATGTGCTAGAGGAGATACATAAAGACTGAGTAAGATCTCATGATATCTGTGCCCTCATGAAGCTTATAATCTAAGAGGATGTGACATATGGGAAGAGTATCAAAGAGTTGTACAAACCCCAAGTATTTTTTTAAAGTGAGGTAATTGGGGTTAAGTGACTTGGCCAGGGTCACACAGCTAGTAAGTGTCAAGTGTCTGAGGCTGGATTTGAACTCAGGTCCTCCTGAATCCAGGGCTGGTGCTCTATCCACTGTGCCACCTAACTGCCCCTTCCCTGTTATCTTTGAATAACTGTTTGGGTACTGTGGAGTAAGGCTGTAATTGGTGTGTAATTTGTAACATTAATTAGATTACATTTTTTCTTTCCTAAATAATTATATTCGTTTTTAGTATTTATATTAAAGGCATAATAGAATTGACTCTTCCCTGACTTTTTGATTCTGGTATTTCTTAAGGAATAAATTGGAAGAGCATTGTAAGAAAAGGTATATCTTCATTGATTTGATATAGTTGGTTATTAAACATTTGGTGACATGATATTTATTACCTTATAAGGCCCAGTTAGTTTGATGCTCATAAAACTTTCTGTCTCCAAAAAAGAAATACTTGATTGGTTCATTTATGTGCCACTTTCAGGCTTTTGATTTGTCTTTCATATTTAGAGAAACATATGTGGAACAAGAACAAGGGGAAAATGCTAATGATCGGAATGATAGAGCTATTCGAGTGGCAGCAAAATGGTACAATGAACACATGAAGAAAATTACAGCGGATGAGAATCATCCTCAAGTTATCTTCATAACAAATGACATGAAAAATAAAGAGAAGGCGAGAGAAGAGGGGATACCAGCTTATACATGTAAGCTAAATTATTTATTGTATTTGCTGCTAATTTTCAGATGTAAATAAGTCATTCCTAGTCAGTCCTATGACATGTTATAAAGTCATTACTGTGTTCACTATATACTTTTTTTCATGTCAAAAGTCTTTAAGTTAAAGAGCTTGTGAAAGATAATAGCATGTATTTTTTCATTCACCCTACTTCCTTATATTGGCAGCTACTGTTTCTTAACAGAGACTTTAGGCCACAAGGAAACTTAAACCATTGCTCAGACTTGAATAAGTAAAACGACTGTCTTCATGTACTTGTGTGCTTATTTTTTTAATATTCTTATTTGAAAAAAATTTATTTTTCAGGTGAAGAATACATAAAAAGCTTAACAGCGAACCCTGAACTTGTAGATCGTCTTGCTTGTCTGTCTGATGAAGGGGTATGGTTTATGCTCATGGTGGTTGTTTTTTTTCCTAAATTTTTTTTAAACATAGGAATATTGATTGAAACATGCAATCTGACAACTTTGGGATACGAAGCCTAAAATTATGAAGTTTAAAAGTATAATTACTAATGGGCAAAAGATACTAAGAGTTTTATTGGAAATAATTACTAATGTTATATTAATCTTTCCAAAATGACTGCCACAAAAAGTTGGGATCTGAGTTTTCAGAATTCATGTTACTCCTTTCTGTTTTAGGTAGTCTGTAGCCTGGCTCCTTTGTCAATCCTTTCTCCTTTTTGTTAAACAGTTTGTCAGGGAGATCAGGAATAAATTAGTTCTTAGAGGAATAGGTAAAATACCATTGGGGTAAAACGTCTCAGTAATGTTTTATTTATTCTTGTATAAAAGCTAATTAATTTTAGCCATATCTCTGTTTATCAGAATTGGAGTTAAGATGTTTATTTGTTCTGCTATCTCCTGTTGTTAAATCAATTAAGTGCCAGCTACGTATAACCATACCAAAAAGCCCTACTATACACAGTCTAATGGGGAGGGGGAAGTATAAACATAAGTTACACATAACACATAAAGTACTCTGCAAGGTGCTGAATGAAGGCATAAACAACGTGGTACAATGGAGGAGGAGGAGGAGGAGGAGGAGGATAGAAATGTGCAGATAAATAATGGTACATAATAAGCATGAAAAGTGATTACCAAAGTATCATTTTGACATCTGGAATGTCACAGCTAACCAGGGGGATCAGGAAAGACTTCCTGGAGGAGATGGCATTTAATTTTGACTTTAAAGAATGGGTAGAAATTCAAAAGACAGAGTAGGGATAGGGGGACAATCCAGGAACAGGAAATAGAGCAAAGACTAAGGTGACAAGAGTTTGCAGCAAGTACAGGTGATAGAAAGTAGGTCATTTCAGCTGGAACACAGAGAAGAGTACTTTTGGATGCGATTAGATAAAGAGTAGCACCAGGTGGTGGAGAGTCTTGAATACCTGTTAGGAGATTCTACACTTTCCTTATTGAAGAGTAGGGGGCTACTGTAGGTTTTGAATAGTCTTTAGGAACGTAAAGGGGGGAAAGCGTCATGGTGAGAAGATCCAAAAAGGAGACTTTTGTAGTATTCCAGGAGAGTGGGAGTAAGGACTTTGCTGGAATATTGAAAGTGGGAATACAAAGGAAATGATTTTGCAGAGATATGATAGGGAAGACTTGATAATCTTGTGGGATGTTTTCCTCTCACCATACCATATTGAAAGATAAAACCACAACTTCTAACTTTGGGAAGTTCAGTTCATGATGATGCCCTTGACAAATAGTGAACTGAGGAGGAGAAGCAGGTTTTAGGGAAAAGATAAGCTGCAATAAAAATTATCACAGTGGCATGTGATTGCCACTTACACAGATAAGCAGCTAAGGGATGAAGTAACTAGAGTCCTCCACTTGGAGTAAACAAGACCTAAGTCCAAATTCAGCCTTAGGCACTTACTAGCTGTATGACCCTGGGCAGGTCTTTTAACTTTTGTCTGCCTCAGCGTCCTTACCTGTAAAATGCCACCTACATCAGGGGCAGCTAGGTGGCACAGTGGATAGAGCACCAGCCCTGGATTCAGGAGGACCTGAACCTCAGACACTTAACACTTACTAGCTGTGTGACCCTGGCCAAGTCACTTAACCCCAATTGCCTCACCAAAAAAAAAAAATGCCACCTACATCCAAGATAATATTTGTAAGATATTTTGCAAACTGTACAGTTTGTATATAAATGCTACCTATTACAGCTATTATAGATCAAAGGAGGGTGATACACTTCCATCTTATTCAGGGAAAGCTTGTACAACTTGTGTCACTATGTTGAGAGACGGTGATTGACCCATTTCACTAGATCAGAATATTTGCGTAGTGCTGTAATAGACCTTAAAAGCCATCAAAAGTTTTTGAATTGAAGAGTGACAGTGTTTGAAAAGATAAATGTGGGGAACGTATACAGGATAAATGAGAGGGAAGAGAAACTGAAGCCATAGTGGTTGAAGATCTATAGTAAATTTCATTATTCCCCATCCATTCATCTTGAAGATCTAAATATTTTCTCATAGAAGTTTTAAAGTAAAGTTTAAAAATGAAAAAAAGAATGAAGACTTTAGGTCCCAGGAATAAAAAGAAAAAGATGAATTTCAGGAATGTTGTGAAGAAGAAAGCAATATTACTTGGTGACTCAGTGGCATAATATGAGAGCAGAGGAGGAGAGAGGAATCAAAGATGACTCAAAGGTTCAAACCGTGGTCACTGGGAATGGGACGCTATAATTGACCGAAGTGAGAAAAGATGTGATAGGGAAACAGTCTTGTGGAAGGGAGGGAATGAGGAATGTGAATCGAGAATAAAGGCATTTTTAATTAGGAGGAAGTAGATACCAGTCTTGTTTGTCCCATCATTTAATTGATGAGGAAATCAGGACATAGGAAAGTTGTGACTTGCTCAAGGTCACAAAAATGCTGATGAAGCTGGGATTAAAGCCAGGTCTCTTGAGACCACAGGTCAGTGTTCTTTATATTCTTGAGTTTTCGAGACAACAGGACAGCCAAATTGAAGTGTCCACAGGATTGGTGGAAGTGGGACCCTAGGAGAGAGGTCAGAATGCTATCTATTTGTTTCTGTTAGGTTGATGGACATTTATCATGCCATAGCCTGGAGTTTCCTTTATTTTAATTGCTTTTTTCCTTGATGCCAACAAATGTATGTCTTATTTAAGTTGGAAAGAATTTTTTGTGACTTACTATTGAAAACAGGTTTGAGTACATCATTACTAATTGTGGGGTTTTTGTGCTTTTATTACACAGAATGAAATAGAAAGCCGGAAAGTAATATTTCCAGAGCATCTTCCCCTAAGTAAGCTACAGCAAGGAATAAAATCTGGTACATACCTTCAAGGAACATTCAGAGCAAGTAGAGAGAATTATCTTGAAGCCACAGTGTGGGTTCATGGAGATGATGAAGAGAACAGAGAGGCAAGTGTGGAATGATATGAACTACATTACTTTTTATCTTTCCTCATGCATGCATTTAATGTATTTTACCAAGAAGATTTGGATTTGCTCATATACCTTTCATTTTGTCACTTTGGGGACAGTTATCAAGGCCTTGGGTACCAGTAAATCCATTCCCTTTTTTTGACTGTTTTGAGGTTACCATGACCAAACATACTGTCTGTTTTGCTCACTGTTCATATAATATAGTAATAATAACAAGATTTATGTAGTTCTTTTTCGTTTTGTTTTGTTTTTGTTTTTTTGCCTGCAATGAGGGTTAAGTGACTTGCCCAAGGTTGCACAGCTGGCAAGTGTCAAGTGTCTGAGGCTGGATTTGAACTCAGGGCCAGTGCTTTATCCACTGTACCACCTAGCTGCCCCCTGTAGTTCTTAATAATAATAGGGAAGCTACATGGCACACACATAAGAGTATTGTGCCTTCAGTCAGGAAGACGCATCTTTGTGAGTTCAAATCTGGCCTCAGATACTTACTTAGCTGTGTAACCATGGGCAAGTCACTTAACCCTATTTGCCTCAATAAGAAGGAAATGACGAGCTGCTTCAAGTATCTTTGCCAAGAAAACCCCATATCAGGGCAGCTAGGTGGCACAGTGGATAAGGCACTGGCCCTGGATTCAGGAGGACCTGAGTTCAAATTTGGCCTCAGACACTTAACACTTACTAGCTGTGTGACCCTGGGCAAGTTACTTAACCCCCATTGCCCCACAAAAAAAAACAAAACCCAAAAAACAAATAAACAAAAAATAAAACTCCATATGAGATCATGAAGAGTTACACAGAACTGAAATGACTCAACAACAAACAATAAGAATAATAATCATAACTAATGTTTATATAGCGTTTACTGTGTGCCAGAAACTGTACTACGCCCATTACCATTCTGACCTCATTTGGTCCTGATGGTGACCCAGGGAAGTAGGTGCTATTATTATACCCATTTTATTGATGAGGAAACTGAAGCAAACAGAGGGTAAGTGTCTCAGGTCAGGTTTGAATTCAGTCTTCCTGACCCCAGATTCACTGCTTTATCTGCTCATTTGATTCTCCCATTCTACCCATTGTAGCAGATGCTTTTTTTTATCCTCGTTTTATGGGTGAAAAAACTGAGGCTAAGGAGTTATGACCTTCCTAAAGTCACAGAGCTAGTAAGTGTCTGAAGAGAGACTTGTACTTAAGTCTTCTTGACAAGTCCAACATTCTATTCAGTATGCTTATTATCCTTTATAGCAACCATATACTCAGCTTGCATATGAATACTATTTAAACAATTTTCCCCAGGTCATATGGCAGAAGCTGCCCCCTCTATCTTCTCTGCTTTGTTTTGTTATCTGACAAAATATAAAATATTCCACCCTTTGATTTTTTTTTTTAAGTGAGGCAATTGGGAATGAGTTGACTTGCCCAGGGTCACACAGCTAGTAAGCGTTAAGTGTCTGCGGCTGGATTTGAACTCAGGTATTCCTGACTCCAGGGCCAGTGCTTTATCCACTGTGCCACCTAGCTGCCCCTCCACCCTTTGATTTTTAAAATTAAAAAACCGGGAACATTCAGTAAATACAATAATGATAAAAGGTAATATTTTGTTCAATGTAATTTTTGAAAATAGCCCTATATCATGGCTAATCATTGGAGATAGTGCGGGGGCATTGCAAACAAGGACAGAGTAGGAAAGATAGAGCATGCAGTGTATACCTATACCAAGCTATAGCTGGATGTGTTTTCATTGAATAATGGGACCATTTCTGTCTTTTTTCTACTCTTTATATACAGATCATCCTCCAAGGACTCAAAAACTTGAACCGAGCTGTTCATGAGGATGTAGTAGCTGTGGAGCTTTTGCCCAAAAGTCAGTGGGTAGCACCATCTTCTGTGGTCCTGCAAGATGAAGGTCAAAATGGTGACGATGTTGAAGATGAAGAGGAGAAAGAAAACACTGTATGAAATTAAACAGGTTTTCATGCTCAGTTTTATTTTTCTTCATGACCAGTTAAGATAAAACTTCATGGGTGTTTTAAAAATTAAGCCTTTTAACTAACTCTTTGTTACTTCTGCTCTATGCTGTTTTTTCCTGAAATGTACTTCCAAAAATCACTGAGATCACAAGTGGATTATGTTTTAAGCACTCTTTTTAAAGGAAGTCAAATATAAAGTCTATCATCTTTTGAGTAAAAAGGCCTAACTACTTATAAAGAACAGAAATATGTTGTCTTAGCAGCATTTGGCTTTTGGGGGTTTTTTTGGTCATTTGCTACACAGAATTAAGTCAGATACAAAAAGACTATTGACTTCAGTATCAAAACTTAAACTGCATGAATTTAAAGTTGATGTTAAGGCATGGTATAGTGAGGGAAAAAATCAGGATTTTTAGTCACAGGACTTGCATTTGAATCTGATCTGTGTTCTTATGTGACACTGAAAAAGTCATCTGTAAAGTCTGGATGGCTATCTGTAAAATGAAAGAGTGGGACTAGATCATCTCTGAGATTACTTCTAGCTGTTGATCTTATGTGTCTATTAACTGACATCTAGGTAAATACAATTTTTAAATTACTTGTAAAAAAAAGGACAGTACCATGATGTGCAGTTTAGTCTGTTTTATCCAAAATTCCCCTTTATTTTTCTATACAGTACATTTCTCTCTGCTTCATTTCATGTGGGTCTTTCCAGGTTTTTCTGATAGCATCCTGTTCATCATAACTTTTATATAGTACCTTAAACTTGACAAAGAATTTTCTTCACAATAGCCCAGCAGAGTAGGTACCATACGTTTCGACATTGTAGTCAATCATCATAACTCTTTCCCTCCATCCCATTCCTTTCCAATGATATTTACTCTATTTTGTATCTTATTTTGCTCTATTCCTCCTCAAAAGTGTTTTGCTACTGACTGCCCCCTCCCCCGCTCTACCCTCCCTTCATTCACCTCCTTATCCTCTTCCCCTCCTATTTTCCTGTAGGGTTAAATAGATTACTCCTCCCAATTGGGTGTGTATGTTATTCCCTCCTTGAGCCCATTCTGATGAGGTTAAGGTCTTTGAGGTAATTCTGTTTTCTAAATTTTTCTTCCTCCCTCCCTCCTCAACTTTCCCTATGAAATCAAGCAATTCACTATATGTCATATATGTGCTGTTATGCAGAACATCTTTACCTTCTTTGAAAGTGTTTTGCAGTTTACAGGTCCCTCCCCCAAACTCCCCTCTCTCCCCTCTTCTCTCACCCCCCCCCCATCTCCTTCCCATCCCACTTTTCCTCAGGGCAAAAATATATTACTATACCCGCTTGAGCATGTATGTTATTCCCTCTTTGAGCCAACTCCCCCACTCCTTCCCCCTCTTCCTCTCCCCTCCATAAGCTTTTTTCTTGTTTCCTTCATGTGAGTTACCTCTCCCTTTCCTCCTTCCCCAGTCTATTCCTCCTACCCCTCACCCCTATTTTAAAGATGTCATCATGGGTTAGCTAGGTGGCACAGTGGACAAAGCACCAGCCCTGGGCTCAGGAGGCCCAGAGCCCAAATCCAGCCCCAGACATAAGACAACCCACCCTGTTTGCTTCACAAAGAACAAGGATACACAAAAAATGCTTTACAATTACCATCCCTTCATATTCAGTTCAGACCTATGTCCTCTGTGTATTCCTTAATGAAAAAGTTCTTACGAGTTGTATTATTTTCTCGTGTATGAATGTAAACAGTTTAACCTTTTAATGTCCCTTGTGATTTCTTTTCCCTGTTTGCCTTTTTATGATTCTCCAGGGTCTTGTATTTGAAACTCAGATTTTCTATTCAGTTCAGGTCTTTTCATCACAAATGCCTGAAAGTCCTCTTTTTCATTGAAGTCCCATTTTTTCCTCTGAAAGATTATATTCAGTTTTTCTGGGTACGTGGTTCTTGGCTGAAGTCCCAGTTCCTTTGCCCTCTGAAATATCATATTCCATGCCCTCCGGTCCTTTAATGTAGATGCTGATAGATTTTGTTTTATCCTTATTGGAGCTCCACAGTATTTGAATTCCTTTTTTCTAACTGCTTGCAGTATTTTCTCCTTGATCTGGGAGTTCTGTAATTTGGCTATAATATTCCTGGAGGTTTTCTTTTTGGGATCTCTTTCAGGAGGTGATCAATGGATTCTTTCAATTTCTATTTTACCTTCTGCTTCTAGAATATCAGGGCAATTTTCCCTTACAATCTCTTGGAGGATGTGTCTAAGCTCTTATTTTGGTCATGGTTTTCAGGTAGTCCAATGATTTTCAAATTATCTCTCCTAGATTTATTTTCCAGGTCAGCTGTTTTTCCAAGGAGATATTTCACATTGCCTTCTATTTTTTCATTCAATTGTATTTGCTTCACTGTGTCTTGGTTTCTCAAAGTCACTAGCTTCCATTTATTCAGTCCTAATTCTTAGGCAATTATTTTCAGCAGACAGCTTTTTTAATCTCCTTTCCCATTTGGCTTTTCAAACTGTTTACTTTTTTCTCATGACTCTCCTGCATTGCTCTCATTTCTCTTTCTATTCTTTCCTCCCTCTCTCTACATCTTCCTTCTCTCTCTCCTACTTTCTCTTCAAAGACCCTTTCAAGCGCTTCTATGGCCTGAGACCAGTTCATATTTTTCTTGGAAGCTTTGGATGTAGGGGCCCTGAGGTTGTACACCTGAGGGCTTCTGAGGGTACACCTTGATCTTCCTTGTCGCTGAAGAAACTTTCTGTAGTTCTGAACTTTCTTTGCTTGCTCATCTTTTACTTGACTTTTAACTCCCCACTGCGGGGGCCTGCTTCTAGGCTACACTACTGTCCCCAGCTTCAGAGGGTCCCAGGTGTTTTGGTTTGAGGGAGGACAGGTTTTTCTCTCTTTAGGCCTGTTCTTTGGTTTGAAGATAACCTCAAGCCAACTTGCTAATTAACCAGCCAGCAGCTCGATGTTGTGGTTTTTAGCTTCGATGAGCCTGTGCCCCTCCCCCACTTGGGCCTCCTGCTGCTCATGATTTCTTCCTGGTTCCCTGCTGGGGTGGGACAGCCAAATTGCTCTCTTGGTCCTGCTGATACCCCTGCACTTCCCCCCCAGCCAGCCGTTCAGCCCTTTCACCCGACGGCATGCTCAGTTCCAGAAGATTCTGGTGCTGCAGCTGATTCAGAGGCTTGGGGGTAAATTCCTCTGGTGCAGCATGCTTGGGGTCTCTCTTGGTGTGATCGTGAGATTGGACTTTACTTGCAGCCCAGCACAGCCCCCTTTAATCTGTCTATAGCTGGAAAAGATCATCTTTTTCAAACAATAATTCATTAAGCCCTACTATGTGCCAAGCACTGTGGTAGGTGCTGGAGATTCAGAGACAAAAGTTGAAATAGATCTTTCCTCTCGGAGATTGTATTCTTTTGGGGGGATACAATATGGACATTGATCTGAACTTTGAAGGAAACTACCAGGGCTTCTGAGTGGTGATAGTAAGAAGCGAGTGATTTCTTGGCATTGGAGGTAGTCCGAGCAAAGGCAGCGTTGAGAGATAGGATGTTGTACATGAGGAACAGCATGAATACCACTTGAGCATGAAGAATAATAAATGAGGCACAAAGAGGCTTTAGAAGGTCTTAAGTGTTTTTAAACAAAGACATTTGTATTTGATGCTAGAGAAAATAGGGTCAAACTGTAGTTCAGACAGCATCTGGGTTTTAGGTATTTAGTTACAGGTTTTTTGGGCTTAGCATGTGCTGCTTTACTGTGGATAACACTACTTGGAATGTTCGGTCACACTTTAACAGAATCTTAGAGTTAATGTAGTTTATTATGATGTCATAGTTTAGGGCTTGAATGTTGTAATATCTGTTTACATGTTCATGAAAAACTCACCATTTGTCTTGTTATTGGGAAAATGTCTAAATACTTAGCTCCATTTTCATTTTGAAATTCTAGTTGAAGACCGCTATAAATGAGAAAATGCTAAGACCTTCAGGAAGAGTGGTAGGAATAATAAAGAGGAACTGGAGGCCGTTTTGTGGCATGCTTTCCAAGTCTGATATTAAGGAGGTAAGTGAAGACGTTCTCCTTAAATGATATTTGAAACATCCAGGTGAACTTAAAGCCAACAACCACGACATCCAGGGGGGATGGGATACAGCATTTAGGTGAGACGTGGTCCTGGCTTTCACGATTCCGTTATAGTCCAGATAAGGCGCAAGCCTAATTCATACATGCTATTCCATGGTAGTTCTTAAAAAGTTGCAAATTGAAGTATTATGTGAATTATGAGGGGAAAAGTCTAGACTGAGTTGGACCAGGTAAGGATTTATAGGAAAGATGGCATTTGAGTTGGACTTTAAAGGAGGGTGAAAAGGATTCTGTGCATTCTTTGATGTACTGCCTTCTCAAAATGCATCGTGTGACCTGGCAACTAAAAAAGCGAATGCTGTCCTAAACGTAGTAGCCAGACTGAGGGAAATGGCAATCCTTCCATACCATATAAACTACATGGAATTTTGTATTAATTAATTGCTACCGCAATTTGGGAAGGAGTTAAAAAGCTGCTGCTCACTCTGCTGATGTAGAGCTGGAGAGCCTACTATACAATGTGAAGTGCTTTCTGGGAAAATAAAGCATTGGGGGAGAACATAAAGCCCTTCAAGAGCTTCTCTATGAAAGGGGGATTCAGTCTGTTTGGTTTGGTGTCAGTTGATAGAACTGTCCTTTGACTAATGGAAGTTTCAGAAGTTAGAGATTTTCATTTAATGTAAAGGAAAATTTCCTAAGACTTAGAGCTGTCCAATGGTCAGTCAGTGAGCATTTATTAAGTGTAAGCTATATGCCAATAACTGCATAAATGCTGAAGATAGAAAGGCAAAAAAGAGAGTCAACCTAGAGGACAACCTTAGGACCTCACAGTCTAATGGAGGAGACAAGCAAACATATACAAACAAGCCATATCCAGGATAAATAGGAAATCATTAACAGAGGGAAGACACTAGAATAAAGAGGGATTGGGAAAACTTTCAGTAGACGATGGAATTTGAAATAAACCAGGAGGCAGAGATGAGGAGGGGAGGTCATTCTGGGCATTGAGGATAGCCAGAGATGATGCCTGGAGTCAAGAGATGAAATATCTCATTCTTGGAACAGCCAGGAGGCCAATGTCATTAGATCAAAGAGTATGTGGCAGGGAGTACGGTGTAAGAAGAATAGAAAGAGGGGAGAGGCTAGGTTATGAAGGACTTTTCATGCCAAACAGAGGTTATTTGAACCTGTAGGTGTGGTAGGAAACATGAGTTTATTGACTATGAGGTTGATGTGATTAGACCAATACTTTCGGAAAATAATGTTTTCAGCGGAGTGGAGCATGAGCTGGTGTGGGAAGAGACTTGTGATGGGAAGGCCAACCAGTAGTGTATTGCAGTAGTCCGGGTATGGTGATGAGGATTTGTGAGAGAGAGAGAGAGAGAGAGAGAGAGAGAGAGAGAGAGAGAGAGAGAGAGAGAGAGAGACACTGACTTAACACTTACTAGCCTTAGACACTTAACACTTACTAGTTGTGTGACCCTGGGCAAGTCACTTAACCCCAATTGCCTCACTTTAAAAAAAAAAAAAGAAAGATAGTGAGGAGCCAAAGATGGACACCTAGGTTTCAAGCCTGGGTACCCAGGAGAAAGATACTGAATTCATATTTGGAGTTTTCATATTAGTGAATTCGTATTTGGAATTGATATTGAGTTTTAGCTATCCACTGGTCATTTCAAGATGTCTGAAAGGCAGTTTCAAGATACAAAACTGGAAGTCAGCATAGAAATGACAGCTGGATAAGTATAGAACTGAGAATCCTCAGTGCATCAATGGTCATTAAATCCATGGGAGTCAGTGAAATCAAGATGTGAAGTGTAGGGGCAGCTAGGTGGCACAGTGGATAAAGCATTGACCCTGGATTCAGGAGGACCTGAGTTCAAATCCAGCCTCAGACACTTGACACTTACTAGCTGTGTGACCCTGGGTAAGTCACTTAACCCTCATTTTCCCCCCTTTCCCCCCCAAAAAAAAAGCAGGAAGGGAAGTGTAGTATTATGGAGAAGAGAAGAAGCCCCAGTACAGAGCCCACAGCAGGCATAATCTGTATGAGGATCTAGTAAAGGAGATTTGAAGAGTAGTTAGATAGAAAAAAGGAGAACCAGGAGAGAGTAGTGTCCCACAAATCTAGAGAGAAGAAAGTATTACAGAGAAGAGGGTGATGGGCAACATCAGTGCCTGAAGAGAAGTCAGGAAGAATGGGGATTAAGAAAAGGCCATTGAATCTGGCAGTTAGGAGGTCATTGGTAACTTTAGAAAAAAGCAATTTCCATTGAATGAGGAGTTCAGAAGCCAGACTGGAGAGTTAGGAAGAGAGCAGGAAGAAAGGGAGTAGAAGTATCTATTGAAAATGGTTTTCTCAAGGAGTTTAGCCACAAAAAGTAGCGGACATCTAAGATTAGTTAGTAGGGATAGAAGGATCAAGTGAAGGTTTTTTGAGGATGGGGAAGATTATGGGCATGGGTATAAGTAATAGGAAAGGAGTGAGCAGACAGGGAGAGAGTGAAGATGAGTGAGAGAATGGGGATGATAGGGGAGGCAGTCTTTGGGGAAGAAGGTATGGAATGAGAGACCGGCTCTTAGTGTGAAGCAGGCATAGAGGACATGGGGCAGAAGACATCTGAGTGATGAGATGAGGAGTGGGAGAAGAGAAAGATCTCTCTGAGTGGCCTCATTTTTGTTTTGTTTGTTTTTCCCTAGTGTAATAGGAGGCAAAATTTTCAGCTGAGAGGATGGTGGGAGGGGAAGCCATGGAAGGTTTGAGGAGGGATGAAAAGGACTTGAAGAGCCGTACAGAGTGGGATGGTGAGTTAATGAGCAAAGTGGTAGTCATTATGAATAATACGAACGAGGGTAGTAAAGGTAGGAGGGCACAGGATCTGTTTTGGTCAAAGATTACTTGAATGCAGGAGGTTGGCTGAATGGTGTCACAGACAAAAATAGTGAAATCTTCAGGAATGGTTTGCCGGAAAGATACCAGTCTTGGTTTTTGGACATGTTGTATTTGAGCTGGTAGGGAAGGAAATGGTGAAGGAGTGGTTGCAGAGGTAGGAAGAGAACTAAGACAGGAATAGTTTCTCTGAAGCTAGGGGAGGAGATGGTATTGAGTAGAAGTGACCAGAATGGTCAAAAGCTTCAGAGAAAGGGAGTATAAGGAATGAAAAAAGATAATTAGAGGTATAAATTAGTGTCCTCCATCAGTGTTATAAACTCTCAGCAGCCATATAAAAGATTTTTTCAGATCAAGAATAAGAGAAATCTAAATGAAAACAACTGTGTTTTTCACTGTACGCTCTACAGATTGACAAAGATAACAAAGGCACAAATAGTCAACATTGGAGAGGCCATGGAAAAATGGGCACACTAAAAATACTGTTGGTGGATTTATGAATTTTGGAACCGTTTCTAGAAAACCACTTAGAATTGTGCATAAGAAAGTGTCTGAAAAATCTATACCTTTTGATCCAGAAATTGATATCAGAGACCCACATACCAAAACATTCATTGCAGCATTTCTAGTGCCAGTAAGTACACTTTTAGCCTTGAAAAAAGTAAAAGAAGTCATTGGTGATCTTTGAGGTAGTGTGGCATAGCATATAGGACACTGAACTTGGAATCTGGAAGATAGGGATTCAAATTTTGCCTCAGACTGAACTAGTTGTATGACCCTGGACAAGTCAGTAAACTTTCAGCCTCAGTGTTCTCATCAGTAAAATGGGGGTGATAGCATATATTTCATAGGATTGCTCTGAGGAACAAGTGAGATGACATGTAAAACACCATATAAATATCTTTATTGTTGAAAGTTTCAGTAAAATGGTTGGAGTTGAAAGTTAGTTTTGAAGGGTTAAGGAAATAGAGGGCTTTAGGTAAAGACAGCTTTTTAAAGAAGTAATAAGGAAAGGTAAGACAGACTGTAGATGGATCAAAGGAGCCTTTTGAAAGATTTGTAATAAGATATTTATAAGCAGATGGGAAAGCACCATTGGAGAAGAGATTGATAGGTGAAAGAGATGGAATGACTATTGAAACAAATTGCCTGAGGAAGTGAGAAGGAAAATGATCCAAGGTTCAGATAAAGGGATTCCTTTTTTTCTCTTACTGGAGTGATGGAATAGTAGGAGATTTTTACTTTTGTTGAGGAACTTATAACCCACAAAGAACATTTTGTACATTGTCTGTAGTCAAGAAGACATCTCTTTACACCTGCTGACAAGAGAATACCTCGAATTCGAATAGAAACAAGACAGGCTTCGACCTTAGAAGGACAGAGAATTATTGTTGCCATTGATGGTTGGCCCAAGAATTCCAGATATCCTAATGTAAGTTCTTTTTAGAGGGCAGAATTCTGTTTTCTATAATGTCTCAAAGAAAATCTATAGGATGTGAAATTTGCACTGAAATTTAGTGTGTTCATTCTGATCATTTTGTTAATTTATGCATATAGTTCAATAAACTGATGTTCTTTAATGAATCAAGTTAAAGTATTGTTTATAATTGCTTGCTTGGTTGTGTCTATGAGAAATGAATTCATGAAAAGACTAATTTTTTGTCATCTATGAAAAAAATCAACAGTTCCTAGAATTTAAATTGCTTCTTACCATTTACATTCTAAAATGTAAGTTCTTGGCAAGAATATCTGGTGTATTTTGAAACACAGTTGAAGCATAAAAGGCAATAGGAAATAAATAAATTCTGGGACTGTGATTTTTACATAGTGGACATCTTTGGAAGTCTTGCCACTTCTGTAGATTTCAGTTTTCCCATTTGTTTATTGGAGGAAACTGTTTACACAGTTCCTTGGGTTATTTTAAGAATGGTAAATTGAGTGGGGCAGTTAGATGGTGCAGTGGATAGAGCACCGGCCCTGGATTCAGGAGGACCTGAGTTCAAATCCAGCCATAGACACTTAACAATTACTAGCTGTGTGACCCTGGGCAAGTCACTTAACCCCAATTGCCTCAACAACAACAGCCAAAAAAAAAAAAAAGAATGGTAAATTGTGAAAAGCATTTGAACAACATTAACTTAATAAGAGAATGTGTTTCTGGTGATGAAAAATTAAGAAATATGTCTTCTGAAATAATTATTATTTTTAGGGTCACTTTGTAAAAAATTTAGGTGCTGTTGGTGATAAAGAGACTGAAACTGAAGTTCTACTCCTTGAACATGATGTTCCCCATCAACCCTTCTCCCAAGCTGTTCTTAGTTTCCTGCCCAAGATGCCCTGGAGCATCACTGAAGAGGTGAGAGACAAATGATGTCAAATGAGCTGTACCCATTTAGGATAAGTAGAAACTCAGCCCAGCAGAAGTACAGTGCCCGTCATGTTGTCTTCTGCTCCGTCCAATAAGAGATTTTATCTGTGTATTAGTTTTGCCTTTTTTTAAAAAAGATACACTGTTGGAATAGCTGTAACATTTTAAGTAAAAGGAGAAACCTGAGTTTTTCCCCCTCACATTTATATATTGATCAGTCGATCTTTCTATTTTGCACTGACCAAAATATTTGAAGTATCTGAAAAACATATTTATATTTCACCAGAAATTAAATTCTCAGGAAGCAGGAAAATTGCATATTTTGAGTTTTCAAGGGTGAGTAAGGGGTCTAGATAGGTTCAAATAAAATTAAGTTTAGCCTAAGTTCACATTTGAACCGAGATGGAAAAAACAGGCTATGTATAAATTTTAGTAACCCGCATTAATATGTGAAATATATTGTATAAATTTGGATGACTCGAGGGCTCTTCTGGAGACTTTACGAGAGCATTCAGGCAAGAAGCATGCTGGATGAAATAGCATAGATGGATTGTAATCTTGCTGATAGAGGGAGTTACCCACACCAGTGAGGTACAGCTAAATAATAATAATAATAATAATTCTATAATGTATATGCTTATACACATATACACACAAGTATATGCATATTATAAAATCGCATAATAAGGCCTCAAGACTTCAAGAAGTCATAATTGCATGAGTATGCATTCTCCCTGCACTGATTCAGATTGAAATTTCCTTCTAACTAATTTAATAAGTGATACTACAGAGTTGCTATAATTGAAAAAAATGGAGGCCTTCACCAGTTCCTCTGAAGGCCCCTCCAACCTGCCTGAATCTCTCAGAGCTTGAAGTTAAAATTTGTTGATCCTCCCCCATCTACTGAATTATTGTTACATGTAATTTTTTCCTCTTTTATGCCATCTTATAGGACATGAAGAATAGAGAAGATCTGAGGCATCTTTGCGTTTGTAGTGTGGATCCTCCAAAGTGTACAGATATAGATGATGCTTTACATTGTCGAGAACTTGAAAATGGAAATCTGGAGGTATTCATTTTACAAGGTCCTTTTTGCTAGAGATGTTAGTTTTATAGCTTATGTTCAGGTAGAACTATATCTGAACACTTTTCGTTTGCTCTGGTAGAATTTATTTGTTAAGTACTAGTGTAGAGTGCTGTTTATTACAACTAAAGAAACTAATGGATTTGTATTATTAGATTAAAATGTTAGGTGCAATGTATCATTTTTCCTTTTTGTTGCACTTCTTCCTCAGATATCTTTTAGAAAAGTTAATAAACTATGCAGTCTTGTCATATTGTCCATTACTTCTTATCTTTTTGAGGTTGGTGTTCACATTGCCGATGTTAGTCACTTTATCCGACCAGGAAATGCTTTGGATCAAGAGTCAGCTAAAAGAGGAACAACTGTCTACCTTTGTGAAAAAGTAAATATTTTTCATTCAGCAAATATTTGTAGCATACCTACTGTGCGAAAGGAACTATAATGGGTGCTGTGGGGGTGATACAGAGAAGAAAGTACAAACTTAAAGTGGAATTTTGGTCAGTTTTCCTTGTAACTTCTTTTTTAATGAAGATAGCTGAAGGGGCTTTGACTAAAGTTATTTGAGAGATTTCCTAGAGAGGAAAAAGATACTCTGGATTTAGTAAAGCCTTTTGGCTTTATCCAGGCATAATCCTAACATTGGATATATACATATTTTTTTTTTTTTTGCAAACTTGGACAGGCAAAGTTGGATGGTATAGGCTATTTATTGTAATAATGTACTCTTTGTGATTGAGTATTTTAAATGGCAATTAGAGATAGTTTATCTTTTTAATATTTGTTGCTTGGCTAGCTTAGAGCAGTCTTTGTTGTCATAGAAATAGAGAATTTTCTAGAGGGAATCAGTCAACAAGCATTTATTAAACATTTGCAATGTGCTAAACCCTGTGCTAGTCTCTGGGATTACAAGTAGAAAGAATCCAACAATGCTCACTTCCAAGGAGCTTCTATTCAAATCAGAAGATACATATGTAAATACATACATCATTAATAGAATTTGGGTAATTACAAGAAATGGTGACTTTAGAGATCATCTGGGCCTTCTCTTTGGGGACATTAGACTTGCTGAAGGTTTATCAGAAACTAAAGCCAGGTTTACCAAAAGTGCCATTAATTCAAAGGTATAAAGTATAAAGTTTTTCTCTGTTTAAAAAAAAAAAAAAAAGCAGTCCTGTCAGAGCTGGATCCCAGAACTCTTAAACCCCAATCTAATATTCTTCCTACTATACCATGTTGCCATAATTATTCCTTTGTGTTTTAGAAATGTAGAAGTGTCATTAGGATTTCATGTTTGAAAAATGATTCTTCCTTTAATTCACAACAATTTTATTTACCTTCTTATTCAGTGTTTAACAGGAAAAAATAATTTCATATTATGCTGCTAAGTAATTTTTAAGCTTTTATTTCTCTCTTTTACAGAGAATTGATATGGTTCCAGAGTTGCTTAGCTCTAACTTATGTTCTTTAAGATCGAATGTGGACAGGTATCTGTGCATACTTTTTCATAAGACTTAATATTAACATTTAATGTTTACCACTTGTTTTATTTTACTAATATTATGTGTCTTTTTTTCCTAGGCTAGCATTTTCATGTATTTGGGAAATGAATCACAATGCTGAAATTTTAAAAACCAGGTTTACCAAAAGTGCCATTAATTCAAAGGTAAAGGGTAAAGTTTTTCTTTTGTCTATATTTAAAAAAAAATCAGTGCTTTGAAAAAGATTGCCTTACAAAACTAAGTTTGCTTGAGTCAGTAAACTACAGAAAACACATTGTCAATTTCCCCAGTGTTTGTTTTAGAAAGTGCTACAAACTTAGAGCTTTGAACTATCTACTTTATCCCTCTGTTCCTGTTAGGGAGTAGCAAGACTGTCAGTAGTCATCATGTTTCACTTAGCCTATTGAAAAGTATATTGAAAGCTATAAAGCTTAGCGTTTTACAGGGGATTAGAATAAAGAACTTCAGGTCCCTGTCGATTAGAAATTGGGATAAAGGAATTTTAATTTTCTAGTGGGTAATGTTTCAAAAATACATTTAAAAGTTTCTCTGGAATGCTCATTAAATTATGACATAGAATAACATCAGCCATATATGTGATTAGGGATTGTAAGGCTGCAAGTGATCTCTTTTGCTCATCTTATAGCAAGTTGCCAGTAACTAGCCTGAAATCTGGGTCTGGGAAACAGCCGGTTGTGAGGTACAGGAGAAGCGGGGGACAATTCTTTTTCTGGTCACAAAACAAATCTCATGCAAAATTTTGAAATAAGCAGAATTTATCTTTGTCACCATGCTATCTTTCTGTCTGTATCCATCCCTTTCACACATTTTAGTGCCCCAGGCTCCAAACCCCTTTATTGTTGTGAGTCATCAACTGTGGCAGCCTTCTATACTTCCAAAGAACTCCATTTTTCAGAATTTACCATCTCCTTTCTTGCTAATCAGATCTCCCAATCATCAGCTTATTTGACAACGAGGTTATAAGAAAAAAGCAGACCTTGTTGAATTAATTATTGATAGCCCTTTAATTCTTGCCTTTTGTTTTTTCTTGGCTGGGCAGTGAGGGTTAAGTGACTTGCCCAGGGTCACACAGCTAGTAAGTGTCAAGTGTCTGAGGCTGGATTTGAACTCAGGTCCTCTTGAATCCGGGGCCAGTGCTTTATCCACTGCACCACCTAGCTGCCCAATAGCTCTTTATTTCAGAGGCATTTATATTAAAAAAAAATTTTAACCCAAAAGAATTTCTAATTGATGGTAACAAAGTGAAGTGAACTCTGCAACAAAATTCAGGCAGTGTACAGTAAGGTATTGGAAAGGAGGTTTCAAGAGGTCATCTATGAGTCAAGTTTTTCTCAACTATTAAGAATTCCTTTTTCATTTCACTACTCATAGATTCTATATGCCACACTAGTATTTTCTTTTTTAAAATGTTTTTTATTCATTTTAAACTTAAATTCAAAACAAAAGGAAAAAAAACTTTTCCATATATATAAGTTTCCATTTCAGATTTGTTTGCTTTTTTTGTTTTTTAAACCTATGTAATAAATATTACACTTTGTTTTCAAAGCTACCCAGTTTTTCTGTGTTTCCTTCTAAGTTTTCTTTTGTTCTCCGCTGTGCACTTTTAATTTTTTTCTCTACCCTCCACCCCACCCTAGAGAAGGCTACAGTAAAATGCAAATATACATACATATACATATCTATCTATAAGCATATGCACATAAACATATAGGTAAGACCACACTATACATATTTCTATGTATTTATTATTTATCTGGAGGTGGATGCCATTGTCCTTTGTAGGTACAAGTCTTGACATGTTTCTCTTTTTTTGTTGGGGTTTTTTTGCGGGGCAGTATTGGTTAAGTGACTTGCCTAGGGTCACACAGCTAGTAAGTGTTAAGTGTCTGAGGTCGAATTTGAACTCAGGTCCTCTTGAATCCAGGGCCGGTGCTTTATCTATTGTGCCACCTAGCTGCTGCAGGGCATATCTCCTTTAGCCAATCTGATAGAGGTAAGATGATATTTCAAAATTGTTTTAATTTGCCTTTCTCCAATCAATAATGATTTAAAGCATTTTTTTATATGATTATATAGTTTTTATTTCTTCATCAAAAATCTGCCTAGGGCAGCTAGGTGGAGCAGTGGATAGAGCACTGGGATTGGATTCAGGAGGACCTGAGTTCAAAGGCGGCTTGGACACTTGACACTTACTGTCTGTGTGACCCTGGCCAAGTCACTTAACCCCAATTGCCTCACAAAAAAGAAAGAAAAAGAAAAATCTACCTGTTCATATCCTTTGACCATTTATCAATTGGGTTATGACTCATTCTTATAAATTTGACAATGTTCTTTATATATTTGAGTAATGAAGTCTTTATCTCAGAAATTGTCTGAAAGTTTTCCCCCAATTTTCTGCTTTCCTTCCAATCTTGGCTATGTTGGTTTTATTTTATAAGAACTTTTAAATTTAATATAATCAAAACTGTCCATTCTGTACCTCAAAAATGTCTTTGCCTCTTGTTTCTTTATATATTATTCTCCTATTCGTGAGTCTTATAGGTAATATGTTCCATGTTCTTCTAATATGCTTGTGATAGCTCTTTTTATATCTAGGTAATGTATCCATTTTGACCTCTTTGTATGAGGTTTAATATATTGGTCTATGCCCAATTCCTGTGAAACTGCTTTCTAGCTTTCCCAACAATTTCTGCCAAATAATGAATTCTTATCCCCAAACTTCAGTCTTTACATTTGTTAAACACAAAATTACTTTAGCCCTTTATCTCTTCCGATAATCTACCTTTCTATTTCTTAGCCAGTACCAGATAGTTTTTATATTTACTGCCTTATAATATAAGGCTGTTTAAGGTTTGGTATTGCTGAATTTCTTTCCTTTACATTTTTTTATTAGTTCCTTTAAATTCTTGACCTTTTGTTCTTCCAAATGAATTTTGTTGTTATTTTTTCTAACTCAGTAAAATACTTTTTAAGTAATTTAATTGGGATGGCATTGAATATATAGATAAGTTGGGGAAATTGTCATTTTTATTATATTGGCTTTTCTGAGGTTCCTCAGATAGTCTTTGAAGGTTAACTCCTTTATCTGGACTTTTGTTTATTTCTGCTGCTCTACTTTCACTTTGAGGTGTTGTTCTGTCATTTGTGGAGCAAATTTGGAGACCTGCAAGTTTTATAACATACTCTACCACATTACCAGAATTCTTTTCACTCTAGTATTTTCATAATTGCTTTTGTGTCAATAGGGGCTCCACTGTGAAGTGGAGCACAGGGATAACGAGAGACATTTACATATCTGTGTGACTCACAAGTTAAAGACTTCCTATAACACATTTTGGTTCTAGGTCATGTCCCATTTTTAGCCTCAAAGAATCATATAATAAGATTATTTAACAGTAAGGACTGTAGACATCATCTAATTAAGGTCCTGTCAGTTGCTGGGTGCTAGGTCATTATATCATCTGGATATTTCACTGAGACATCTAATATTTTCTTTAATAATTATTTGATGGAAAATAGAAATTTTAGAAATAATTTATGTATATTAGGGTTACCAAACACTGATGTAATTATAGACAGTTCTTCCAGATGCTGCAAGGTTCTACTTCCCTTTTCATCCACTGCTGATGTTGCCCAAGCACCAAGGGAGCAGCCAGTCTCTTGTCTATCCCAGAGGCCTATTACCTCTGCCCTATGAGATCCAGTCTTTTTGTGATTTCAGGTTTGGGGATAAGATTTCTCTAGGTTCCTAAAGTCCTAATCTCTTGGGTTATATAGTTGGAAAAACAATGAATCAAATTATATTTGACTATTTGAAGACAATTTAATGTGTTAAGATTAATCTTGTTTTAAAATTTTGATTTGACATCTAAAGTCAAAGTGAGCTTGTCAAACCTTGAGCTAGGCTAGCCTTTTCATTTCACAGATGAAAAAACAACCTAGAAACATTAAATGAGATATTGTATAGGATACTACGTTTTTCTAATTTATTTGCCACTGTGAGAATTGGAATGACACCCTCTGCTGGGAGAGATATTGCAGGGAAGCTCCGCCATGAGGAGAAAACATGTGACTTGGAAACCATGTGACTTTAGCATCTAGAAGTTACTGCCTGTTAGTTGTGTCTGCTGACTGTGGGTAGCTGTCAGTCAGTGCTACCAACCAATTAGCTTGGAGCTGTGTGTATGTGGACGGCCCTGTTTCCTGTTTCAGAGGAAGCTTCTGGGAGAAAGAAGGAGGAGCGAGGTTTTTTGGGGGTTCCTGACCTCGGTTTGGCAAGTCAGATGCTGGGGTCTCTTAGAGATAGTTAGATTTTTACCTCTCTCCTCACCAACTTCTTATGCACTTTAATAAATACTTAAAAGTCTAGAGTCTTGCTCAAGCTTCTAATTTAGGGTGACCACTCATTAGAATTTAGACATCATAGCTAGAATTTTAGCCCCCTTACACCTACTTGAATACAATATGCTAAAAAGATTTTACTTTATGGTTGCTAAACAGGCCTATTCTAATCAGTTTCTGACATTTTATGACAATGGTTCTTAGGTTTCAATTAAAAATGAAAGTAACCATTGTTGGGGGAGGGCTGAAATAAAGTAATTTCTCTTTAGTTCAGTATAACATTGACTTTAGGTAGTTAACAAGGTTCTGCTCTGATAAATGCTTGGTTAATAGACTAGAAATAGCAGGATTGAAAGTAGGAATCTTTACTCAGTATTTCCTTTTCATTATTGATTATAAGCAGTTTGACATTATGGATTTTAGATTTTCACCTGAGGTTAGAAGGCACAATTCTAATTTTCTTGTTCATAATTGTCATGTTAATTCACAATTTCTTTTCCAGGCTTCCCTTACATATGCAGAAGCTCAAATGAGAATTGATTCAGCAACTATGAATGATGATATTACCACTAGTCTCCGTGGACTAAATAAACTAGCAAAAATTCTGAAGAGGCGGAGAATAGATGCAGGGTATATTTTCTTTCTTTTCTTGCTATATCTAACTTGGATACCATTATTAAACTAGCTTGTTAACCTTTTTTGAATGCCCACATTTATCATGTGTAATAGAGAAACATTTAATGGTTTGTGTGGCAAATATTTCAAATGTGCATTAAGCATTATATGTAAGTTTATATGCATATAAAATATATAATACATGTATGTTAAATATATATGGTGTATATTTACATATAATGTGGTAAGTGTATATTAAATATTATAGAGGAAACATAGTATATTGGATAGAGAACTGGTCTCAGAATCAGGTAAGACTTATATCATCTCTGACACATACTGCTCTATGACTTGAACTAGTCGCATAATTTCTCATAGTTGTAAGCAACCAAGATTAGAAGTTGCAGAGAATATTATAAAAGTACTCTAAGAGGAAGAAACTACTTAAACTACTTGTCTGTTGTTTTCTTTTCAAAAGTCACTTTCCTAGATTATTTAAATCTTTTCATTAAGATGGATCTCACTAATTATTATGCTTAAAGTAATTAACCTCAGAGTAGTAGTTGCATCCCAGAATAGAAATTTATTAACTTCAGTTGCTAGACTACAGAGGTTCTGTATTATTTAAGACCTTCAGGAAAGTTCTGTTGCACACATTCTCCAGTTTTTATTAAAGAATTATTTTCAGATTTCTGACTATAATAGGGTTATTTAACCAATTGTTTTTGTTTTTTTTCTTATAGGGCTTTGATACTTTCTTCTCCTGAAGTTCGATTTCATGTGGATAGTGAAACTCATGACCCTATAGATCTTCAGACTAAGGAACTTAGGTATGTTATTTTTATTGTTTGTTTGTAGTTTTTTTTGTGGGGCAATCAGGCAATTTGAGTGCCTTTCCCAGGGTCACACAGCTAGTAAGTGTCAAGTGTCTGAGGCCGGATGAACGTTATTTTTAAATAAACGAGTAAGATTTTCGTTTTTAGCACGAACATTTAGGATTTACATTAACAACTAAAATAATCATTGCTAGTGTTCTCTCTCCATCACACACACACACACACGATATATGTGTGAGATCTATTTTCCCTTGGCTAGTAAAAGATACTTAAGTACTTTGGTGTATTTATGATCTCATTAGTGTGACTATTGTCTCTAATGGTGCAGATTCCTAAGACACCTTATAAGGTCTTATGAATGTCTTGTGATAAACCCTGTCTAAAGATTACAATCCAGTGAGCTAGAATCCTTTCTCTGGGTCTTTTTTTTGGGGGGTGGGGTGGGGCAATGAGAGTTAAGTGACTTGCCCAGGGTCACACAGCTAGTAAAGGCCAAGTGTCTGAAGCTGGATTTGAACTCAGGTCCTCCTGAATCCAGGGCCAGTGCTTTATCCACTTCGCCACCTAGCTGCCCCCTCTGGGTCTTTTAACACAGGGTACCAGAGCAGTACTAAAGTTGTGTTATCTATTGATCAGCTTGGCCCATTTCCTGTTCTCATCATTTCATGGGCATCTTTTTTGCCTCTTTACCATATTTCTTTGGGAATATACTAAAATCTTTTTATACTTAGCTTGAATCTCTCCATTGTCTTCACAAAAGTCGTACTTATTGTGATATGGACATAGCCCTCCTTTCTTTTAAGTCTTTGTCAATGGAGCCTCTCTCCTGTCTTTGTTGTTACGGGGCTGTGGGTGTGGAATACTATATATAATGTCTGACTTAGTTGTTGTATTGGTTGGTTTTGCTGAATTGCTTTTTATCTCTTGTTTTTTCCTTTGTTACGAGCGGTGGTTTGCCCCTGGGGTAGGAAGAAAAGGCATATTCAGAAATCAAAGTCATATTTTAAAAATCAATGAAAAGTTTATTTGTTGTTTATTAAATATTTATAAATCTGTCCCAGTGGAGTGTAAGCTCTGGCTAGCGCTACCAAGATAGAAAGGTTTCTCAAGGTGGTGGTAATAGAGAAGTCTGAGGACCAACATAGCTACGTATAGTGAATCAATTCATTAGTAATATTGGCTACTGAGTGGTAAATTACTTGGCCATGGTAATCCATGAAAGTAAGTAGCAGGAAAAAAATGAGAATGTTCTGATTCATTTTCTTAACGTCAGGTACTTAACTGTGTTAATACTAACTTTTATGAGATTGTTTTAACTTTAAGGTGTTACTCTTTGCCACCTCTTCAACTTTTGGCTTCTCATAGAGTTCAGAAGTATCCCAGAGACCATGTAGTCCAGTCCCCTCATTTTAAAAATGAGACAGCTGAGGCCCAGAGAAGTTTAATGAGTTCCCCAGAATCAAGTAGCTAATGTCTAAGGCAGGACTTGAACCCAAGTCTTATTCATTACTATGGCTTCAACATCATCTCTCTGTAGATGATTTCTAGATATAAATTTCTAATCCTTATCTCTCTTTTGAACTCCAGACCTGTGTCACCAAGAACTTTGAGAATACCTCTATCTGCGTGTTTTACTCACCAGCACCTTTGTATATATGCACAGAAAAGATAGTGGTTCAATTATGTGGCAAAAAATGAAAAATAGTAGTTGGACAGCTTGAATGGTATACTTTAAGATTCTTAGCACATTGAGTGGATTTTCCATTGTAGGTTTATGGGAAGACATGTCCTTCATTAGACCCCTATAATTCCCTCTAGCTAGCATTTTTTTTTAATAATTTAATTTTTCCCCAATCACATGTAAAAACAATTTTTAACATCCTTTTTTAAACTTTGTTCCAAATTCTCTTCCTTCCTCCCCCCTCCAATCCCCACTCCCTCCCTTAAGGCAAGCAATTCAATGTCACACATGTGACTTTCCCAGGGTCACACAGGTAGTAAGTGTCAAGTGTCTGAGGCCAGATTTGAACTTAGGTTTTCCTGAATCCAGAGCTGGTGCTTTATCCACTGTACCACCTAGCTGCCCCAGATACTAGAGAGGAGAAGGTCACACAGCTAGGAAATGGCAGAACTCAGATTCAAACCTGTGTTCCCTAATTAGAAATCTAGCACTTTGTACTGGATACACTGAACCCTCCATTTAGTTGCTAGTAAAAGTAATGATGTGGTTTGTTAAATATTCCATTATGGTGTTTTACAATCTTGAGTTCTTTTTTCTGACATTTTCTTTTATTGACAGAGAAACAAATTCCATGGTGGAAGAATTTATGTTACTTGCCAATGTTTCTGTTGCAAAGAAAATCCATGAAGAATTTTCTGAACATGCCTTGCTTAGAAAACATCCTGCTCCTCCTCCATCAAATTATGAAGTCCTCGTGAAGGCAGCTAAATCCAAAGTAAACTCTTCCCCCATCCAAATTCTTGGACGTGGCTCTCATTGCATTCAAATAGGGAATCACTTGTTCCATTACAATCTTGTTTACTTTAGACATACTCTAAAACATATGAAAAGTTCTGATGCTTCTGACATAAATAATCTAATCCTTTAATCTGTACCCAGTTCTACTGCCTTATAGTTTATCCATGACAAATTTTCTTTTCTTTTCCTTTTTTTTTTTTTGAATCATTATCTCTGCCTACTTTTTCATTGTCATTTTCCTGATTTCTGTATAGAGACTGCCTCAATATACAAAGGCGAATCCTTGTACTTTGGATTTTTAAATTTGAGAATACTGTCCCTTAACAATGTTTATGTCCAAGAATTCAAGCTCCACTTTTGAAAACATAAATATACTTTTATTAGACGTATAGAATAAAACTGTTAGAAAATTTAGCTCAAAATTAAATGTGGAAAATTGTTGTTTATTAAAATAGGAATTATCCTTGATAACTATTTTGTATGAAGAACATAAGTAATTCCTATTACTATAGTTAGGAAACAGAGATAGAGCTAAAATTCTAAAGAGGGAGAGTTTGCATATACCTTCAACAGTAGAAGACTAGGAGCAGGGGAACATCAGACTACTTATAATAGCTTGGGCTATTCTTGCTTATCTAGTTGGGTGGGATGAGAACAAACCCAGCCACCAAATACAGTAAACTCCATTGAGTCCACTCTAATGCCAGACTTTACTCCAAAGCCAGAGTAATAGAGGATGGATATGCTATGAATTATTCCTCTGAGTTCACCACTCCTGACTCTGTTTTTTATTTTTAAATCTTTTTTTTTCTTTTTTTGTGGGGCAATGCAGGTTAAGTGACTTGCCCAGGGTCACACAGCTAGTAAGTGTCAAGTGTTTGAGGCCAGATTTGAACTCGGGTACTCCTGAATCCAAGGCTGGTGCTTTATCCACTGCACCACCTAGCTGACCCCCTGATTTTTAAATCTTCTAAACTCAAAAATAGAAATTATTGGAATCTTGAGGGGAAGTGACTGCTCTGACTTTGTGATAGATAAGAAAAAAGCTGGGCAGAACCTAAAATGAGCTCTAGATTTTGAGAACAGATTTCAAGTGATTCAAAGAAAGTAGCTTGCCTTGATTAATTCAGCTGGCCAGGCCAAACACCCTGTCTTAGCACAGTTGAAATAACTGGTGCAGATGGCTCTCAACTACTGTCTATGATCTGGCAAAGATCACAGACAACAGATAGGAGAGGTACTATAGAACTGCAGAAAGGCAAATGTCCTCATTTTAAAAAGAGTGTATTATGGGAATGGTTAGCATTATCTAGAAAGGAAAGAATTACAAAGAGCCAGCATGGCTTTGTCTTTCTTTTTACAAAGTTACTAGACTGGCAGATAAGGAAGGGTGCCCTATATACAGTTTATCTAGATATTTAGGGATACATAACAGTGTTTCTCATGTTATTCTTTTTGACAAGATGGATAAGTATTGATTAGATAAGTGGAATTAGAACAAGTTAAATGATGAGATTCAATGAGTTGTCATCAAGGTCAAGTCAGGAAGTCTTTAGTCTTGGATGAAGGCATAGGTGGCATGCCCAAGAAATTTGCAGATAATATAAAGCTAGTCAGGGTGATACATATTAGTCAAGATCCCAAAAGATCTCAACAGACTGAATCATATAAGAGTTATGGGTTTTAGTGCAAGCATTAAGTTCTATGAGTGAACATTATGACAGACAAAAAAAATATGTAATATTAGGCTTATGGACTTAAATTAAGCCGAAGTCAGAAGGACATATTGTCCAGGACCGTTTGAATTTATTTATTCTGTTATACTATCTGAATTCATACTAATCAGATATTACCTGAATTAAGATCATAAAATGCATGCTGTTCTGAGAGGCTGGGGAGCATCATTCTTTCATAAACTACAAGGAAATAATCTACAGCTTTTGCAGAGACAAAAAGATACTTTTGATAGTGGGAAGAGGCAGTTGGCAGGTAATTTTAGAATATAAGTCATTTTAAGGGTAAGAGTTTGGCAAGCCTGGTTGGGTTACTACATTGGAATATTTAGCATTAGAGAAAGGACCTAGAGAAAAGGCCATAAGGAAGTGGAAGCGAGCTACAGAATAAGGGGTAGGATGTTGAGAAACAGCATTGCACAGTTAAAAGACCGTTTAAGTTAGGGGTCTGGAATTCAAATCCCACCCACCTCAGATATAGTCACCAAATTCTCAGAACTTTCTTCATATATAAAATAGGTATAATATCTTCAGGATTATTGCAATGAAATTACCTTTGCAAACAAACTTCCAAGGATTATAGACATGGGAGTTAGGATTTTAAATTCGAATTAGATTGTTAAAAAAAGAGAGAGATTGTTGTGTGTGTGCAGTGGAAAGAACCCTAGCTTTGAAATACTGACTTAGGTACTCTACCTCTGTGACTTTGAGCATGTTATTTAACTTCTTGGGGCCTCAGTTTCTTCATTAGGAAAAGGGAAGGTTTGACTAGGGTCAATCCCTGTTCTAAATCCTGTATTCCTAATAAATTTGGTCTATTAAGAACTTGCACACTATTTAGCTGGCCTTCTAGAAGCCTATGAAATAATAATAATGGTAAGTGACAAAAGAATGTTTTAAAATTGGCAAAGCATTTTTGAACTTACTCATGGTCACAACACTTAAATCTCACTTGATTTTATCTAGTTTCAGTACACTGCTACCATATCAAGTTTTTTTCTCATTTTCTGTTTTGGGAAAGGAAGAAGACAAGATGAAGGGGTAGATTCTTTCTGTTTGATATTACTACTTATTTTTAGTAGTACTACTAATTCCCATCTCTAAGTCTTAGAACCTAGGCTAGTGTAATAGTTTAGTTTAAAAGATATTCATCCCTTAGTCTTAGAACTTAATCATTATTTATAACAATATTCTTATAGTGAAATATGTTCAGTTCCAGATGACTAATTTTAAAACAGACTTTTAAAATATTTTCTGTTCAGAAATTGGAGTGGGCTTTTAAGAAATTCATTAATTACATTATTACATATTTGAAATGCTTATTTAAAAACAAAAATGGAGCAATGATATTTTCCCCCTCTTCTCTTTTCTTATAGAATTTGGATTTTAAGACTGATTCAGCAAAGGCTTTGGCTGATTCTTTAGACCAAATGGAATCTCCTGATTTCCCATATCTAAACACACTATTCAGGATATTAGCCACTCGCTGTATGATGCAAGCAGTTTACTTCTGTTCTGGAATGGATAATGACTTTCATCACTATGGCTTAGCGTCACCAATATACACACACTTTACTTCACCCATCAGAAGGTACCTTGAGATTGTAAAAATCAAGAGAAAATTAAAGTGATACATCAGGTTTTAATGGAGTATGTTTTTAACTTGTATAACAAAACTCAAATGTCCTTTTAGTTTTTGCAAGTATTTCTGCTAGCTGTGTCAGAAATATTTTTAAAAACTGTGCTTCAAATCTAGAGCATGGTTATGCACATTCTACAAAATGACACGAGACAGTGTTGATATGTGAAAATGTTTTTCTTTTCCCTATTTCTAAAGATATGCAGATATAATTGTCCATCGGCTTTTGGCAGTAGCTATAGGAGCAGACTCTACTTATCCAGATCTGACAAATAAACACAAATTAGCAGATTTGTGCAAAAATCTCAATTTCCGACACAAAATGGCACAATATGCACAACGGGCATCTGTAGCATTTCATACACAGGTTGGTGTTTAATTTCATATAGTGATTGCAAGTGAAATTTTATTCCTCCAAGGCAAGAATATGCAGTCATTCAAGGTCTTTAAAATATCAAAAAGAAAGAAAAAATTAAGGTTTATGAGGATGCTGCATAATTGAAATAAGGACAATCAATGTAGGTATGTGTTTCCACCATTCTAAAGATTAGTCACTACCTGAAAATGAGTTAGCGTATTATGATGACAATTTTTCCCTCCCCCTGTTGATATTAGGGAAATAAGACATTTGGAGGCCTCCTCAGAGTCAGGAAGACAAATTCAAAACTTGACTCAATTAGAGCCTAGACAAGTCAATACTCTAAGCCTTATTTTCCTCATCTTTAAAGTGAAAATGTTGTACTCTATGACTTCTAAAAGTCCCTTCTGGCTCTAAATTTATGATTCTATGATCTTCCGTTGCTTAAAATGGTTGGAAAGAATTAAAAAAAAATAAAACCCAGCACAAACTATCTAGTTGCTACTTTTATTTTAGTAACATTTACCACAATGAAAAATGTAGCAGTGTGATTTCAAATTATTTGTTTCTAAGTTTTTTTTTCTTTATAAAATAACTGAAACAAGTTTTCTTATTTCTTACAGTTGTTTTTCAAAAATAAAGGAATAGTGAATGAAGAAGCCTATATTTTGTTTGTAAGAAAGAATGCTATTGTGGTGTTAATTCCAAAATACGGTTTAGAAGGAACTGTATTTTTTGAGGAAAAAGACAAACCAAAACCAAGACTTGCTTATGATGAGGAGGTATGGTATCATATATATGTATTTTTTTTCTTTTGACATAATTTGTCCCTGCATTGCACCTTATAGAAGAGTAATGACACCTCCAATGGGATTGGGGACTAAAACAACTCAGCCTCTTTGTCAGATTCTGTAATTATTGATTAAGTACTTATTTCCTTCTTGACAGTATGTTAGTTACTGTGGTTTACCATATTCCACTTGGGTCATCTCACTTAACCCACGTTTACTCCCATAACTCATTGCCTTCCACTTGGTTCCAGATCTGTTATTTCATTGGTGTAGGTCATTTTCTGGGGAGCAGTTCCCTCATCTGGCACAGATCAGCAAGTGTTCCAAAGTTTACAGTTTTAGAAAGCTGGTCAGAGTTGTGAGAGGTGGTCACTTACCTCTTTCTGGTCATAAGCAGATGTCAGAGGAAGGACTTAAATCCAGGACTTCTGGAATCCCAGGGCAGACCTTATTTACCTACATATACAAAGACATTTCAAGAAAAAATGTTTCAATTGTTTTACCCCAAGTCAGTCATTTCTTGCCCCTTCCACGAGAAAGGGAGAACTCATTTTTTCCATTTCCATAGAGCCGCCTCTCCTACTTTGGTTCTTCAAGTTCTCATGTACCTATTTTCTCTCTTCATATCTCTCATTTTTCCATGTCCCTCTTAGGATCTCAGAGTAAACCTTCAGTCCCTCCACAGTTTATTTCTAATCCTATGGTAAGACTTGATCAGTGAGTTAGCTGGTTTAGCTATATATTCCTATTTTTCCGGGCCAGAGTTGCTTAATTAAGCCCCCAATTTAAGGACAGGAAATAGTAATCAAGATAAACATTTCAGTCTAAATCCCTTCCTCTTGGGGATTTAGACGAATTCCAGTTAATTTTGTTAACTTCTGGGTACTTTTTTTATTAAATAGGGTTGTGAAAGTCAATAAGAATTATTCAAATGCATGTGGGTCGTCCTGAGCTCCCTGTGTAGTCCATAGTAATAATCTTCATTAAAGTATAGGTAGGGTGAGCAAAGAACAGGGAAAGAGGAGGAGAAATTGAGTAAATAAAATAACATGTTTTTATATTATGGCTACCAGATCAACTAGCGTTACAGAGTTGACTGGATCACATTGTTGCTTATAATTATGAAATGTTTTAATTGAACAGAAGATGTAAATAATGAGAATGAAGCTTGAAATGTCTGAAAGCAATGAAAAATAATTTTTAAAATGTATTTTTTAAAATGTAGGTGCCCTCACTAAAAGTAGAAGATACAGAATTTCATATTTTTGATAAAGTTAAGGTGAAAATCACCTTAGACTCCTCCAATCTTCAGCATCAGAAAATTCGTATGGCCCTGATAGAACCACAGGTAAGAATGGATTTAAAAATAAATACTCATATTGTGGTAGAATAATATGTGTGTACTACATTTATGGAGGACATAAGAAGAAAAGGTTATTTGTAGGTAGAAGTTCTTTTAAAAGCCTTTTCCCCCCTTATTTTGATGGTTAGGAGTTTCAAAATGGAAATGTCTTCAACTATCACACGTTATATCTCTTATATACAGTTTTGGATAATTAAATTAAATCAGTCGTTTTAAAAGTTCCTGTTAGGTCTAAGTGATGTTTCAGTATTTTCATGAAAAATGATTTAAAAATTTTACATCGCTTGTATGCTTCATACAAACTAAACGTCAATATACGTTTATCTCACTTTAGACAGATTCCTGAATATTGCCTACATTAAATACTTGTTTATCAAACTTGTTTTTCTGTTATTTTCATCATCATTCAGTAATATGTCTCTCCACCTCAGCCCACCCCAATTCAGTCCTAGGTTAAAAAAAATTGCTTTAGTAGTTTACCTGACTTTTAAATAAGTTGCAAAGTTGTGTATCAATTTTCTTAATTAAGGTTTTGTTTGCTCTACATATTTATCTTTTATAACTGTAGATAATTGCTTCTTCAGTCTCTGTATCACTGCAACTGTTCGATGTACTAAAAATGTCATGTTTTAGGTATTTTGTATGGGTAGAGGCGGGGGTAGAAAAAATGAAAGGTTTGGTCTGAGATGTAAGAGCTGAAATTCAAGAAGTCTAGCTTTTCACTTTGGTATTTTCTAAAGAATGATTTACATTATTCATTGGGGGAAAAAACAATACTAGGAAGAGGGATAAAGGGGAAGTAAAAAGATTAAAGTATAGTGTCTTTTATCTTCTTCCCCTACCCATCTTCCTGGACTGCTCTTTTCTAGAAATGTAGAATCAATACTAGCAGAAATCAGGAAGAACATAATTGCAATAGAGAGTGAAAGTTATCACTAGAATTTGTTTTTGTTGGCAATTAACATTTTTTCGTGATTATAAGTGCCAGTCTCTTAAGCTTATATATTCTTTTTTCTTATTGACATCTTAATTTTTTTTCTCCCACTGTATTCTTTTAGATACCAGGAATAAGTGTTCCTACTGATTCTACAAACTCCAACACTGATGAACCAGAAAAAAAGAGAAGCAAACTAGAAAACTAGCTATATATAACAATAAAGAAACTGTTACCAAATTGATTTCCTTTTGTAACATTGGGGAAGAACACTAGCAAGTTTCATGGTTAAAAGTATCAAGTGCAAATTTAATTTGTTGCTTTTAAAGTGCATTTTAATCATTTAAAAATTTGCATTTTTATTAAACAATTGCCTTCAAGTCTTTCCCATCATCTTTGAGAAAAGTACTTCTCTTTTCATTTTCTAGATGTAACACAACTATTATTTATGCAGAAAAATTAAATTGAATGCCCATCACTTACATACTGATAGGACAGCAACTTCAGGGACCAGATAAAGATCATCTAAATGATTTTACTTCAGAAGTGCCAATTACTTTACTGGCTTATTTTGGAGCATCCATCTTTTTATTGAAAAGCTGATTCATTTGGCATAAATGATTCCTGATTTCTTAAATGAGGGGAGAAAAGAGGACCATCCTGGATTTAGAGGATAGAAAAGTAGGATATCATCTAAATGCCCAAAGCTATCTAAATGCTTAAATATAATGGGAATTTATTCTTCCCCAATCCTGAGGTATCCCTTGCCTTCTGACATTCTGGAGCTCATGTTTCTGTGCTCCTTCTCAGAAAGTTACCAATCCCTATCCTACTTCATCTGTTACAGGAAACTGACATCAGTTATTATACTGATCATATCCGGTTATACTATATCAGATCTAATTATGCTGATCCATCCTAAGGTATGAAGGACTGATTGCCTTTTCTTTAACCTTCCAGAGAGAATTGCTTATTTGACCAAAATGAATCTTTACTTGGTAGGATTTCAAGTAATGTGGAAAGTCCCTTCCAATCTTTAGGGTTTGGTTTTTTGTTTCATTTTTTAAAATTCTTTGAGTGGGTGGGGATCCCCCCTGTTAGAGAACTTCTCAGTCTAAGATACCTCTAAGGAAAGTCAGCCTTAAGGAAAAGGAAGATGGATAGCACTATTGCATACTGGAAAGAATGCTGGACTAGGATTTAAGAAACCTAGATTCTAATTCAAGTTTTATACTAACTCGTGTGTAATCTTAGACATTTGCATAATACTGAGCCTTTTGGGGCTTCAGTTTTCTTATTTGCGGATTAAGAAAACTTCCAGCTTTTAAAGATATTTTATAACACCTTCTCCTGTAAGGAGATGATGAATAGTGGAGAGTAGAAAACTCTTCTTTGGCTTTTATAAAGACCCTATAACTTAATAGAATCTAGGAGACAGAACTTACTGATTCCTTGGCATGGGATGCTAACAAACTTTCTGGGAGCTTCCATTTCAGATCTGGGGAGCTGGAACAAAGACTTTTTGGACTTAAGATTTTCTTCCTTTAACAGCAACTTCTTCCCTTACACATGAATTTTATCCCATTCTCTGGTTCCCTGCAGGAAGCTGAGTAGATAGATAACTCAGTGCTCCTGAATGATAGTAAATATAGCTTAGGTGGCCTTAGAATGAGGGGAGGGAAAGGGAGAGTTTCTGGCCCTGCCACAGACTGAATCAGGTATCATTAAATATAGGGATTAGTTTTATTTGAAAGTACTACTCATTTCTATTCAGTTTGGGTGATCATACTATTTGAGCTCTAATTATAACTCTGTCCTTTGAGAATAAATACTTTCTTCAAAAATTCTTTATTGAATAAGCATTTATTGCATTTTGGTGGCAAAGGATGTGTTTGATATATCTGGCTTTGGTTTTTATGCCCTTGTTTTAGTGGTCATGTGTGAAAAGGTTCCATATATAGCTGAGAATGTATTATAATTCTTTCTGTTATTGTTTAGTGATCACCAGAGATCTATTATGTATAACTTTTACAAAATTCTTTTGGCCCCTAGCTTCTTATCTTTTGATCAGGCTTGTCTAAATCTGAGAAGACTACCTTGAGATCTCTTATCACTATTGTAGTTTTATCTTTTTCATTCTATTAACTTTTCCCCTCGTGATAATGACGTTAGATGCCATGCCATTTGGTGCATATGTCTTGTTATTCTTTATCTATGGTGCTTTAAGAATAATGTACTTTCCCTATTTTTCTTTCTTAATCATTTTTATTATGATGTGTCTGAGAGAATAATTGCTGCCCTTGCTTTTTGAGTTCACTTCAAGCATAATAGATTTCCTCTAGCCTCTTATTTTATCTGAGTCTTTTGGAATCTGCTTTCTATTCCATTCTACCTTCCTTCATTTTATGGGTGTTCATCCCATTCCCTCTTATGATTGTTAATTATATATTTCCCTCTGTCTTATCCTTTTACTTTTTTTTTAATACTTGCTACTCCTTTCTATAACAGTATATTGAGAGGAATATCCTCAGCATCACTGATCTCTATTTTATATAATCTGCTTCTATTCACGATTGTGTTTTCATTCCCCTCACCTAATTCCCAGTCATGGATTCCAACTTTTATTTTTTTTCTCCCTCCCAACCCTACCTTCTTCATGTTTTACCCTCCAGAAATGGAGTTTGTCTTAAGATGCTTTCCTGAATTTATCTTCTCTTAATCCCTGTCTCTACCTGATTCTCCTATGGAATTTAATTTCTACACCAGATTCAGTCTTCAATTGTCCATTTCAGATCAAAGTGATGAGATTCAAGTGAAGCCTACTTTCATCCATTTCATATTTGTATAGGTTTGTGATCATTTAAAATACATTCTAGCTTCTTTTCCAGTTTCCTAGTGTGTACAGCTTCACTCCTTTCATTTTAAGATCAAAATATAACAAAATTGCACTCTTATTCCCTCAATGATACTTGAAGACATTAAGCTTCTGAGGTTACATTTGTTTCCTCTTCCCCAGTTATGAATATTTATTTCATCATGATATAGTTCCTTCTAGTTCTATCTACTCAGCTCTGGTCTCTTAATATGGGAATTTTTTAAAGTCCTGTTTCATTGAAGGTCCATTTTCCCACCCATATGATTACACTCAGTTTTACTAAGTAAGTTATGCTTGCATTGTAAGCTTTTGTCCTCTTTAGTATTACAAGCATTTCTCTCCTATATAATGGTTATTTGCCAACTCTTGCTCCTTTATAGTTGAACTTTTTTTTCTGGCTGCTTATTCTCTCCATTTATTTTGAGTTCTAGATTTTGGCTTTTGACATTCCTGGTAGTTTTCATTTGGGGTTTCCTTTTAGTAGGTGACCAATAAGTTCTTCCTATTTTCACTTTGCCCTATGAAACTAATAGGTCTAGGCACTTTTCATTGTGATTTTTTTTTGTTGTTAATTTTTTTTTTCAATTATCAAGCATTTTTTTTTCCCTTGCACCCTCCTCCCTTCCTCCCCCTCCTCCTCCCCAGTAAACCCTTGGAATAAATATGCATACTCAAACAAAATGACAGGAGCTTCTCTATGGCCTTTTGGGTGATTCTTAACTCAAGAACTTTACAGACATTTAATCACTTAACAGCTGTTATCTATTCAACTGCATATCATATACCTTATGCATTCTTCACCCACCCATCTTTGCCTATATGAATAATTAAGCTGAACTTTGAGTGATTATGGATCTTTTTTTTTTTTTTAATTTTTTTTTGGCAATCTGAATGTACTATTGACAAATGGCAGCATCTGGAAGACCTCACCATCTACAGCTTCTGTTCAGTTTTTTAAAAACTCTTGTATTAGTTTATCATATACAAAAGAATACTTCGTTCAAGAAAGTATTAAGTGCCTACTACATGCCAGGCATTGTACTAGGTGCCTGGAGTATAAGTACAAGGAATGAAACAATTCCTATTCGCAAGGAACTTATATTCTATTGGGGGAGAAAAGTACATATAAAAATATATTAAATGTAAATACAAAGTTAAAATTCTTTAAATGAGTTTTGTGAAAGCTTTCTGTGTGATCCTTTCTATACTCTTATTAAGCATGCCCTCAATTTGTATGTAGATACTTCTTTAAAAATTTTACATAGGTAGAAAAGTATGTCTATGGCTTGGTGATTTATTGATGTTTTGTTGCCCTTTTTTGTTGTTGTAAAAATAAAGCCAATATTTTTATTTATTACCTTTGATATTTTCCCTTCCTTCACATATTCTGAAAACCAGTCACTGAACATCCTTAAAATTGTGTTAGCTCTAGCACCAACCTCATGTTGAATTCAACCTGGTTGAGTTCAGCAACTTTTCTGATCTTTTATTTTTTTAAATACCATTTTCACTTGCTCTTGTAACATTCCAGTAATTGTGATGTTTCAGACCAAATGTGGTTCCATTTGCTATGTATATTCAATCATACTTGAACATCCTTTCCAGCATAAAATCTGCCCAAGTTTGTACTTCGGTAGTATAGTGTTTGGTACTAACAAACTTATTTTACTTTTTTTTTTGACATGTTATAGTAGTTACTAACAATTATATTTTTATTCACTTTAATACTACTAATATTTAGAGTCTACTCTGTGCCATGAACTAGGAATGCAAAGACAAACGAAAAACCTATCTTCTCAAGGATCTTATGTTTACTGAGAACAACACAGAAAATAAATACGAAATTTTGGATTAGGAAAGCACCAATAGCTGAGGGGATTGAGAAAGGCCTTATATAAAAGGTGACAACTTCAGTTGAGTCTTAAATTCTAAGAGCTTAAGATTAAACCCATGAAAAACTTTGGGACATAACAAATGGTTCAGGATGATCTAGAAAAATATACTATTAAGAATCCAGGACTGACGTCACTGGAAACGCAGGGCTGCCTGCCTGTACGCCTGAGTTCCAATTATCCCTCACATATGGCAGTTCCATGGACTTTTCCAAGATAAAGTAGAGCAACTCAGAAAATGAAGATTGAGGAGAATCTTCCTGGGAAATGTGGGCGTGGAGACAAGGTGCATCTAGTCAGACTGCACACCAACTCTTCGTGACAGAATTTGGAGTTTTCTTGGTAAAGATACTGGACTGGTTCAACATTTCCTTCTCCAGCTCATTTTACAGATGAGGAGCTGAAACAAAGTGGGCTAAGTGACTCACCCAGAGTCACACAACTAGTGAAGAACTCAAATGAGGACAAGCTGATTCTCCCTCACTAGCCAGCAGTGAGAGCCAATACCAGCTTTTTCCTGTCCAAAAGAATCCATCAGAAGCAATTTCACAAAAGGAGGAGGAAATAGCCATAGGTGTCAGGAAATGTAGAGGAAGTGAATGAGATCATAAGTGGTCTTTGAGAGAGAATAGCTTTTAGTTGAGTGGTGGGGTACAAAAACCAGATTGCAAATGAGTAAAGTAAAATGAACTGGAGTGGAAATTATGTAAAACTACATGAGATCTTTGGCCAAATTCAGGAGAAAATATATAGGACAATAGCTTGATTGAATGGTAGGGTCAAGTGGTTTTTATTTTGTTAGGATATGTGTGCTAGGCATATTTGTAATGAGCAAAGAAAGCCAGTTCATAGTTTGAAGAAAAATATGATGCATATATAGAAGGCATTTAATAGATCAAAGGAAGAGAATGAGGAATAAGATATAAGGTCGAATGAGCAAAGAGCTAAAAAATAGTTTCAATTTAAAGTATGAACTTGATGGACTTGGCTGGTATGAAGGGCTTGAAGAGGGGTTTGGAACAGGTGCTTTGGAGAATGGGATAGCCAGTCAAGTAAGACCAAAACGATGATGTGTAGTGGACCTCTTGGTTTTATGATTTCCCCTGTCAGGATTTAGCAGTGTAGAGGGCTGTTAACTTAATAAATTCCAGCCAGAGCTGGAGTGATGAGCCAATTAAGCAATGAGGACAATGACTAGCATTTGCAATGAAGACAATGGTTTAGAATTGGTAGTAAGATGCAGGGAGAGAAAAGGATATAAGTTAAGCTCTGATAGAAAAATGTCACATTTCAAAATGAAGTGGGTCAGTTGTGGATTTATTTCTATGGAATAGGTTAGTGAAGGAGTTTTCATTAAATACCTTAGTTTTTGCAAATAAGGGGTGGCAGAAAAACACCTCAGTTTCCACCTAGCTGGGGCTGACTAGGTCTATTGATTGAAGACTGCATACTGAATAAACTAAGCTTGTTTTTGGTCAAAGTAATTTCACATTTATTGTAACAAAGTCTTATTTAATGGTTACCCATTTAAAGAGTAATGCTAAACAGAAATATGAAAATTAAGTTGACAATTTATTAATTCCCTACATCAGAATCATCATCATGTCACATTTAACAAAAAATTAGTTATGATCAAGTCACGAGGTAATTATGAAGATTTAATGATAAAAATAAATGTCTACTTCTGTGATTTAGTGAAGTTTCAGGAACTTTTCTGCCCTTCTTTTTCTTGTAAACATCAACTTGGGCATTTGATTTTCAGTGCCAACTTTCACACTGGGAAGGGTTAAAGGGTTCAATATGTAGTCAAGGCAGTTTTCTTCCAATCATAATCACATTATTGAGCTTGTGTACAGAATATCTGCAATTAGCAATTCAGTGATGGTCTGTCTACAGTTCTGATACACACATTTCTATGAAGGACGTGCTGTTTTCCTCCAATATCCTTGTGTTGTATGTTCTTGCTAATTAAAGAAAAAAAGAGAACACTTTGTTATCAGTCTATTTGATGATAAAGCAGTAAGATTCCTTTGAGGGATTAAACATTGGTACCCTAGGACTTATAGCCAAAAAATACCTATATTCAAATAACCCTGGGCAATTTACTTAACGTCTATCTGCCTCAGTTCCTCATCTATAAAATTATAACAGCACCTACCTCACCACTGTTGTGAGAATAAAATGAGTTAAAATATATAAAATACTTTGTAAACCTTAAAGTATCATATAAATGCTAGTTCTATTTTTGCTTAATTATATGGAGCAGTGGATATGTATTTTTAGAAACATCTATCTACTTGTGATTGTATTAGGGTGACTTATTAGGAATTAAAATTTATTTCAGAAACCCATAGCCCACACACACAAAAATCAGTGAGAAGCAGTAAAAGCTAACTTGAATGGTGAAAAATATTACCTTAAAGACATACTCATTTTTAAAAATGATCCAGGTAGTAGATAAATTATGTAATAGGGGTGTGTGTGTGTGTGTGTGTGTATCCTAACGAACACACTGGCTTGCAATGTATGTTAGAATCTCTCTTGGCTAGTAATTAAAATTGTCATAAGATTCTTCTCCCATGGAAATATAAAGTTAAAGATTAACACACAGGCTATTAATAAAAGTTCATAGGATTTTAAGATTTACAAAGCACTTTTCCCATAATACTAAAACAAGTCCAAGAAACTAAGGCTGAGAAAAAACGAAGTGGTATGCTTAAGATGACAAAATGCAGAATTCTGGCTCCAGGCAAGCCCTGGGCCTTTCAGTAATAACTTCTGACTGCTAACAGCTCTCCTTACACCTGCCTTAAGAGTTCCTTCAGTAATACATAGATTCTTTCCATTTTTTACAGATGAGGAGACACAGCTATAGAAAGTGCTGGTCCTTCTACAATACCACAGCTATCTCAAAAATAATAATAAGAAGCTCTTGTTATTACCATCTTTTTTTTTTTTTGGTGAGGCAGTTGGGGTTAAGTGACTTGCCCAGGGTCACACAGCTAGTAAGTGTCAAATGTCTGAGGCCGCATTTGAACTCAGGTCCTCCTGACTCCAGGGTCGGTGCTCTATCCACTGTGCCACCTAGCTGCCCCCCGCTATTGCCCCTTTTACAGAATACACATTAGCAGATAATGGTAAAATTAGGGATGCTTGGTATTTATATTTATAAACATACCTAAGAGTCTTGTGATTGGGATACTTTAGAAACACCAAAGGTGTACCAGAAGGCCAAATGCAGAAATTGGAAAGAGTAGCTGTAGTGTTTTGCCATTCTATCCTTGGAAAGGCCTTCCCTTTCATGCCGAATTAAGCGCCAAGCTGAGTAGGACCTCTGTTTCCAAACTTTCTGTCATTTCACTTTTCCTTAGAGAAGGGTTCTGCAAACCATAACCTGCAGGCCAAATTTGGTTCTACCACCAGTGAGCTAATGAATTTACATTTTTAAATAAAGTTTTATTGTATTTTAAAATACTTTAGAAAAAAAAGAATTAAGCTCCTCCTGAAATTAGATCTAGTATAAAGAGTTGATGGTGTTGATAACTAGAAGATAAAGAATTTCATCATAACAAAGCCCAAATACAAATACTATATTGTGCCACTGTATAGTTTTTCCCTCCAGAAATATCCTATACCTTTGCTTCAGGAACTTGAGATTTGTTCTGAACTTCAAAGGATGGCGCATCACTTTCCCTACAATAGCTCTCTGTTCCAATTCCAATTGTATCAATAATACTGCTCCCACAAGTCTGTGTATTATAGCCACTATCCACCTGAGAAAGAATTTAAAATCAGTTAAGAATTAAATCGTAAACTCTAGATTTTTTTTTCATATCAACAGAACAACATACATGATCTTTAAGGAGCCATTAAAATTTAAACTATAAACTAATTTCATCATCTATCAATAATCAGTACTATATATCAACACTATATAATATGCAGTAAAATTATGCTGAAATGAATAGAATATATGCATGATGAGTGAAACATAGCAAAACTACAGGGTAGAATTAAAAAACATTGTTTTTAACAAATCTATCAGAACATACCCTTAAATGAGCTTGGTTCCCTTCAGAGCCATCACATTTTGAGGGTATACACACATACAAATAATGCTGCCGTTGTTAAAAATGAAAATAAAATCTTTTACAATAGCATAGACATCTTATGCCACCCAAGGAAAGTTATTTCTTTATGATAAGAAAGAGGGCATAGTGGGCCAAGAGCTTACCCAAGGTTTGGCAGTGACCTGGGTTGAAATACCATCTCTAATACTGCTTGTGTGACCGTCGGCAATTCACTTAACCACACAAGGAACTCATTCAAAGTTGAAGAGCAGTTGCCGATTGTATAATGGTAGTGAGTTCCCTCACGTGGAACTCCTTATAGACCAATGAAGTTACAGGTATAGATCTCACTAGACTATCAATTGTATTATGCAAGTCATTCCCCTTATAGATCACAATAGATTCAATGAATCAATTGCCCTTAAAGAAAAATTTCTTATATCTAAGGATCAGGCAAAGAATATGCTGCAGATTCCCAAAGGGATCACATTAAAGGGGAAAATATTCAGCTGTCAATATTCTAGCACGTTTGGGTATTTTTTAAAGACTCCTTTTTTATATAACCATAGCTAGCAACTGAAATGTTGTTTGTCCTTTGTTCTCAAAGAGGACCATGACATCAGGAGCAACTGGGATATAAAAAGTTCATCCACTGGCACACATATGTAATTTAAACTTTTTTATATCAAACAAGTAGCACTCTAAGACGAATACAAAGTTATAACTTCAAAGCTGGATGAAATCAGAGATCATCTAGTATAACAGATATCTGAATAAGGATTCCTTCCTATTGCATATCATCCAAGTAAGCAGTCACCCAGCCCCTGCTGAACATTGTGAACGATTGCTTTTTTAGCAGTGCAAGGAAAAGAAAATGCTAGAAAACTTCTTTTTGGAATACACAGCTGTTAAAATGCATGCACTTTTGGCCACCAGTTTTTCCAATTCAGCATAAATCTACATAGGACAAAGAAGCAGGAGGATCAAAACCGATTCTTGTTTCACAAAATAAATGGAACCAGAGACAATGAGGAAGATCATAAACAAAGGTGCTGTTCCTTCTAAAAAATGTCCCTAAAAACAATGTTCAGCAGGATGCTAAATTTCCCCACCAAAAGTAACTTTTTTTTTAAATTTTTTTTTTTTTTAGTGAGGCAATTAGGGTTAAGTGACTTGCCCAGGGTCACACAGCTAGTAAGTGTTAAGTGTCTGAGGCCAGCTTTGAACTCAGGTCCTCCTGACTCCAGGGCTGGTGCTCTATCCACTGTGCCACCTAGCTGCCCCAAAAGTAACTTTCTTTTTGACCAGAAGCTTTGGCCACATGGAAAGTAGTCCTTCACTCTCTGTTTCATTTTTGCTGAGCAGTCAAGGTGTGATAAGAGTGCTCCTGGGGCAGCTAGATGGCACAGTGGATAGAGCACCGGCCCTGGATTCAGGAGTACCTGAGTTCAATTCCAACCTCAGACACTTAACACTTACTAGCTGTGTGACCCTGGGCAAGTCACTCAACCCCAATTGCCTCACACACACAAAAAAAAAAAAAAAAGGGGGGGAAAAAAAAAAAAGAGTGCTCCTGAATAACTTTCTCCGTTTCTTGAAGCATGGATTGGCTAACCTTAGTAACAGGAAAAAGTTGGTTTTATGAAGTGGGGGGAAGATAAGATGAGCTTTCCTAACGGGGCTGCTCACAGTCCTGTGGTGACATCTTGGATAACCAAGACAGTATCAATAAGATGCACAGTATCTTGGCTCATCAAGAAACAATACATGGTATGTTCCAGGTTTCACAAGGTTTGAGAATATTATATTCTGACTAAATTCAGAGAAGTAGAGGAGGAAGAATATGTGGTTGATGCCTTAAATGAAGGGAAAGGAGAATACCTACAAAGAAGTTGAAATGATTTCTAATTCCTTACCTGAATGCTGCTGCTTTCACAAGGGATGACACTGCTTTCTGCAAGAGGTGACATGCACATATGAGAGCTTTCAATACTGAAAGCAATACCTGTCATAAATCCAGTCATTGGTAAACTCCCATTACCAACTGTATCCTTAACCCAAATGTTCTCATCTGCTATCTCTACAGGATCAACCATATCTACAGAGCTATTCTCCTTTTCACCTTCAATGTCTTGCATTAATGCCAATTCTTTCTCACAAGGACTAGGCTGATCTTTTGTAATAGACATGGTAGCCACAACTAAATGTGTGCCATGTGCAAAAGCATCCCCATCTAGCTGTCGCAGATGTATGCCAGCAGTATCCATTGGTGGTAAACAGGCATCTGTGGGAGGAGCATTTTCTTTTTCTTCTTCTTCATTATGATGCTCAAGAGTAAAAGGTATCCGAATGAGTGATGTACGGTACTGAGTACCTCCTTTGCACATCCCAAGTTTCATAGGAGACCAATTTTTAATTGGAGAGCAACCATCTATATAAGGACTTCTAGTACAGGAGTTGGTAATGCCATTAGAATTTGGAGCAGATGGCACATCAGGAGAGCGAAAGGTAAACTTTCTTGATTCTAAAGATGAAAAAAAAAATTAAACATATAAAAATTAGTTTAGAAAATGAACTCCTTACTTACTTATTTATGATACTAATTAAAATTCTTAGTCATGTAGAATTGTTATTTCAGGAAAACTAGCTTCCTACAATTAAAATAATTATTTAAATCTTATTGCCAAAAAACCAGTATGAATCTATTGAATAAATATCTCTCATGTCATCCTCTTTGCAACCAGACTCTTCTACACCAAGAGAAATCTTTAAAGAAATATTTTTCAATGCCTGCTATCTAGGGGAGGGGTGGGGAGGGAGGGAGAAAAATTTGAAATTGGAAATTTTATATAAACAAGTGCTGAAAACTATCTCTACATGTAACTGGAAAATAATAAAATACTTTTATTTTTTAAAAAATTTTCATTATAATACTGTTCACATTAATATAAGGGATGTACATTTCATTATTTTGTTAACAGACAAGTAGTAAAAAGCTTGCAATTTCAGCTAAGTATAATGAAAAACAAAACAAAAACAATCTGCATAATTTACCTTACCATAATGCTAAAACTTTAAATGCAGAAAAATAAATTAAAAATATATACATTTTTTTGAGCACTATTAGACTAGGTGTAAAATTTGAGGGAAGGCATGTTTGATAATAATTCTCCATGATCCTTTATAATATAATCTCACCCAAAATACTTTCTTTGTTGATTTTCTTTTGAAAATGTAAAATGTGTTATGTAAATGGAATTGTATCCAAAACAAAACTTCACTAAATATTTTAAATTGTTCAAAAGATTTTTTTAACCTAAATTTCAGATTTTTGGAAATTCAGAGCTCATCTAGGAGGAGCTCCACCCATAAAACTATACTAATATAATTACAATTCTATTTATATTAAACACTAATTTTATACTTCCATGTTTTCAGAATATCTGTAATTTCTGCAGTGGATAAAGTACCAGCCCTGAATTCAGGAAGACCTGAGTTCAAATTTGGCCTCAGACACTTGACAACTTATTAGCTATGTGACCCTGGGCAAGTTACTTAACCCTCATTGCCCTGCAAAGACAAAACACAACAAAACCTCAAAAAAACCCAGCCTCCTGAACCATACATAAGAATATCTGTAATTTCAATAGTATGGAAATATCCTACACCCATACAAATCTAACCCTTTAATGCTTTTCTGATCTTAATTGTTGTGGCCAAAAAAATTCATGGCAAAGATTCTAGTAGTGAGTCTCTCCAAACTTTCTAGGCTGGTCTTTTGTCATGAGGGTTATGGTGAAAGCCAACCAGCTTGGTGAAACTGTCAAATTTTGTATTCCATTACATATCCTTCAAGAACCTCAAGTCACCTTTATATCATGATGAAATAGTTGAGTAGGACTATAAAAAAGGTCTCATTTTATACTTAAGACAAATAAAAGCCTACCAGCCATACCAGAGAGTGGTGTTTTTCCTATTTGAAAAGCAATTGGAGAGAAGGTTGGTGAAGCAATAGTTGTAGGGGGGTGCCGTGGAAATGAAGGACTCGTTATGCTTTCCAAGCTATATTTTCTTGTACCTCCCCGAATAGGACTAGAGGAAAACTGGCCCTATGATTAAAAATAAATGATAAGGTTTTTTGTGTACACACATATAAATAGAAATTATGTTATTGATCAATTAGCCAATATGCATTCATGAAGCACCTAAGCACTTGGGCGACAAAGAAAAAGTGGAACAGTTCCTATATTTGCAAAGCTTATAATCTATTAGGGAAAACATCACGTACAGAAATAAGTATATACAAAACAGACACAAAGTTCTTTTGGGAAAGAGTGTATTAGAGCCTGGGGCCAGAGGGGAGGGAGAATCAGGAAAGCCTCCCAGAGCTCAATATTGCAGTCATCAGTCAGTGAACATTTATCACGTAGCTGCTATGCGGCAAGCACTGTGCTGAGCACTGGAGATACAAAGATGAAAAAACAGCCCTAGCCCTTAAGAAGCTCATCATAAACAAGCTACAAAAAAGAGAAAATCACAAATAATCAATGTGGGGAAGTACCAGAATTGAGTGAGAAAGGCTTAAGGGAGATCGACTGAAAATGTCTGAAAGGGGGGGCAGCTAGGTGGCGCAGCGGAGAAAGCACCAGTCCTGGATTCAGGAGGACCTGAGTTCAAATCCCAACTCTGATGCTTGACACTTACTAGCTCTGTGACCCTGGGCAAGTGATTTAACCCTCATTGCCCCGCAAAAAAAAAAAGAAAAGAAAAAAAAAAAGAAAACGTCTGAAATCAAGAGATGATGTGGCTTTTTTGACAAACAGCAAGGAAGCGAATGTCACTGTATCGAATAGTGGGGAGGGGGAGCATGGTGTGTGAAGAAGGTAGAGTAAGAAGCTTGGAAAAGTGGAGGTGGGGGAGGCCTATGTCATAAAGGGTTTTGAATACCAGACCAGATTTTATATGTGATCCTGGAAGTTTAAACGGAAGTTTATTGTGTTGGCATTTGTGTGTGGAAGGGGGTTGACGTGATCAGATTTGCATCTTAGGAAAAGCAGGCTATTATAACAGTTGAGGTATGAAATGAGGCATCTTAGCACCAGGGTTGTAGAATTATCAGAGCAAAGAAGTGGGTGTAGTATTCAAAAGGTGTTACAAAAATAAAACCGATAGGCCTTGGCAAAAGATTGGATACGGGGAGGTTAGAGTGAGGAATCAAAGATGAAATCTATGCTGTGAGCATGGGGACTAGGAGGACAGTAATGCCCTTGACAGTATTGGGTAAGTCTGGAAGGGAGGAAGATTTAAGAACAAAGATTATGGATATGTTGAATTTAAGGATTAATACAATTTAACTTAATTTAGGACATCCAGGTTGAGATGTCTGAATGACAGTTAGAGATGTGAGACTGGAGGTCAGCAAACAGATCAGGGTTAGTTAGATAAGTAGATTTTCAAATCATCAGCACAGAGATAATCATTGAATCTTTAGGAGCTGATAAAAGCAGCATATGAAATAATATAGAGGGAGACATGAACCCAGAAGAGAACCCTGGGGAATATCCACACTTAGTGGGCATGTCATGGATGAAGATCCAGGAAAAGAGACTGAGAAGAAGTCAAAAAGGTAGGAGAACCAAGAGAGGATAGTGTCATGAAAACCAAGAGAGAAGAGAATATCAAGGATATCAAGAAAGTAATCAAAGGCAAAGGCTGAAGAGATGTCAAGAAGGATTAAGGCCTGAAAAAAGGCCACGCAATTTGGCAATTAAAATGCTGGCAACTTTGAAGAGAGCAGTTTTGGTGAATGATGAGGTTTAAAAGCCAGACTGTTGAGAGTTAAGAAAAGATTAGAGGCAGAGGAAGTGGAAGCACCTACTGTGGATGGCCTTTTCCGGTTTAATCACAAAAGGCAGGAGTAATATATGGGGTAATGGTTAGCAGGGAAGGACTGAACAAGTGCCTTTTTTTTTAAAGAGGCATATTTATAGGCAGTAGGAAAGGAGCCAGTAGACAGGGAGAACTTAAATATATGTGAGAGTGCAGATGAGAAAAGAAAGCCTCTGGGGGAGATGGGATGGAATGGGTCACTCGTGCAAGTAAAGGTGCTAGAGAAAGACCATCTCATCATGTGGGACAAGGGTCAAGGAGGACAGTGACAGAAGGTGTGTTGAGGAGAGATTAGGAAAAGGGGGAAGATGGGGCCCTTGGCAAATGGCCTTGATTTTTCTTCCTGTAAATTATGAGGCAAGGTTCTTAGGAGCTGAGAGAGGGGTAGGAGGAGGAACCATGGGAGGTTTGAGGAGAGATGAAAAGATTTAGAAGACTCTCCTGGGTGAGTGGGATGGGGTGTTAATTAGGTAGGCAGAAAAAGACTGTCTAGTGGCAAGGAAGGCCCAGTTGAAGTTATGTGACAAATTTTATAGTGGACCAAGTAAGGAAGGTTGCATGATTTCCACCTTCCTTCTGAAGCAGGTGATATAGGAACAAAGAGAGGGGAGGGTGGGAAAGATCTAAGCCCAAGTCTTGGCAGAGGACAATCAGCAATGTAAGTGGAAAGGAGACTCAAGGGAAGAGGACAGGACAGAGGTAATAAGAGAGAAATGAGGTGTGGATAAAGGGTAGGGCTGCGTTACAGAAGGTAGAGGAAGAAGTGGAATGATGGCAAGATCACAGGTAAGACCATTTTTGTGTGTGGCTGAGATGGTGAGGATGAGGTCATGGGAAGTGATGAAGCTGAGAAACTAGGAGGTTAGGCTTCTTCAGGGGCTATAAATAAGTATGCTCAAGTCCCTTTATACTAATGAGGACAGGAGTTGAGGAATAAAGATAGTTAGCCAGGTACTGAACTCACTGAGGAAGGGAAGTATCTTGGAGGTCTGTAGTGATTGGGTAGTAGTGATAGATATCATGAACCTCAAAGGAGGAATGGTGGCAGTAGGGGGAGAACCTGGAAGTAGCAATGGGGTCAAGGAGTATTCCAACTCTCCCACTTCAACCAATCATTCAGGCTAGGGAAATTGAAAGGAATAAAAAGTTGGCCAGTTGGGGGTTGAGAATAGGGTTTGAATGATGACCTGTGGGGCTTCAGAATTTATTAACCATTAAGAGAAAATTTTTAAAAGCTTATCAATGAGGGGGCAGCTAGGTGCTGCAGTGGATAAAGCACCAGTCCTGGATTCAGGAGGACCTGAGTTCAAATCCCGCCTCAGACAGTTGACACTTACTAGCTGGGCAAGTCACTTAACCCTCAGTGCCCCGCAAAAAAAAAAAAAAAAGATTATAATATCAATAGTGTTATGATTTTGGAAGTAGATATGAGGAGACAGTGTATTCCCGGTATGGGAACTATGATTTCAGTAACATGTGGAAACTCCATCAACTTAGCCTCTTTGCCTAGGACACTGAAAGATTAAGTGACTTATCTACAGTCACACAGTTAGTATGTGTTAAGAGGTACGACTTCAACCCAGGACTTCATGATTCCAAGCCCAGCCTTCCACCCACTATACTACATCTATATGCTGCCTCTCACATAATAACTAAACAATGTTGATAAAAGTTAATCAATAAACTAAAAAACTGGTGAATGTAGTTAACTGTCACAATCCCACCACTAAGAGGCTTTGTTCAACTTTTGGGGGGGAATTTATTTTGTCATTTTTGTATCCCCAGAGCCTAGCACACTAGTATATAATAGATGATTAACAGGTATTTGTTGAATAAATGAATAAAGTGAAATGCAAAAAAAATGAAATTGATAAAAAATTTTTTTTAATGTTTTAGGTATACTAGCACTGTATTCCTTAAGAAATTAGTGAAAAAGCATTATTAGTTAAGTACTTACCGAACTTGGTGTTTCCACAGGGCTCCTACACCTAACTGGGGATAAATCTATTGAATAAAGGACTTCAAGTGAGGCTGGAGCATTATTATACGGACTCTTGGGAGAAGTTGGAGACAAGGAGTCAGACATACTTCCATTTCCATCTAAAAACAGTTTTCTTCTTAGAGATGAGGAACTGAGATTTTCTTGAGATTGGTCCGCAAATTCATCTGCTCTAAAATATTCCCCTACATTAATTTAACAGATGATTAAACCATTAGGTTTGAAAAACAAAAGGCAATGTTTTTAGGAGGGGATTTTTGTTAATAGGCGTTAGATAGCACTCTCAGGTACACCATTAGTAATTAAAATTATGGGTTTCTTGCTGTGGCAGTATGTAAAGCTTACTGTGCCACAGGCTATTCAGGTGATTTTAGAGAAAGTAGAAATTTCAGGAAGACCTGTTCCCTCTGAAAGGAGGTATTTAAACACAATAGTCTCTGATCTATAAAAGAACAAACAACAGCTAAAATGAAGATCTAAATAAATATAATACTTACCCAACAGTTTTTCTAAATTAAAATCCACAGGGAGAGACAACAATGTCTGACAAGCAACTGCAAAGGATAAATAAATAAATAACAATCAGAAGAGTAGGTCACGTAGCCATGCTCACAAGCCCAGTAGTTCTCCTCAGCAGGGGTTTTCCAAAGCGAAGTTAGCACAAGCGTTACCTCCGGGAAGCACTATTTGCTGTACAGAGTTCCACAATTCCAACAGCAGGGTTCTAGACTTCCCTGCAGTTTTCCAAGGTTCAGTGGTGTGCCACTGCTCACTACAGGAAAGAACTGCTTGGTGTCCTGAGGGTACCTAGCTAGCAGGGGATCCCAAACAATTCCTTTCATTTTGAATTAAAATTTGGTTCTGATATCTCAGAAGGCTGTTAAATTGGCTAATGTTGAATCCATGCCCTTTATCCAGGCCTTTCACTTTCTAGCTTCACGTCTGATTAAAAAGGGTGGAAAATGGAGATTGGAGAGTTCCTCCTAGATCCTCAGCTATTTAAGGATAGTGCCCAGAGGAATTCTCATCATTTTCTAGCAGACTATCTTCCTGATCTTCATCATTTCAGAAACTCATCATTCTTCAAAATGAGATCAGCTCGGATCCTTATACCTCCTCAGATCATTTTCTACCCCAGCTGCTTTATTTCATTTTGCCCTGTACCTGGCGGTCTCTTCCCATTCGCTTTTCAGCTTCTTGTTATGTTACGTGAACTCTTTGAGGGTAAGGGCTGTCTTAGGCCTCCCTTTGTGTCCCCAGTGTTCAGCACACTGCCCAGCACATAGTAAGCACTTGATAAATGTTGCCTCTGACTTTGAGATCATCCCCTGGTCTGCCTGCCATGAACTTCACAGCCTTTCTAGTCTTTCTGGGAGTTTCTATTATTTACAAATGAGACAAAATTTGTAAAGTATTTAGCGTGCTGCCTGGCATGTAGTAGGTGTTATATCAATATTATCATCATCGTCATCATCATTTTTGTTTTTATTACTATTGTATAATTACTTCCCTTTCCTTTGTGTGTTGATTCCTACATAGTAAAGTAAGCAGAAATGCAAAAATCAGAGGTCAATTTGCAAATTCAGAAGTATATTCTGGTTTTGCCTGTTTTTCTTGCAATGCTACTAGACTGCACTCAAAGGCAATTTATTTTTGGAACAAAATGGAATATTCTTTGCAGGACAACACTCATTTTGATGTATAAATTCTATCATTTTGGTTTAAAGCAGTATCATTACTTTATACATGTAATTCCTTTTTAATTCCACATGGTATGGACCTTGTTTACCAGATTTGACTTCGAATAATTATTTGGTATTTTAAAAGTAAAAAATAAAATATTAACCACCATTAAGAAGATTCAAACAATTGTGCTTCAGGTTCTTAAGGCATTAATTCCAAAAATATTTTAAGCAATGTTAACATACCTAGAATAAACATATATTCTTCCAAAGTGACCACTTTGAATAGGATAACATTTATTTGGGTGTATAATTTCTTTTCTTTCTTTCTTTTTTTTTGTGAGGCAATTGGGGTTTAGTGACTTGCCCAGGGTCACACAGCTAGTAAGTGTTAAGTGTCTGAGGCCGGATTTGAACTCAGGTACTCCTGACTCCAGGGCCAGTGCTCTATCCACTGCGCCATCTAGCTGCCCCGGCTGTATAATTTCTACTTAAGAAGAGTCATATTACTAAATAGTTATAGTTTGTTTATAGTAAATTAGAAGGTACTTTAAAATTTACATAGGCATCAAAATGCATGGATTTTAATAATAAATGTACCATTACTTTAAAAGTGTTTTTATTTAGATTATAGTTATGCATACCACTGTTTTTTCCAGAAGGTAGGGTCAGTTCTCTTCCAATTGGAGATACGTTGTTTATGTCTATACCTATAAAAAATTTAAAATTGAAAGTACTCAGTTTAACATTGTAAGTTTTGGGGCTTGGTCTTTCTAAAGGAAGTGAGAAGCCAAGTGTACTTTCTACTAGATGACATTTGTAAAAAAAAGTAAGCAAAAAATAATATATAAAAGTATACATTTCAGCAAATTTTGATACTACTACTACTTCTCTAGCCCATATATTAAATATGAACCATAAGATAGTTATAAAAATTACCATACTGGAAAAGACATACCATCTATCTAGTTCAGACAGATTATTGACCAAAGGAGTTTTTGAGGATGGCATGGTAGTTCTCTATAATATCAATTTCAAAATATTTAGGATGCCATACAATACTTAGCTTCTCTTGTGACTTTATCATAATTTACTGAAACCGATATTTCCCAAGCTAATCTGGCCATGAAATACTTTGGAGAATGAACTATACTAAGGGAACATATAAATATTGGCCTAGAAGGCCTATAATATTCCCTGGGTCTAGAAATGTGAAGCAAAACAGAACACAAGCTAACTTCCATTTTTTAAAAAATGACAACTCCATTTTTGTACAAAATTACAGGGTTATCCAAAAAAAAAATCTCAGTGCAATTTTAATTTACTAAAGTTGTATTTTAATAATTTTGGAAGGGAAGTATCATTAGAATTGAAATTTTCTCAAAGAACCACTGTATACATAATGTAGGACTCTAGATAACAGTTTAGGAAATACTGATCTAATATATAGGATTGTGAAGGTATAATCTAGAAACAAAAGACATTAGCTGTTTGAGAATAGAAAGGCAGATGAGGGGACAAATAACTCATTAAGAAGATTGTGAATAAAAAACCAATCTAGAATCCTGGACCACAAGTTAAGAGAAAGTAATGATATACTATTATCAGGAATGGACTACACCTAATAAATGCCAGCAAAAATGTTTCTCTGGAGACACTGAAAGATATAAGCTGAAAATGGTGAAAAGTTAAAACTTTCCAAATACACTATAAAAAAGACAATAAGTAGAGACCAGTAATTCAGAGGAGAAAACATTTAAAAGTAGAATAGTAAGAAAACTCATGGACTCAGATACCTATATACAAATATGCATAGCACAGGTATCAAACAAGGTGAAATAGATATCTTAATTCCAAGGGGTAAATCATACCATGTAAGTATCAGAGAAGTTTGTCATTGTTGTCAGTTGTTTGTTGTCATTTGTCCTTCATTCTTGAAGAGGATCATGACATTAGGTAGGTGATGTCATGACTTGTAGTGAATTGGATTTAAGTGGGGCAGGGCTATGCAAAGCCACCAGCCTCATTCTCTCCTGGGGAGCCATCTGGGTCCAGTGGCAAGATATACATTAGGACAACTGGAGATGGCCCCTGATTCAGTGGGAGACCTTGGCCTTTTAAGCTAAGGCCTTTTACAGGTCTCAGTTTGCCTGAGGCAACACCATTCCAGTGATTAAGACTAGGTAAGAAAGGAGGCAAAGAGAGGTCCTTTTGCCTAGTGAAAAAGAAAATAAATTGATAAAGCAAAGGAGAACATTCATTCTCCCCTGGCCAGTCCTGACCACAAATAGAGGAGGAGGCAGGAAGGCAAAGCCCCTACCACTGCTCGACCTACTGAGCGAAGACCTCCCCCATCCTACAAAACTGCTCTGCCTGTGGGGCAGCTAGCTGGCACAGTGGATAGAGCACCGGCCCTGGAATCAGGAGTACCCGAGTTCAAATCCGGCCTCAAACACTTAACACCTTAACACTTAGTAGCTGTGTGACCCTGGGCAAGTCACTTAACCCCAACTGCCTCACTAAAAAACAAAACAAAACAAAAAAAACTGCTCTGCCGGGTGGGCAGAATACTCCTTGCTATACCCCAAGGAAATATGCTGGAGCCCACTGAGACAAAGATCATTCTCAAACCCCTAAAGCTAGCACGCTCCCATTTGTTATTCTCCTCATACTTGTGTCAAGTAGTCTGCCTAGTTAACTACTAGCCCTATCAGCCCCAGCTTTCACAACTTTACTCCTTCCACTGACACCAGTATTTTGCAAATTCTTATTCCCCGCTCCAACTCTGACACCTGGAAGGAATTCCTGTTCAGTATTTCCCTTTATTTTCTACTTCTTCCTTTCATTCCTTCCATCTACTCAGAAGCCTAATAACAGTAACAACCCCTGGCCATCCTTCCCTTCAATGACTATACCTTCCATTACACCCCAGCCTCCTCTGGTAATGGAAGGAGTATCAAAATATTCCTTCTTTTTGATTGCCACTTCCTGACTCTCTCTACTCAGCAACCTCTTCTTCTTTAAAGTTCATTCTATCAAAATTTATCAATCAATATAGATCAAGGTAGTTGTTGAATACCAGCCAAGAAGTCATTTACCTTTCTCGACTTCTGTCCCTGGCTGTCTTCCTCTCTTCCCAAACTCCTCTGCCCTTACACTAGGAAACTTCAACCTTCATAATGATGCTCCCTTAAACAGTCAAACCTTCTAGTTCCTATGATCTCCTCAAATCCTATGACCTACTCTTCCATTCCACTTTAGTCACACATAAGGATAGTCAAACCCTGAATCTCACTATTACCCCAAAGTGTCCTACTTCTAGGTTCATGAACTAACATTCACCTAATCATAACTCCCTATCATACCCACATGGCTCCAAAGGAGAGAATGAGGCTGACATTTGCTTTGCATCCTAAGCATCTTAAGACTTTCCCATCTGACTTGTAGCAAATGTGTTGCTCCCCCATTATAATGTGAGCTCCTTGAGATTGTCTTGCTTTCCTATTTGTATCCCCAGCACTCAACAATGCCTTGCTCATAGTAAATGCTTAATAAATGTTTTAGTCATTCATAGAAATATTAAAGGAACGGGAGAAGTTTAGTTTAAAGAAGACTTGGAAGAATATGATCACAATCTTCAAGAGAAAGGTACACTTATTATTTTGCTTTAATAAATCAACATTTATTAAGTGCCAACTATATGCCAACCATTATGTGAGGTACTGAGAATTCAGATATAAAAATGAGTATCATTGTAGATTACATTCTACTGAGGAAAGATAATACGTTTGAAAAAAAGTAAATTTTTGTTCCTGCCATTGTTCAGTTGTGTCTGACACTGTGTGACCCCATTTGGAGTTTTCTTGGCAAAGATATTGGAGTAGTCTGCCATTTCCTTCTCCCATTCATTTTTCAGATGAGGAAACTGAGCCAAACAGGGTTAGGTCACTTACCCAGGGCCAAACAGCTTGTTAGTGTCTTAGGCCAAATTTGAACTCATGAAGATGGAGTTCTAGCTGCCCAGAAAAGTAAATACCAAATCACAAAATCTTATGATTCAAAGGAACAATGGGGGGGGGGGGGGGTGAGTGGCACAGGAAGAGGACAGATATTTGATACATGGCTAAAGAGCCTCTGCTTAAAGAATTTGAATGAGGGGGAACCTACCACCTCTCAGGGCAATCCATTTTGCTTTTAGACAGCTTTAATTGTTAGAAAGGTTGTTTTTTTCTCTCTGACATCAAGCCTCTATGTATCTTTTTGCAACTTCAACCCATTCTTCCACTTCTGCCCTCTCAAGCCAATGAGAACAAGTCAAATTCCTCTTCCACATAATAACCCTTCACATATTTGAAGGCAGTTTTCATGTCTTTCTTCAGTATAAGTTGCCACTTCACACTAATGACTCATATTGAACCTACAGTAACCAAAATCCCCTTGTTCAACTGTTGAATGACCTACAAGTGCCTCATTTTGTCCCAGTATTGAATCTAAACTAACAGGGTACAGGCCTCAGTTAGACCCAGCCTAGAACAAGGGGATTTTGGTTACTGTAGGTTCAATATGAGTCATTAGTGTGAAGTGGCACAAAGATATGCATTGAGGACATCCTGAATTAGTTCATGTCATCAGTCTGTGAAGTGGCAACTTATACTGAAGAAAGACATGAAAACTGCCTTCAAATATTAAGCCATTATTGACATCAGGCCAACCATTTAGTCACTTCCCAATCCATCTAGCTGTATTACTGTCTTGTACATATAAGAGTAAGTGAGACATTTATAAATATACATACATATAAAATATATTTTTCCCTTAAGAAAAGGATTGGGGGGGGCGGCTAGGTGGCGCAGTGGATAGAGCACCAGCCCTGGAGTCAGGAGTACCTGAGTTCAAATCCGGCCTCAGACACTTAACACTTACTAGCTGTGTGACCCTGGGCAAGTCACTTAACCCCAACTGTCTCACTAAAAAAAAAAAAGAATAGGATGGGGGGGGGGGGGGAGCCAGAGCCAAGATGGCAGAGGAAAGACATTAAACACACAGAGCTCCCGATAGAATCATCCCAAAAATAGCAAAAAAAGAACCCTTGGGGCAGAAAAACACACAAAAATACAGGCTGAGAGTTTTCTCCAGCTATAGATAGATTTCAGGGGGGCGTGCTGGGCCACAAATAAAGCCTAACCCTGAAATCGGGCCGACACACCAGACACCTGCCAGAGGAATTTGCCCCAGTGCCTCTGAATTGGCTGCAGCACCAGTGTCTTCGGGAACTCAGCAGGGGGTCGGGTTGAACGGCTGGGGGGGGGGGGTGTGTGGACTAGGGGGAAGGATTCGACTGTCCCACCCCAGCAGGGAACCAGGAAGAAATCCTGAGCAGTGGGAGGGCCAGGTGGGGGAGGGGAGCAGGGGAGCAGACTCATCGAAGCTAAAAACCACACTACAGAAAGCTTTGCGGGTTGGTTGTTTAGCAAGTAGGCTTGAGGTTATCTCCAGACCAGACAACAGGCCAGGTGAAATTAAAACCTGCCCCTCCTCAAAACAAAACACCTGGGACCCTCTGAAGCTGGGAACAGGAGCAGCACAGATAAGAAGCCGTCTCTCCCCCCCCTCCCCCCCCAACGGAGAGTTTAAAATCAAAGCAAGGCCAGGCAGGCTGAGAAGAAGCCCAATCATCCCCCCCCCCCCCCCATGCTATAGCTGGAACAATGTGTCCTGGAAGCAGCACCACACTTTAAGAAGGAGTTAAAAGCCAAGAAATAATAAGCCAGTATGAGTAGGCAGAGAAAGCAGAAGACCATCAAAAACTTCTTTGGGGGTAAGGTAGACCACAACACAACCTCGGAAGAAGAAGATAATAACAGGGTCAAAGCTCCAACATCCAAAGCTTCCAAGAAAAATATGAACTGGTCTCAGGCCATGGAAGCTCTCAAAAGGGACTTTGAAGAGAAAATAGGAGAAATAGAAAGAAGAAGAAGATGTAGAGAAAGGGAGGAAAGAATGGAAAAAGAAATGAGAGCGATGCAGGAGAGTCATGAGAAAAAACTCAACAGTTTGAAAAGCCAAATGGAAGCTAGTGACCTTATGAGAAACCAAGACACAGTAAAGCAAATCCAACTGAATGAAAAAATAGAGGGCAATGTGAAAGATTTCCTTTGAAAAACAGCTGAACTGGAAAATAAATCTAGGAGAGATAATTTGAAAATCATTGGACTACCTGAAAACCATGACCAAAACAAGAGCTTAGACACCATCCTCCAAGAGATTGTCAGGGAAAATTGCCCTGATATTCTAGAAGCAGAAGGTAAAATAGAAATTGAAAGAATACACTGATCACCTCCTGAAAGAGATCCCAAAAGGAAACCTCCAAAAATATTATAGCCAAATTCCAGAACTCCCAGGTCAAGGAGAAAATACTGCAAGCAGCTAGAAAAAAGGAATTCAAATACTGTGGAACTCCAATAAGGATAAAGCAAGATCTAGCAGCTTCTACATTAAAGGTCCAGAGGGCATGGAATATGATATTTCAGAGGGCAAAGGAACTGGGACTACAGCCAAAAATTAGGTATCCAGCAAAACTGAGTATAAACTTTCAGAAGAAAAAATGGGATTTCAATGAGAAAGAGGTCATTCAGGCATTTGTGATGCAAAGACTTGAGCTGAATAGAAAATTTGACTTTCAAATACAAGACCCTGGAGAAGCATAAAAAGGTAAACAGGAAGATCAAACTGTTTACATTCCTAAGATAATACTTCAAACTCATAAGAACTGTCTCAGTAAGGAATTCACAGAAGACACAGGTCTGAACTGAATACGAAGGGATGATATCTGAAAAGCATTTATGTTTTGTTCTTTGTGGGGCAGACAGGGTGGGGTGTCTTATGTCTGGGGCTGGATTTAGGCTTGGGGCCTCCTGGGTCCAGGGCTGGTGCATTGTCCACTGTGCCACCTAACTAACCCATGATGACATCTTTAAAATAGGGTTGAGGTATAGGAGGAATAGACTGGGGGAGGGAGAAGGGGAGAGATGGTCTGGGGAGAGGTAGGTAGTTCACATGAAGGAAACAAGAAAAAAGCTTTATGGATGTCGAAATATTTTATTAACTTGCCTAATTTGGGGACTAATCTGGGGACTGACTTATCTGGGGACTTTTGACTGACTTTTAACTGGTGCTAGGATGCTTCTGCTTTTAGGCTTTGCAGCATCCTGCATCAGAGGCTTCTGCTGACCTGATTTTAAAGACTGGTCAACATCTTTTTCTAACTTCAGGTCATTTTTAGCAGAGGGAGCTCTGGAATCCCTCTTAATACATGGCTCACTATGGGTACAATTCTTCCTCTCTCTCCAGAGTTGTATAAGAAAATACCATGTTATAATATTAGTAATGGAGAAAAAAAAATTACAATTGCTAGAGCTATTATTACTTTACCAAAATATGGCTCAAAATTGGTCAAAATGTTCCTAGTAATATTAACCATGGGTTCAATGGATAAAACAGACATTATGAGGTCCCAGAACAACCCAATGAAAAAAGGTAAGAGACAAAACAAATATTCAATCATGGTTCAGTATAAATCCTAAGGCTTTTCTCTGCTAAAGGCTTTCAAAAAAAATTAAGGGAAGCAGTTGGGTGGAAAAAAAAATTTCTTTTTATATAAAAAAAATTTCCTAGTGGCCCTTAAAAAAAAAAAAATTACCAGGTTAGTAAGTTAGAAACGCCTACCTGGCTTGCCATTAAATAATGTAAAAAAAATTTTAATTATTAATAATCTAATCTAATTTGAAAAAAGATATATAATTGGACTTGTGAAAAATTATAACTATATGAAAAATTATAACTTTAGAAAAATTATAATTGGGCCATAAGTCCCATCTGGGTCGCCATTCAAATGTGGAAATATTTTAAATGGCTAGCCTAACTTGGGGGGGACTAATCTGACTGGGGTACTTAATTTGGGACTTTTGACTAACTGGCTATCTGACTGCTATTAATTTAATATGGGCCATTTATAAAGTTCCACCACACTGCTCCACTCCCAAAATTGATAAGCTAAAAATTAAGAAGCCTCTTAACTAAATAATCAAAGCAGAGTTTATTTATGAGATACAATTTAAAATTAAGAAAACAGGGAAATAAAATGTACAACCTGACTGCATTCCGGTGTTTCTTTCCACCAGCCTGGAACTTTTTTAATACAATAAGGGCCTTAGCTGCCTCTTGCCTTAGGGTATGTTCCACTTTCACTACTCAGGTCCTTGATTCTAACTCCAAGCCCCTTTCACTTTGTCTATCCCCCTGCTTCTAACTTTCCTCTCCTTACTGTTCTCTTAATCTTCCGCTTTCTCCAATCTGTACCCTGTGCTGACAGCTTCTGTGCTCTCCACTGCCTCCTGTTCTGTCTGTCTGCTCCGTCAGTCTTGTCCTTCAGCCTCCTTTACGGCCCCTCTCCTCCGTTCTTTTAATCTTGTCAGCCTCCTTTAATCTTGTCCGCAGGCCTCCTATCTTGTCCTTCCGCCCCCCTGAGTCTAATTCCCAGGTCTATCTATATTTTCCTTTTCTCCACTCAAATCTCGGGGCTTTTTTTGTGCCCCCACAGACCAAGCCAATCTGCCAGCCCGAGCTGGGGCTGGGGGGACACTCAAGCATCACGTGCCTTAGCACAGGCTATGCCAGAGCCTGGTCTGGACAAGCCCAGGATCTCTGGGATAGATCTGCTCAGGTGTGAGGGAGCTGGGGGCTTTTTCCCCCCAGCTGTCTGACCTGGGGTCACATACAGGCCATGGGACTTTTTGGCTCAGCTGAAGTAGAGGTGGAGTGGCACCAGCACCTCCCACACAGAAGAGACCCTGGGGGCCTAAGGCTTTCTAATCTCAGCCCAAAGGTAGGGTCCCAAAATCGAAATAAATTTCCACATGGAGGACAGTAGAAGAGGGGGAAGGAGTTGGGGAGTGAGGGAACCTTAATATCATCAGAATCTCAAAGAAGGACTAACATACACACTCAAGTAGGTATAGTAATATATTTTTGCCCTGAGGGAGGGGAGGGAGATAAGGGGGAGGGAGAAGAGGGTAAGGAGGGAAGGACAGATTGGGGGAGAGAGCAGTAAAAAGCAAAACACTTTCAAGGAGGATGAAAATATTCTGCATTACTGCACCAGTATGACATACTGAATTGCTTGATCTCATAGGGAGGGTTGAGGAGGGAGGGAGGAAGAAAAATTCAGAACACAGAATTAGCTCAGGGACCCTGATCTCATTGGAGTGGGCTCATGGAGGGAATAGCTTTCGTACCCAATTGGGAGGAGCAATCTATTTAACCCTGCAGGAAAGCAGGAGGGGAGGAGGATAAGGAAGGAAGGGTGAAAAAAAGGGAGTGCAGAGTGGGGGAGAGGATAGTCAGAAGTAAAACACTTTTGAGGAAGAATAGGTAAAAAAGAAGATAGAGTAAATGTCATGGGAAGGGAGTGGGATGGAGGGAAATAGTTATGATGATTGATTATAATGGCAAAATGTATGGTACCTACTTTGCTGGGCTATTGTGAAGAAAATTCTGTCAAGCTTAAGGTACTATATACAGGTTATGATGAACAGGATACTATCAGAAAAACCTGGAAAGACCTACATGAACTGAAGCAGAGTGAAATGTACTGTATACAAAATAATAGCAATAGTGTAAGATGATCTGCTGGGAAGCATGTGGTTATTTTCAGCAAGGAAATAATCCAATATAACCCTGAAGGACTTATGAAGATTGTAGCCCATCTGCAGAGTAAGAACTGATAGTATCTGAAAACAGATGGAAACACATTAAAACATTTTTTTTCTTTTTCTCTATGACAATTCCTTAATCTGAAGTTTTGGGGTTTTTTGACTGTTTTCTCTCACAACTAGCTAATATGGGAATTTTTCCATGACTACTCATGTATAACTTATTTTGAATTGCTTGAGTTCTTGTGGGTGGAGGGTGGGAATGGAGGGGGGAAGAGAAGTTGGAACACAAATGATACTAAAATTTGTTTTTACGGGCAGCTAGGTGGCGCAGTGGATAAAGCATCGGCCCTGGATTCAGGAGTACCTGAGTTCAAATCCGGCCTCAGACATTTCACACTTACTAGCTGTGTGACCCTGGGCAAGTCACTTAACCCCCATTGCCCCACAAAAAAAAATAAATAAAATTTGTTTTTATATATATTTGGGGGTTTTTGTTGGTTTTTTTTTTTTTGGTGTGAGGCAATTGGGGTTAAGTAACTTTCCCAGGGTCACACAGCTAGTAAGTGTTAAGTGTCTAAGGCCGGATTTGAACTCAGGTCCTCCTGAATCCAGGGCCGGGGCTCTATCCACTGCGCCACCTAGCTGCCCCTTTACATATATTTTGGAAAATAAAATTCTATTCAAAGCAAAAAAAAAAAAAAAAAAAGGAATAGGATGTGACACTTTAGCAAATGTTTTGCTAAATTTGATCCAAATATATTTTTTGACACAGAATATATATGAAATAAATACAAAGCAATTGAGAAAGGAGATACTATTGAAATAGAAATCAGAAAAGAACTTTTGAAGGCAATAAGACTTGAGCTGAGCCCTGAAGGAAGCCAGAGGTTCCAAGAGGGAGGTGAGAAGGGAGAACATTCTAAGGATGAGGGATCGATAGCCCATGTAAAAGCACAAAGAGGGAGATATGATGTTGTATAAGGACAACACCTAGGAGGCCAGTTCAGCTAGAGCAGGATGGAGAGTAATGAGAAAATATAGGCCCTGAAAGGTAGGTTAGAGCTAGATTGTGATGGCCTTTAAATTTCCACAAGAAGTGCTTCCATTTTATCCTCAAGGCAAGAGAAAAACATCAGAACTTCTTAAACAACAGAGTGATGTGGCCAAAGTTTTGTTTTAGGAAAACCAATTTGGGAGCTATGTGCAGGATAGATTAGAAAGGGGAAAGACTTGAGAATGTGTCAGACCAGTCAGGAATCTTCTACAATGGTCCAGGCGAGAGGTGAGGAAGGTGCCTAGGTACACATATAGCAGACAAACATCCAAACATCCAACATTTCAGGAAGAGTTATATAAGCTAAAACCTTTAAAAGTCTGGTAAAACTTAATATTTAACGGTCAAATTCTGAAAAAAGTTCTACGTAGGTGCTCTATGGAAGAGAAGACAAATATAACCTCCACAAGAACTGTGCTTTGCACTATATTATGAAGCAAAAATGTTCACGGTCATATATTTAATCATTGCCAAATCCAAATGTGGAAAACATATTCTATAAAAAGTTTTAAATAGTAATTTTCTTAATATTTTCAAAAGAAGACTCACATTTACTAGACTGACATTGTGAAAGTTGTTTTCCTTCATGCTCAGTCCAAGGAGAGGGTACAATGACGCCTTTGGTGAAAAACTGGAAAAAATGAAAGACTTTTTTAGACACCAATTCTTCACAAAATGTAATTTTATGCATTGACCACCATCTAACAATTTACAAATTTCTTTTCTGTATGTAAACTTACATGAATATCAATACGTATTGATCAATTAGAATAAACACCTAAACTGCTAAAAAAAGAGATGAAACTGAAAAAAGTACATTTCAAATGAATTGCTTTAATGTTAATGATTAATAAATTCATCTGATTTTAAAACTAGTCTATTATCTTAAAGAAGCCATCCATATTGTAAATAAATAAATAAATATGCATGTATGGGTACTCTCAACCAGAAGCTAATACCAATAAAATTGATATAAACACATCCCTATGGGTAAAGTGCTAATTACAAACATAAAAAGGAACTAAGGATTCATTAAAAAGTGTATAGTGCCTGGCATGTAGTAAGCACTTAATAAATGCTTTAGGTATCTATATTTCTATCTAAAAACTTACTTGATAAAACATATGTGATCCTGATGCAAATCAGGTCTTTTCAAATAAAATCAACAGGAAGTATGATTATCTATTCTTATTTGATTAAGAAAACATATAACAAAATACACATAGGTAAGAGTTGAGAAAAAAAGGCAGGAAGTTTCATTTTCTACTTTATAACTGAAACAAAACCAGGCCATGGCAGTTGTTTTCAGGATAATTCAAGAGATTTAATGGAACTTTCAACTCGGATATTTAATTCTAATCTTTAGCCTATCTTCATTTCTCCAGGTTTTACCTTCCAAGTTTCCACTATAAAATAAGGTAAGCTATCATGGAATTTCAGAAAGAAGAAATACGTACATTATAGCCAAAAATATTTTTGACAGATTCTTTTTAGTAAATAATTAAAAAGAACTATTTTAAGAATAACATTTCTTCTCTCAAATTATTGATTACTAACATGTATGTAAAGGTTTCTAAAATGCATTTTTTTTTTTTTGGCAGGGCAATGGGGGTTAAGTGACTTGCCCAGGGTCACACGGCTAGTAAGTTTCAAGTGTCTGAGGCTGGATTTGAACTCAGGTACTTCTGAATCCAGGGCCGGTGCTTTATCCACTGAGCCACCTAGCTGCCCCTAATGCATTTTTTTTAAGTGAGGCAATTGGGGTTAAGTGACTTGCCCAGGGTCACACAGCTAGTATGTGTTAAGTGTCTGAGGCCGGATTTGAACTCAGGTACTCCTGACTCCAGGGCCGGTGCTCTATCCACTGAGCCACCTAGCTGCCCCTAAACTGCATATTTTTATAACAAGAATTACACATAACTGATATATATTAAAAAACGAAGGGTAGATATTTCTGGGTCACAAGGTTTAGATATGAAAGAACTAGATAAAGGAGGCAGATGATACTACTTGGTAAATAACGTGAGTTACACTTGAGAGTATTATGAGACTTTTTAAAAACAAGTTTTATCTGGAAAACAAAGGACAGTATCTGCTTAAGTGTAAGGAGAAGAGGACATCAGAATATCTGTTTTCTGATCATTCTACAACCTAAGATTTTAGCAGCCAACTGGAAAAAATTATGGGAAACAAGCACATTGATAAACAATGGCTTCAAATTTTAAAAATGTGTGCATGCATACATCAATGAGCATGTGTATATGAGGGTGTATGTATTTGTACAGCACCTTTTTAAAAGGAAAAGAGTAACAAAGAATATTGGATCTTATGCATAAAGATTCTCTAAAACACCAGAAAGATTAAAACACATGAGGACCTGGGTGTCGGTAAACAAGGAACTAGCTAGAGGAGGAAAAGGAATGAAAATTGGATTTTGTATTTATAGGAAACTAAAGATGTAATTGTCAAAAATGTTTTTGATTTCTATAGTGGTAAAAAAAAATTGCCAATATTTATAATATATAGATCCACTTTGTAATGTAAAAACCTTTGAAGGTATTCAAAGGAGGAAAAAAGTACCATCCCTTACCATCAAGATTTTCATCAGCTCAAAATATGCAATATATTTAATTTAATATAAACTCCTCCTCAAAAGGGCAATCTGTGCCCATCAATACTATGGAGGCATCAGGAAGTTTCAAACACACACACACACACACACACACACACGAACAAAATGATAAATAATTTTCAATGTATTGAATGGAAATTCTTTTAGAAGCAGTTATAGTAACTTGGGCCCTTGAAAACCTTTAAGGTTTTTATATTTTAGAGAAGCCTTTTAAAAGTTCAGAATGTAAAATATTCTGAATAAAATAATGGCTAATAATAATAATGAGTGTAATGCAGTGCTTTCCTCTTTAGTACATTTAAGCCAAATCTTTGGGAAATACTGTTTTATTGGTTATATTTTCATACTTATGACATCTAAATCACAAGAAACTGCCATAAGTACTGAGCAGGTTTATACTTCCTGTGTTTTTTTTTTTTCTTGAAGAAACTCAGATCAAGAAAAAAAGGGTCAGTCAAAATTTATACAGAATTCTTCCAGAAAAAAGGTGATGATTTGATTATGAGGTAACTTTAGAATTCTAAGAAAAGAATCTTTCTAGTGAGAGAGGGGACCCTTTGGGGAATGTGTATTACAAAAGGGAAATGAAAGTAGAAAAAAAGGGAAAGACAAAAGAAAAAATGACAGAGCTAGTAGTTAAATTGCATGTTTCCCTGATGTACTATTATAGATACATTAACAGAGAACAAGTTTATTCAGCTTGATGTTCAAAAACAATTTTAGTTACCTCTTCAATCGCTTTTTGTCTTTTGTCTTCCACATCTTTATCTATTCTATATAAGGCAAAGAAAAAAATAACCATGCCATTACTTCATCTAGTTGGAGATTTTTTTAAAAAATCCTATCAAGGTAGTAATTTTATTGAATGCAAAGATGCTAAATTTTAGATTTATTTGACCAAAAATCACTAATGTAATGACGCTAATGTATATACTTTGAAATATTAGTGTCTTACTGTTCAGTGTTTGCCTCCTTTTCATTAAAATATAGGAATAGAACAATTTCCTCTCAAAAGAGGCTTTTTATTTATGCAATGATTTTTAATCTTACCATATTAATAGATTCATGTGAACAGACTTTCTTCAATGCTAACAACTCAAACGCTAACAATTTGAACAATTAGAAACTAAAATAACTATCTAAATTGCTCCTTCATTTTTCAGTATATAAATTCCAATAACTTATTTAATATGATCAATTGTACTGTATTTCTTACAACTTCAAAACATCAAGCTAAAATGTACAATGATGAGAACCTAGGTAGAAAATGTCAAGTTTGCCCCCTATTAATTCCTTCTTCACCATCAATATAATGCTACATAAAAATAACAACAAATAGCTCCTAAAAACAAACACAGCAATGTTTAAACATGTCCCAATGTATGGGGCAGCTGACTTTTAAGACACACAGAAGAACTATAATAAAATATATTAAGCTCCCAGTATATATAGAGCACTTTAAGCACTGAGGGAAAAAAAAGAGATTCCTACTCTCAAGGGCCATGACATCTAGTAAGCAGAAAAGATATTAACACAGATAACTATGACATGATAATGAAACAGTACAAGGCTGGTGACAATAAGACTAGAAAGGAAAAGATGGACACAAAAGATGTTATGGAATTGCGAAGAGCTGATAATTAACTGGATACAAGAGATCAGATTATAAGGCAGTGTCAAAATGAGTAATACGGATGACCAAGTATATAATATTTAAGACCAATAAATGAATAAGTGGTGCTACTGACCACCCTGAGGTCAAAAGAAACAGGTTTAGGAGCTTGAGATGCGGAGTCTACTGCCACAAAATGCTACACCTAATATGTGTGAGGCACTATGAGAGGTGCTGCAAAATACGAAGATAAAAACTAGACAGTCCCTCCATCAAGAAGCTTACAAATAGCATGTGGGAGAAACAACACACACACACAGAAAACGGAATCCAAAATATATAGAAAGCTCTTTGAATCGGAGGCCAAAGAAGGCATTCTAGATATAGAGGCCATTTTGAACAAGATGCAAAAAGATGAGAGATGGAATGCAGTATACAGGGAATACCAAGCAAGGCAGTTTGACTGGAACATAGAATACATAAAGGAGAGAACTGCTGTAGAAGTTACAGAAGTCCCCTAACAAGGCTCTCTGACTTCCTTCTAGGACTTTTGTGCCTTAGACCAACTTTGGCAAGTTCAGGTTTGCTCATTCTAAAAAAATAAAAAATAAGATAAAAATTAGCTACTGGATGTTGACATCAAGAATTGGATACTGGGGGCAGCAAGGTGGTGTAGTGGATAGAGCACCAGCCCTGGATTCAGGAGGACCTGAGTACAAATCCGACCTCAGACACTTAACACTTACTAGCTGTGTGACCCTGGGCAAGTCACTTAACCCCAATTGCCTCAACAAAAACAACAAAAAAAGAGTGAAAGTAACCAACAGCTTTTGTCTTTCCAACCTTAACCCAATCAGTTGGTACAGAAGATAGAACAGTTATTTACTGCTATCATAAACTCCTGTCTCAATGCTACTGTGAAGGGTTTTTAATAGTCTTCATATTTCTTGCAAATGCTTTCTTGCAAATGGTCTTCATATTTCTTGCACCCGTATTTGATACTTCTTACTTATTGTGCAGTTCTTCACTAACTTGGCTTTATCTATAGTTTCATCAACTTGCATCAATGAGTATCATGAAGTATAATCCATGTGGAGATATCCTGAAGCCAATAGGAAGAGCTCAGAAAGGAGGTCAGGAACAGAGACTGACAGAAGAGCTATTACCAAGAGTAACAAAGGATAGGTACAAAGAGAAGGAAAATTTTTGTGGTGATCTGCAGAGTGTAATGTTTATACTTCTGCCATGGGGAAGTGACCACTACTTATGCTTAATGTGCAAGACTGGAAAAAAAGATTTAGAAGCTCAACAAATGCCTCTCTATAGCCCATGTTATCAGGAAGAATGAAATATTCCCCATGAAAAGAAAAGTAGGAGGGTCTCAATGAAAAAACAAAGAGACTGAGGGGATTCATGGCTGGTATCAGAAGGATAAAAGGATGTGAGAGAAGAAAGAAAAAAGAGGAGCCCCTGAACACTTGGAGTTAAGTAACAGAAAGGAGGCTGTTCTGGAAGAGGGGTTAACTCAAAAATTTATAGGACAGAGAATCCAAGAAAGTAGCCAGCAATCAAACCCATGGTCTCAGATGTCTCACAAATGCACAAAGTACGTCTACTAAGATAAGACTAGAGATCATAAAAAAGAGTTAAAGTTGACTTCATAAATAAAAGTAAGACTGGAGGAGATGAAAGCAATAAATGGAGACTTCTTCACACTGAGTCTTCATTTAACTTTGGCTCTATTTCTTCTTCAGCTTGAGTCTTCCCTTTTTTGTTCCCTTTTCAGCTTCAGTGGGCCCTTCTCCTTCAGGGTCTTCTTAACTTCAGGTCCTCTCAAAATTCCACTTTTCAAATTCATTCTGGTTATGTTTTCAATGCCAAAGCACTAGAAAATCACCTTCACAATTTCTTCTCCTTTAGTTAAAAACAAAAAAAGCTCAGAATGAGCTGAGACTGTATAAGGAAAAGTTCTTGTTTGTCCTTTGTTTTTGAACAGGACCAATGACATCACAGGGTGATATCTGACTTGCATGTGAATTGCATTTAAGTGAGGCAGAGTTGCACAAAGCTGTCAACCTCATCTAGCTGTCCTAAGAAGTAGTCTCTCACTGGGTCTAGGGAAAGACTGAATCACTATTGTCAATTATATTCAAGAGGGGGCAGCTAGGTGGCACAGCGGATAGAGTACCAGCCCCAGAGTCAGGAGGACCTGAGTTCAAATCCGGCCTCAGACACTTAACAATTACTAGCTGTGTGACCCTGGGCAAGTCTCTTAACCCCAGTTGCCTCATCAAAAAAAAATATATATGTATATATATATATATTCAATAGAATTCTTGTTCTGGTACAAGTGGAACTAGATGATCTCTGAGGTCTCTTCCAAATCTGCAATTCTGAGGTCTGTGAGATTGTCAAAGAAGAAAGAAAACTAGGAACCCTTGAGAAACACCCATACTAAAGAGTCAAAAAAAAAAAAAAAAAGAAGTATGAAGAGCCACTGAGGAAAGGAGAGGATCTTTTAGCGTTACAAGAACCAGGAGAGTTATAGTACCATTAAAACCCAAGGAGAGGATGAATATGTAGTAGAAAAAGTAGTCAACAATGACAAAAACTACAGAGAATTCAATGTAGATGAAGATTCAAAAAAGGCCATTAGGTAGAATAATGAGGTCATCTTTGACTTCAGAGAGGGTAAGTTCAGTGGTTGCAACAAAACCACAATTATAATGGGTTAAAGAGACCATAGTTATAAAGTGTGATTCCTAGATACAGAAGCAAGTTTTCCCAAGAATCACAGCATCAGAGATTTACGGCTATGATCTTAGGGGTCATTTGGCTCAACCCCTCATTTTATAGGCAAGGAACCTGAAGGGGAGAGAGGTTAAATGACTTGCCCAGGGTCATACACCTACTAAGGGTCTGAAGCCAGAGTTGAGCTTTTCATGACTCCAAGGTCAACATTTTATCTAATATATCAAATATTTGCTTCCAGCAGCAAAGGGGAAGAGACAGGGCAAAAGTGTGAAGGATTAAGGAGACCTGAGCATATGTATAGGCAAATGGGAAAGAGGCAGTGGCCAAGGAAAGCCATGAGAAAGGAGGAATGACCAATGAAACAAAGTCCTTGGAGAAAGCCAAAAGCAATAGGATAAATTTTTCTGAGTTCATCCTTCTTGACCTTGGCTCTTTTGATCTTTTTCTCCAGGATTCTTCTCTTGAACCACAGCTCTCTCTTTGTTGTCTCCCTACCTTTCTGCTTTTTTGCCATTTCATCACTCATATAATGAATCCAAACTATGGATGCACCTTAAGGTGCCAGCCTTCCTTTTATATACTCCCTCACTTGGTGACTACATCAGCTCCAATATACTCCCATTTAATTATCATCTCTATGTAGATGACCCCCAGATCTATATATCCAGCCCATGTCTTTCCTCTAAGTTCCACTATCACATCACTAGTTGCCTACTGGACTCTTCAAACTAGATATTCCACAGATATCTCAAACTCAACAGGTGAAAAGTAAAATTCGTTATCTCCCCTTCTCCAAACCCACACTCCTACCAAACTTCCCATTTTCTGTCAATGGCACCATTATATCCTTAGTCATTTAGGTTAGCCATCTCTATGTCAATTACTCTCCCTCATCCCACAGAGCTAGTCAGTAGCCAAATCTTGTCATTTCTACCTCCACACAATCTCTTAAATCAAAGCCTTTCTCATTTCTAAACTAATGTACTGGCTACCCTCATCACCTCTCAACTGGACTACTGCAACGGACTCCTAATTGGTCTCCTTGCTTTAAATGTCTTCCTTCTCCAATCCATCTTGCACACAGATTGCCAAAGTGGTTTTACTTGAGTATAGGCCTTACCATGTCATTTTCCTACTCAAACTCCAGTGGCTCCCTCTTGCCTTTAGGAAGAAATTATAAATGTCTGTGTGGCTCAGAAAGTTCCTCACAAGCTGGCCCCAAAACACCTTTCCAGGCATAAGCATGCCTCTATTCTGGTTAGGAAGTATTTCCATCTTACTCTTGTAATACCATTTCCTTCAAAAGCAGCTCAAATATCACCTTCTATCAACCTTTCACAATCTCCCCCAATTGTTATTGTCCTCCCTCAAAAAACTTGGATTTTTCAACTTATGTACATGCGCGCATGCACGTGCGCGTGTGTGTGTGAGTGAGTGTGAGAGATATCTGATAGAATGTAAGATCTTGAGGATGGGAGTAGATTCATTTTTGTCTTTGTATCCCCCATGCCTAATATTGTGCATGGTAAGTATTTAATGTTTATTATTAATTGAAGCACACAGCTAGAGGTAAAACACAGTATCTTTACCTCTCACTAGAGATAGCACTCTAATGCCTTAATATGTAACCAAGTCATCTTTTGTACCCAGAGAGAATAGGTAATGATGGTGATTAAAATTGAAGGAGAGCCCTTCTCTCATTTATTCTGTAAATACATAACTTGGAGGGTGCAGTGTACCATCTAGCTTAGCAACCTGTTTTCCCTCATTCATTTTTTAATTATACAGTCTCAACATCTTTAATCAAGACCATGTCCTCTGGGGTAATCCTACCTTTCCAGTCTGCTTAGACTTTACTTTCCTCCTTATTCTGAGACCCAAATGTACCAGCATGCTTGCTATTCCATACACACAGGATGCTGGATCTCCTCTCTCCATGACTTTCACTAACCAAGCCCTACTCCTGGAATGCAATCCCACTTAATCTTGGCTTCTTGAAATCCATCATTTCCTTCAAAATGTAATACCAGCTTCTTCATGAAGTCTTTTCTGCCTCCCCCCACCCCTGGGCTAGTAAACTATTTCCCCAAACTACCTTATAGTTATTTTATCTCTATATACCTAGATGGGTAAACAACATCTATTCTGTTAAAATATAAGCGCCTGATGGGCAGGGACTCATTCAGCTTTTTCTTTGCATCCCCAACGCGTAGTATAAGGATTGGCACACAGTAAGCACCTAACAGGGCAGCTAAATGTGGCAATGGATCCAGTGTCAGGCTTGGAATCAGGAAGCCCTGAGTTCAAAAAAAATCTGACTTCAGGGGGAAGCTAGGTGGTGCAATGGATAGAGCACCGGCCCTGGATTCAGGAGTGTACCTGAGTTCAAATCCGGCCTCAGACACTTAACACTTAATAGCTGTGTGACCCTGGGCAAGTCACTTAACCCCAATTGCCTCACTAAAAAAAATAAAAATAAAAATAAAAATCTGACTTCAGACTGTGTAACCCTGAGAAAGTCACTTCACCCTGTTTGCCTCAGTTTCCTTGCCTGTAAAATGAGCTGGAGAAGCAAATTGCAAACCATTTCAGCATCTTCGTCAAGAAAACACCAAATGGGTTTACAAAGAGAAGAGCTGGATACAACAGACAAAGACTGAAACTTTGAACGATGACAAAAGCTTGCTGATTGATTTCATTCCACTTCTTGAACACAAGTTGCCATTGGGAACATGCTTCTATCTATTCACAACCACTAAGGAGTCTTTCCATTGCCCTTCAAATTGTTCATGATTATTTTCTTTCAAGTTCTTTGTGTTACTTGTTAACCAGTGCCACCAGCAGCCTAGTGGTATCAGAAAAGATGGGCTATTGGAGCTTCATGAAATTTGGCATTCTGAAAGCACTGCTTATATTCCAAATGCAAGTGAACACAGTCAGCACCTGTGAGTCTCTAACTGCAATGGCACAGAGAGAGTTCTCTAGCCAAAAAGGACAGTACCTACCACTGAACTAGGTGAATAAATTTCATGTGGCTGCTGCCACTCAATAATTATTGCATTTGATCTTCTACTCTGAACTTCTCTCACTGAGGTATTACTCTGAACTCTAATTCCATTCCAGCATAAGCCCTTCCTGGATACTATATGCTAGTTTTATACAGTACTCTGCACTATCTCCTTCTTAGATACTATTTTTTTTTTCCAGGGCAATGGGGGTTAAGTGACTTGCCTGGGGTCACACAGCTAGTATGTGTCAAGTGTCTGAGGCCGGACCCGAACCCAGGTACTCCTGAATCCAGGGCCAGTGCGCTATCCACTGCACCACCTAGCTGCCCCTCTTAGATACTATTTTGAAAGTAACTCTTCTTGAGTGTGGGACCTCATGTTTGGGAAAGCCAAAGCTACCCTTTCTCATCCATCTGGTCACTGGTCGTTCTCCAGCTTCTTCAAACTATGGCTCTATGTAATAGGTACAAAATAACTGATCAGTATGTATGTCTTAAGACTCAATCCACAGATGAAAAACTGACCTGTCTCCCTTACCCCATTCTTGGGCAAGACTAAACCCAGAAAAACTGGTTGCTTTCCATGACAAGGGTCAACCTTGAGGAAGGAGAGAAATGGTAGCTTATCACAGCACCAGAGACAAAGGCTATGTATAAAAAAAATCTACGTAAAATAGTTTATTTTAATATGGTATTTTAATATTTACAAAGTCCTTTCTTTATAACAATCCTGTGAAGTAGATAGTGCAAATATTATTATCACCATTTTAGAGATGAGGAAACTAAGACTTAATAGGACTTATCTGTGGTTACACAGCAAGCATCAGAGCCAAGATGAAAAAAAACACAGGTCTCCTGAGCCCATTCAGTATACTTTTCCCTATGTCACACTGTATTTATATGTAGATAAAGATTCCTATTTGGGGCAAATAGCTCTCCTCAGTCCAAAGTTTCTACATCCTAGTCTAAGTTCCTAAAATATTTGTTTCCTATTTCTCATTTTATGGGGAGCAGTCAAACCAATCCTCTGCTTCACTCATATTCTGAGAAATAAAATGTTTTCCTATTTACTCCTTAAAACCAGTAGTGGATACCTTAACTAGATGTGTGTAGAGTAAAGAATTCCAACACATCCTTCCTACAAATATAGGGGGGAAAAAAACCACCTGACTTATAAAAATCTGCAAGACTAAGTTTATCATCATAGGGGAAGGCTTCCAATTCAGAATTGCAACAATCTATACTCTCTGAAAGTGAATCATCCCTGTAATACATCTCTATCTGGCATGGTGAATCTGCAGAAATTACTCTACCTTACTGCCTTTATATCAATTTAAAGGCTTCACTTTCCACTACTTTTCAAGAGCAGGTTATTACATTTCAATGCAAGTATAGGAAAACTTACCCAGAATGACTTAAATATAAAGCTTGACGATGAATGTCTTCTGGGTCTATTTCCACAGGATTTATGACAGCAAGTTGATCAATAGACCATCTAAATTTCCCTGGAGTCTTAACAACAACAAAAAAAGAACATTTATGAATAAAACAGCGAGCTGTACAATGTTTACTATTCTATCACAAAACTAATAAAAGTCACCTTCAAGAAGACTGGGAGCAGCCAACATTTAACATAATATTCTTTAAAGCTAATGACACATTAAAATTAGGGTTTTTCTCTGGGGGATGGGGAAGAGCCAAAAGGGTGGGAATAGTAGGGTAAGATCTATGATTTGATTAGAACAGGGAAACTTGGTATGAAAACTCTCTCCAACATCCACAATGATAGTCTACCTTTCCAAAATTAGAAAAAAAATTACTAAAATTAAGAACAAAAGGTAATTTAATATGGACTAATTGATTAAATTTCTATTTTAGGGGCAGCTAGGTGGCACGGTGGATAAAGCACCGGCCTTGGATTCAGGAGGACCTGAGTTCAAATCCGGCCTCAGACACTTGACATTTACTAGCTGTATGACCCTAGGCAAGTCACTTAACCCCAATTGCCTCACCAAAAAAAAAAACTTTCTATTTTAAATAACCAAACATCCCATATCGATGACTTTGAGTAATATAATTAATGCCAGCTACTCAGTAAATATAGCACATCAACATATAGCAAGCATTGTTAAATGCCGGGAAAAAGACAGTTTCTGCCCTGAAGGAGTTCACAATCTAATGGGATTGTGGGAATATCAGGACTGACTTTTTTCCAACAAAGAAATATGCTAAGAGAAAACTGTCAATGTAATGAAAAGACCATTGGAATTGGGAGTCAGAAGACCTAGTTTCAATCCCTGCCATGTTACGTTAGTTATAGGCTGTTGTCCAACTGTTTTCAGTTGTTAGTCATGTCCTACTCTTCGCAACCCCATTTGGGGTTTTCTTTGCAAAGATACTGGAGAAGTTTGCCATTTCCTTCTCCAGTTCATTTTACAAGGGAGGAAACTGAGTCAAACAGGGTTACATAACCCAGGGTTACATAGCTAGGAAGTATCTGATGCTGGATCTGAATTCAGGTCTTCCTGACTTCAGGCCTGGCACTTTATCCACCTAGCTGCCTACATTAGTTATATAACTTTGAACAAATCCTCATCTGCAAAATGGACTTAAAAACACATCCAACAAAGAATTACAGGAAAGAAGAGGTACAAAGGATGTCAGTGAAATAGATTACAAGAAAGATGAGTAAAATCATGTGGCAAGAGACATAATGATAATTGTTATCAATAATAATGATCATTGTTATCAATAACTATTGTTATAAAAATAACAATGACTGCTATCAATAATAACTAACATTTTAATATTAAAATTTGTAAAGTACGTTATACAGATTACCAAATTAGAGCCTCAGGATGAGGTAATGTAGTAACCCCACTAAATCTTAGGACATTGACTAGCCCAGGAACACATACATAGCCATTAAATGCTATGGGGCAGTATTTAAACTTTCCTGAACTTTTCCTGAATCTGGGTCAAGTATTCCATCCCTTATACCATGCTGCCTCACTTAATCCCTAACATTTATACAGTGGTTTAGTTTGCAATGCAATTTACATAGATTATTTTATGTAACAATATCATGAGGCAAGAGGAAAATGAAACTGAGCAGAGGTTAAGTGACTTAACTATGGTCAAAAAGCTAACAAGTCGGGGCAGCTAGGTGGCGAAGTGGTTAGAGCACCGGCCCTGGAGTCAGGAGGACCTGAGTTCAAATCCAACCTCAGACACTTAACACTTACTAGCTGTAAGACCCCAGGCAAGTCACTTAACCCCAATTGCTTCACCAAAAAAAAAAAAAAAAGCTAAAAAGTGTTAGAGGCAGGTTTTGAACTTAGGTTTTCTAAACTCTGATTCTGACTTGCAACCCACAATATGTTGCTGTGAGCCATATATGAAAGAGAGCCTTTGTCTTTCAATGTATGGACCCCACCCTCAAGAGATGTAAAGATCCCATCACTTTGGATGGGACCCTCATTAAGAATTTACAGGACACCATCCAATCTTCTAAGATGAGGGCGCATAGAGGGGTTACAAGATAGATTTCTGAAAGGAATGCCTACAATGATGAAATCAGAAATCCACTGAATTATATGTTTCACGGGTCATCATGGACAAGTAATTCATTATTTAACGGCCAACTTCTTATTGATAAGTTTCTCTATAGTGGATCTTGAAAAGCATTGAAATAGTACTTTAAGGCTTTCTGCCTTAGTGCAACCTGCTAGAATTTATGCTGTTGGTATAATTATAAAGAATCTAGAGTTACCTCCATAGTAGGATGACATTAGGGAACTTTTCCAGAAATCCAACAAAAATTATAATTACAGTCTATTTTAATTAAATGCATTATGACCATAGAATCTGCGATATTAGGACTCTCTGATACAATCTGTCACATTAAAAGATGAACTCAGGGGAATTTCTCTTTTTTTATTAGGCCATCCACAAGGCTTTATTGAATACTACTTTGGCTAAAACTGAAGAAACCTAGGAAGCTTAAGTTCATATTTTTCACAAATTCCAACATGGGGAGGCAAAAAAGGAAACAGATGTGCAACAACTTTGGAAGAAGAAGACCTAAGTATTAATCTTAGGATTTGGCACTTAACTATACCTGTGACTGGAGGCCAGTCTAAGTTCAATGACCTCATCTGTAAAATGGAGATAATATGCTGCTGATGACACAAGGTTGCTGGGAGACAAGTGCTTGGAGCTGTAAATCACTATATGTTTTAGACGTGGCTATTATTATTGTTATTGATAAATATGTTCTCTAAGTGTCACACTGTTACCTGTAGTGAGGCAATTATTTTTATTTGAATGTATATTTTTATAAGTTATATGATTCAATTCTTACTGATGAGGCCTTTGTTGATTTAAAAACATTAGGACTGGAAACGATTTGTTCTTGTAGACTAGAATAATCACTGGGACTTTCAAAAGGATTTAGAACCGGGATCTTCCCTGGAGTTTCCGGTGTTATTTGCATCTTAGCTTCTTTGACATCTCCCATAGCACAGTGACAAAACTGAAAGAAAAACCATAGAATCATCAGTTTTCTGTTATTAAAATTTGACGACGGCATTCATGACAATCCTTTTTTAAAAAAGAAATGACTATAATGGTAAAAAAAAAAAAAGTAAAATAAAATGTGGCTTCCAAATAAAGAGGTTGGCCGAATGTCATGTGAAAAAAATCTGGAGTGGGGAAAAAAGTACCCTTTTCTTCCTCCCACTGAGGAACTTTGCCACATGCCTAATCAATTATCTTACACTTCTAAACAGCTTATCTTGATCGATAAGACTTCCCCCCATCCCCCCATACAGGCGGTCAATCAGTGAATATTTTATTCAAGAGCTACTAAGTGCCAAGCACCGTGCTAAGCCATGGGGGTACAAAGACATTAAAGAGTGCCTGCCCTGAAAGAGCTCACAGTCAAACGGGGGAAAAGACGTGCAATAACTCCGTACACAACCGGACATGCACAGGACAGACAACAGAAGGAAGGCAAGTCCAAGCACAACAGTACCAGGCTCGGCTCCCTCCCCACCACCACCCTCTTCTCTGTCCATTCCAACTCAGGTTCAACAGATCACTCCAAAACACTACGCGTGGTCAGGGCTCGGCCATTTACAGGCTCCCACCCTCCTACGTGGGCAGCTGGTCAAAGGCTTCCCCGGCAGGACACAAGATCACCTCCGTCCCAAGCCGGAGGGGGGATGGATGGATGAACGGATACCCAGGTGCGGCAAGGTGGAAAGCGCTTTCCTAGAGTTTCACAAAGGCGGCCTCGGCTTGCCGGAAAGAGGAAGTTCACAGGGACATGCCCCTTCTCCCCCCAGTTCTCCTAAGGCACACTCGGAGCGGGCGGACCGGCGAGCAAGGAGCCCTGGGAAAAGGCGATCTCGCTACGATTACGGGATTGAAGGGGGCGCCCCCTCCAAAACATGTACCTAGAAGCGGTGGATGAGAAGCCACGACCCTCACGGTGGGGATCGGCAGAGATCGAGAATCCAGGTGGCTCTCCCGGGGGTTCAGCAGCCGTAGCGGCAGCGGCAGGAGCAGCAGCTACTCTTTAACTCCCAGATTCCAAGATGCCTTGAGCCAACCAGGGCTCGGGGCTTCCGGGAGCTCAGCCAATCGCGTCGCCGAGCCGTCCTCGAATTGGCCAATCAGAACGCAGCCTCGTAGGAAATTCGAATGGAAACTTCGCGCTTCACGCCCCCATAGTAACGAGGCCCCGGGATTCAAATGAACGCAACTTTATGGAGCGCCTCACGGCGGCAGAAACATTGCGCGAGGGGCGGAGCCTCCCCCGGCGTGAGGAGGCAACGTGCAGCCGCATTGCCCGGGAGTACGGGACACTCCCTCCGGTTCCGGGTCAAGCCGTTCTCCCGCTTTCCCTCCCCGCCTTGGCGGGCAGTAGCCATGGCAGGGAGTAATAGCGGTGCCGCCGCCGCCGCGGCCAACCTGAATGCGGTGAGGGAGACCATGGACGGTGAGTCCCCGTTCCTTTCCCTTCCTCTCTTCTCCAGTTCCTCGGCAGATTCGGGGTCCACCGAAAGGGGATGGTTCTATTGGAAGCTTGAGAACAAAACCCCTCCTTGTCCCGGACCGCTTCACCTGATGCCCCCGGGTCCGCCAACGCCCGGCCTTCGAAAGGGGCCTCCTGGGCTTCTGCGTAGGCGGTTGCGCGCGCCGTCCCGTGGCCCCACGTCGGCCTCAGGCGCCTGGGGCCCGGAATGCGCGCGGGCCCCGCCCGGCCCCGGGTCCGTTATCCTTCCCAAGGCTGCGACCCCGTGGGCCGGGGGGCCATTCCCCTCCTCTCCCCACCTCTCCCCACCTCCTCTCGCTGTCGGCTCCGAAGCGGATACAAGTGCGGCCTGTGAGGGGTGTGAGGAGCTGCAGGTGGGGGCGTGGGAGTGTGTGTGGGGGTGAAAGGAACACACGTCGTGTCAGTGTGTGCCCATTGGAGCGTGATGAAATTGAAAGGAACACACGTGTCTATGTGTATAGGTGATGACGCTGAAAAAGAGTCGGCGTAGAGATGAATGTGATGAGGTTGAAAGGAAGAAAAGTCGAGTCAGTGCTCGGTGTGGTCTAAGGAAATTCGATATGCAGGGGCAGTTTAAGTATTAGCTAGGAAGGAAATAATAGCTTATGTAATTGGAAGTTTCGCCCAGTCATAACACCAGCACCAAAACCTGCTGGTTTCCACTCCACCTTTACCCTTGCAGAAGCGCTGATTGTTTGCTGTGTATCCAGAATATCGCTTGTTTGCACATAGACGTAGTTGTCTGCATGTTGTCTCCCCCATTAGACTGAACTCCTTGAAAGCGGGGGCTGTTTCTTGCCTTTCTTAGTAACCCTAGCGTGTAGCTCAGTACCTCGAACGTGGTAGACGATGAATAAATGCAATTGACTGGACTAGACTGACTTTAACTTGCTTCATTCCTACTCGTCCTTTCTCCTACTGCACTTCTCCCTTAAGCTTTTGACAGATACGCCCATGATCCACCATCCTTTTAAAAGAAAAATGCCCTCACAGGAATCTGCCATCTTCTCATTCTTTCATTCTCTGGATCTGACTTCCAGTTTCCAGCCAAACTTTCAGAAAAAGCTGTTCATACCCATTGCCTCCACTTTTTTTTAGTTCTCAAAACTATAGCCTCATCACCCAACTGACACAGTTCTTCTCAAGATTACCAGTGATATCTGACCTGCCAAATCCAATGGCTTTTCATATCCTCTTCCATCTTAAGCTCCTTATAGCATTTTACATTCCCCTTCCTCTTGGATACTTTTCTTGGGTTTGCTTGACGCTTCATTCTTTTGGTCTTAACTAGTCTAACTGCTCCTTCTCAGACTCCTTTGCTGACATCATTCATAGCCTAACCTCTCTAACTAAGGCTCTCTCCTCTCTGTTCTCTCAGTACCCTCTTTCTTCCTGATCTCTTCTGCTCTCGTGGTTTCAGTTATCATCTCAATGCAAATGACTCAGATCCTAGTGGAGATAGTGTAGGTCACTTACCATCATTGAGGTCCAACTCTTCTGCCTTTCTTACTATTATTCCTTTTTAATCTTCTCTGCTGGATTATCATTGATAGCACACCTTCTATGTCCTCTTCTAATTTCTCTAAGGTCATCACTTACCATGGGTTTTATTATCACTTCTGATCATAATTCCCAGATCCACATAACCAGTCCCAATCTCTTCCCTCAGTTCACCATCACCAACTACCTGTTGGTTATTTGAAACTGAATGTTCCAGAGACTTCTGAAACTTGACATATCTAAAACGGAATTCATTATCCATCTTCCCCAACACTTCAGCAAAAGACAAAAACAAAAACACACCAAAAACCAGAAAACCTTTTTTCAGATTTCCTTTCTTTTTAAGACAAATGTCTTAAAAATGTCTAGTCTCCCAGCTTTGTAATTTTGACTTTACACTCAGCTCATTCCACATATCTAACAAGTTGCTAAATCTTGTTTCTGCTGTCATAACTTCATTTTCATATGGCTCTCTGCTCACACAGACCCCCTCTTGACCAAATTATTGGAATGGCCACTAATTGATCTACCTACCTTCTTTCTCTCCGTTTCAGTCCATCCTCCATACTACTGTCAAAGTGATTTTCCTTAAGCCCAGTCTTGACCGTGTCACTCCTCTAAACTCCAGTGGCTCCCTGTTACCTCTAGAATAAAATAAAAACTCCTCCACTTAACTTTTAAAGCCCTACACGACTTGTCAACATTTTCTTCTAGCTTCATTGGAGTTCTCCCAATGTAGCCTTTTTTCCGTTCCTCAGAGGACCGTTTCCTATTTCTGTCTCTTTGCATTGGCTGTCTTCATACCAGAAAGACATTTGTACGGTCATAGAGCTGGAGCTGAAAGAAACCTCAGAGGCTATCAAGTCCAGTCCCCTCATTTTACAGATCAAGAAGCTGAAGGACAGAGTTTTTTCATTACTCAGCATCCCATAGCTAGCTTCTGGGGAAGGATTTTAACCCAGGTCTACCTGACTCAAGTCCAGAGCTCTGCCCACTACCTCAGAAGTGGCAAATTCAAGGGCCGCAAATGACTAGCAAAACTCCCCAATTCAGCTAGAACCAGCTTAAAATGTAATTGGGAAACGTTTAACAGAATAAATAAAATATAACATTTTTGTTGTTTTAGTCATGTTTGACTCTTTGGGATCCCCATTTGGGGTTTTCTTGACAAAGGTACTGGAATGATTTGCCATTTCCTTCTCCAGCTCATTTTACAGATGAGGAAATTGAGGCAAACAAGGTTAAATGAATTGTCCAGTGTCACACTGCTATTATCTGTGGCCAGAACTCGGACTATGAGTCTTCCATACTCCAGGCCAGACAAGTCTATCCACTGTGCCACCTAGCTGCTATGCCTTTTCCCCAAATACAACATGAATAATGTTCATTTGTGGCTAAGTCAATATTGGCCTTTAGGATCAGTTTCTGTTTGAGTTTAATACCGTTCTAATACATCATTCCCTTCTCAATGCCACCTCATAAAATCCCTTCTTTTAGGATACAGTTTAGCTACTACCTTCTTCAAGGAAATCTTTTCCTGATTCCTCAATTTTTCATGCCTTCGATCCTTAACTTCCTTTTATTTAATTACTTTGTATTTATAACTTTTTTATATTTATATGTACATATATGTATTTGTTGTCTCCCCGGTTGAATGTAAGCTCCTTCAGAGTAGCGTTTGTATGATTCTTTGTCGTCGTTTCCCTGGCAATCAGAACAGTGTCTGGTACATAGTAGTTGCTTAATAAATACTTATTGTTTGACTGATTGATAATGGCAAGTGTGTTTTCATAGTTCCACTAATATACCAGCTGTTGCTTTGGCATACAGTGACTGATGAAACCAGTAGAATAAGTATGATTGAACATTTAAAAGTTTGGGGGTTTTTTTTGTTTTTGTTTTCTTTCAATTTGGAACTCACAGTAACAATAAATGCTTTACCTGATGACATATAGAGGAAACAGACCACTTTAGCAGCAAAGGAATGTTGCTGGTAAAGCTATAAAACTCCAGAAATGGTAACTATTGGTAAAATGGTAAAATTATAGTTTCAGGGTTAAAAGATTTACTACTAATACAGGTAAGTGTATAATATGAAGTGTTATGTGAAGTTCCTTTAGATTTAAAGCCTCTTCTTCTGTGTTTATAGACATGTAAGTGAAAAGTTGTTTAGTATTTTTATTCTAATTTTATTTTAAACTGATTTAGAGATGAGAAAAGGCACCTTTTATGCCTAACTATAATAAAGTTTTATTGCTTTAAAAAACTTTTTTAGCAAGTAGATTTGTGCCCTTTTGCAATACTAGGTTAAAAGGATACATGAAAAATATTTTAAATACCTTTCTTTACTTGATTATTTAATCTAAAAGATATGAAGCTTCCCCTCTCCTTTTGCTTTGCTTGCTTTTTTTTTCAATATATCTTCTTTCTTTTCCCTATCTCTTCCTTCTAGAGAATAATATAGTGGAAATAATATTGGACTTAGTCTTCTGAGACCCTGGGCTTCTGGGTGGGGGGTACCAAGGACATAGGCAAGAATAATTCAAAGGAACTAATTGAAAGGACACAAGTAAGGAAACATACCCCACATCTATTACAAGCAAGCACCATAAAGCCGTTAACCATTTTTCCTTCAAAACCTAATGAAGTATACAGTGCTGCATTTGAAGTCACAGAACCTGGGGTTGAATCCTGACTTTGTTTTTACTACTTACGTGACTTGGACAAGTCACTTAATTCTCTGGGCCTCAGTTTCATCACTTGAAAAATGGGGAATCTAGTAGACTAGATGACTTCTGAAGTCCCTTTCATTGTTAAATCTGTGGCCCTAAGTATGTTCGAAACAACTTTTTTTTTGGTGTTTTTTTTTTTTATATAAGTTCTTCCACCAGTCAAAGCTTACCAGGACTCACCAAAAATTCCCCTTCACAAATGATCAAACTGGTATATATAAAATTACAGAACTTTTAGTCTGGGAGAAAATTTAGTAGCCAGTTCCAATTTCCTTTGTTGATAGTGATGGAACTTTGACAATTTACCACTATTTAGCAGTGTGTTGTAGGTGAAGTGGCTTTATTTTAGTATAGAGCAAAGAAATGTTAAGCAAAATTATAATAATGGATACAGTGCTTTATTTCATTTGATCCTCAACAACAATCCTCTACAGTGCTATTATTCTCCCATTTTACAAGTAAAGAATGATGATAAGGGAGGTTAAATGATTTTCCCAGTTAAGTGGCTAGGGCAGAATTTGAACCCAGGTCTTACTGACCCTCAGGTCCAAAGTTTCACCATGCCATGGTGCCTTTCATGGTCAGCGGTTCAAAATTATGTATAGGCAGAAAATATCATGTAGGATATTTTTGAAGAAGCAATTGATAAAAGATAAATCATTGGCAATTACAACTTTAAAAAAATTTTGTAGTACCTTTGCTCTAGGCTATTGTCTTATGTTTCAATTTTTGTATAATAAAAACATTTCTCAAACAACTCTGTCCTTCACCAAAGTTACAGCCTACTTTAAATTGAATTTAAATGAGATATCTCATCATTTTTAGGTTTTCTCCTTAGGGTCTGAGTGGATAAGCTTTTCTTTGGGAGGTCAAGAAATGACATGATCATAATCAGTATTCTTTATATATATATATATATATTAAAGGTTTTAGAACATTCTTTTCTTTTAAAAGTGCCTCATGTAGTCCAGTTCTAGATCACAAGGAGTAGAAACATCCACATGTGCCAACAACAGGGTTTGTTTTGCACTATGGTTTGAACTAGATAGAAGACATACTACTGGTGAAACATTCTCCCAAAAAAGACTCATGTTAACACCTTACTTTACATCCCAAACCCAGAATTTCAGAGTTAGAAGAAACACATCTTAAATCTAGATAAATTTTATCTACAGCAATCCTCTAATCCAGTGGTTCTTAAAGTTGTCCACAGTGGTGGTAAAATCCTCTGCAATTATTATTTTTAGCCTATTAAATATCATACAGTTCATTAAAAAAACAGATAAACTTAGGGTGTTTCAGGGTCCCTTGAAGGGTAGTTTGAGAAACGTTGCCCTAATCTATCTACCAGTTGAGTAATCCAGAAAAAAAGAAAATTATTTTAGTCTGGCAAATGTATTCTCAACTACATCATTATATTCACAAGATAATCACTTTAATAATCTGTTTTTGAAAATATTTGCAGGAATCTTACTCTAACTGGCCTATCATTCCAAGATGCTTTTCTATTCCCTCTTTTTGGAGGGGGAAGAATCAAAACATTTGCCCTTCCTCAGCACTGTGGTAACTTGTTTTCTTCATAATCTTTAAACTATCATTGACACTTACACAGCAGTTTTATCTTCCATTACCCTAAATTCCAGTTCATCTGAACCAGGTGACTTGAACTCATCAGGGGCAAGTAGATGCTTTTATTATCCTCTTAGTTTCTTAGGTACCGACTCCCTGTTAGCTATTTGTAGTTCTAGGCTTCCTATCCAAAGGGAAACTTTTGTCAGTTATTTTCCATCCTAAGCAGTGGTTCTATCTCTTCTTTTAATAAGTCAATCAGTATTTTTTTTTTTTTTGGTGAGGCACTTGGGGTTAAGTGACTTGCCCAAGGTCACACAGCTAGTAAGTATCAAGTGTCTCAGGCTGGATTTGAACCCAGGTCCTCCTGACTCCAGGGCCAATACTCTATCCAGTGCACCACCTAGCTGCCCCTAATCAGTATTTTTTTAAGTGCCTACTATGTGCCAGACATTGCTAAAGAGTCGGGGTACAGAAAGAGGCCAAAGACTTTCCCTGCCTCGAGGAGCTTGATATCTAACTCTCTTCTTTTCCACATATATCCACATTTATTCTCTTCAAGAACTTCCCATTTTTCTTGCTCATTAGAATTGTTTTGATTTTGTTCTTTCTGCTCCGTACATACCTTCAAATAGATAATTAATTCTCTTCAGAACTATAGATGCAAGTAGTCCAAGAGTTGAGTCTGTGCAGGTCTTATGCTAAGGTAGATCACAAAAAGCTGGAGCCCTTTTAATATCAGACATCATGAGTAGGTTGTATAAGGAAAAACGCAAGAGTTGGTAGAATTCCTTTGTTTACAGGAACTTCACTTACAGTTTTATCTGTCAGAGGGTGTTTTTAACTTACTCCAGGAAAAGGAACCCAGTTTCCCTAGCCTTAGGTATAATTAAAAAAAAAACAAACAAACTTCAGAATAAAAGAGTAGTGTACATTCTATCAGAAAGTTCAAATTGTAGAAAACTATTGAGGAAAAGAAATTTCATTATATTTAAATACTTTCTGCTTTATAAGCTAAGTATAAATAGCTTCTAGTAATTATATAAATTGAGTTAAAGGGAAAAATTAATTGTATATTATATATAATTGTACATTTTAATGTGACTCCCAGTATATAGGTATATAAAATAGGTATACATAACCTTTCACTGTTGCCAGATTTTTCTCAAACCCCCACATTGATTTACATGACTCCAGTTTAAGAAGCTAAGGTCTAAAACAAATAGCTAAGAATTAGGAGAAATGGGTCCCTAAATAAGTAAGTGAAATGCTTAACTAACTCATCATGTCTGTTACCCCATTTTTTGTAAGACAAAGATATCACCTTGTCTACCTATCTCACAGGATTATTGTGATTGTTAAAAAATAAAATAATAGATATGAATGCACTTGGACAAGTTAGAACTATTAAATATATGGCATTACTAAATTTCAGCATTAATTCTAAAATCCCTTAGGAAATTATAGTCTTATGATAAAATCTGAACTAAAAGACACTACCTACATATTTTGGAATGCTGATATCTAACTTCTTAAAAGCTTTTGTATATGTGTTTCAGTTCTCCTTGAGATTTCAAGAATATTGAATACTGGCTTGGACATGGAAACACTCTCTATTTGTGTACGTCTGTGTGAGCAAGGAATAAACCCAGAGGCCTTATCCTCTGTCATTAAAGAACTTCGCAAGGCCACAGAAGCACTAAAGGTGAGGAAGACTATTAATTTTTGCTTCCAAGCAAGAAGTTCTTTAACTCTTCCCAAAAATGTATATGAAAGGTAAAACTAGGTCCCTAAGACATTAGAAGAATAATTCAGATAATGGCTAAACAAATTGTGGTACCCAAAGATAATAGAATATTATGGTACAATAAGAATCTGCAAATGTGAAGAATTTAGAGAAAGCTGAGAAGACATAAACTGATGAAAAAGAGAGTGAGTAGAACTAATGAAACAGTATACACAATGAATGCAACAGTGAAAAAAAGCCCCCCCCCCAAAAAAAAACCTCATACTTGATACTATGCAATTATAATAATGAGACTTGACACTGAAGAAGAATTGATTGTACCCTCCTCACCTTTTGCAGATGTGGTAATATTTAGTTGAAATATACAAATTGTCAGATAAGGTGGTTGTGTTGGTTTTGCTGAATTACTGTTTCTTTTTTTCTTACAAAAGTTAACTTCCTGGGAAGTGAGGATATATTCAGAAATAAAGGTGTTGTAAAAACAAAAGTAATTAGTGAAAATAAGATTTTTTTTCTTTAAAGAAAACAGTAGGAGAATTCTCCAACTACAGGAGAATATAAAAACTCCACTCCTATATATCTTTGAAGGCACTGCTTCTTCGATATTCTTGAAGAAGTGAGGTTTCTCCTTACCAAGGCCAACATGCATTCTTGATCCCATCCCATCTTGTCTTTTCCAGCAAATTACCCCCTCCCCCACTATCTTCTATTACTTCCTGTCTAATGACTCCTCTGTTGCTGGCAAACATATCAATGTCCCCTCTATACTTAAAAAAATCTTCACTTGGTCCTACCATCCCCACTAGTTATTATCCCATAGCTCTCTTTAGCTGAACTTGAGAAAGCCACCTATGTTTGTTTCCTCCACCTTTTTTCTCTTTCTCTTCTAAAACTCTTTGCAGTCTGGTTTCTAACTTCCAATGAAACTACTCTGTTTAAATTTACTAATGATCTTAATTACGAAAGTTAAAATATTCATCCTTCAAGTGTCTGAAACACTGTTAATCATCCTCTTCATGTATATTCTCTAGGTTTTCTTGATACTACTTTCTCCTGGTTCTCCTACTTGTCTAACCACTCTTTCCTAGTCTCTTGCTGATGCTTCACATTAACAGTGCTTGTCCCTTAAGTTTCTTTTATGAGCCCTCTTTTTTCCCTTTATGTTCTCAGAGATCTCAGTAGCTTCCTTGGATTTGATTATTATCTGTATTCAGATGATTCTTAGATCTCTGCATGTAGTCCTAGTCGTTCTCCTCAGCTATAGTGCCACATTCCCCTACTGCTTCTTTATATATCTCAAATTCAACATTTCTAAAACAGCACATAATTTTTTCTCCAAACTTTCTCCACTTTGAACTTTTTTATTACTATCCAGCACTACCATCCTCCCAGTCAGTCAGCAAGTATTTATAACTATACTAGGCAGTGTAGCTACAACTCCAATAAATGATATTACTTACTTAAAAGAAAGGGCAGCTTGGTGGTGCAGTGATAGAGGGACAGGATTGCAGTATGGAAGACTTATTTTCCTGAGTTCAAATCTGACCTCAAACACTTAGTAGCTGTGTGACCCTGGGCAAGTCATTTAACCCTGTTTGCCTCAGTTTCCTCACTGGTAAAATGAACTGGAGAAGGAAATGGTAAACCACTCCAGTATCTTTGCCAAGAAAATCCCACATGGTGTCAAGAAAAAACAACTGAACAAGAAGAACTTAAAGGAAGCTTACATTCTAATGAGAGAGACAATAAGAACATATAGGTATAAAGAAAATAATTTCATAGTTTGAAAAGGCCAGCAGAACTAAAATAATTAGTAGAAGGTGGTGCTGTGTTCACAACCATGCTGTCATCCTCAACTCTTCGCTCTTGACCACAGCTCCATTCCATTGTCAAATCTTGTTTCTGCCATCATAATGCTGCTTTTCATTTCCACAGTTGCCATTCTACTTAAGGCACTCATTGCCTCTTGCCTGGGCTATTGTAGTAGTCCTCTAGTTAATTCCCAGCCTCAAGTCTCCTCATTCCAATTCATCCAGATTCAAATATAAACTCCTTTGTTTAATATGTGAAACTCTTAATAACTTGGCCACTTACAGCCTTTCCAATCTTCTTAGATTTTGCTTTCTTCCACAAACTACATTTTACCAGTTCTGGTCAACTTGGCATTTCCTTCAGCATAACATCACATCTCCTATCTTTGTGCTGGCTGTCTCCTTCTTCCCCCTTTCCTTACCCTCTGCTGCTTACCTCCATTCTCCACCTCCCAATTCCTGGAGTTTTTCTCCCTCCTCATCCTCTTCCTTGTAGTTTCCTTGGTTTCCCATCTCAACTAAAAACTCACCTTCTGCAGGAGGCCTTTCATTTTCCCTTCCATACTTATCCCTCAGCCAGCTGCTTCCTTCCTGTCAGTTCTATATATATCTTATTTGTACCTTTTATTTACATCTTGTATCTCTTGATAATGTGAATGTCTTAAGAGCAGAAACTGTTTTTACCTTTATTTTTATCTCCATCATTTAACACAGTACCTGCCACATAGTAAGTGCTTTAATAAATTCTTTTATATTGATTGTTCCCAGAATCAGTTGCATTTTATAAATAGTTCTCACACTTTTTCAGTATGAGGACCCATTTGTAATGCCCCCAGATTTAGTGATCTCTCCCCTCTCTCTCACACTCCATGATGGTTATACTGTTAGTATTAGTTAATTAAGAAGATACATGATGGCAAAAAGCTATTCGGAATTCAGTAATAGGAATTGGATTTGTCATTTCATTGTCATAAAGAACTACCTGAGGATACTCCCTCTCCTAGTAAATGTCACCACCTTCTCTGCAACTACAGAGTTGCCTTAAAAATGTTTAGTGACTTTCCAGGTTCAAACATCCAGTATTTATTAGGGGTGAGACTTAAACCCAGGTCTTCCTGGCTCCAAGGCGTGCATTCTATACATTATTTTGCCTCTTCACATGAATCCATTAATGCTTTTAAATAAATTCATGTCATATGAATCACCATTGTAATCCGTGGGGGGGGGGGAGGGAGAGAGAGATTTAAATAATAATGCACATACAGATTCTCAGACTACTTCTACAAAGATCTCTATCTACCCATTGGGGTCGGAAACCACTGAAATGGTCTCTTTTTCTGTTGATTTCTTTTTTTCTCCCACCATTGAGTCCCTCAGTGTTTTGCTTTTATTCATCTCCCTCTCTGAATGCTATCAGGCTGTATTCATTCAAACCTTTCAGAGACTCAAGTTAGTAGAACTGGAAGAGCTTTTGAAGGCCATCAGCACCTAGCCCCTTGTTTTATAATTGAGAAAATTTCATCCTAAAGAGTTGAATTGGCTTGCCTAAAGACAAAACCCCTGCTTTTATTTCCACAATTGAGTAGAACTATCTCATCCTCAATCTCCTAACACCCTCCTGAGTCTTTTAAAGGAAATGCCTTCCCTTATCCCCACCTTCACTTTGATTTATTGTGAAAGAATCCTAATGATTATAGTGAGAGGTGGATAAGGTGCTATTCTCACACTTTGAATTCTGGTATGTTTTCCCTTAGGACCAGAGGAAAAAATTGGGAGTAAAATTGCTATAGTTCAGTTGAATGTTTGCTAGCATGAAGCCCCATGATTTGTCATTTTTCCATTTGATTTCCCTTTTAGGGTCAAAGACATAGAAATTTAGAGCCAAAATACCATCCAGTAAAAACCCCTTCACTCCCATTTTATAGATAAGGAAAAATATTTCAGTCTCAACAGTAATTCCAGTCCTCAGTGACATTTATATAGCACTTTAAGTTTTGCAAAGCACTTTGGAAATATCATCTCATTTGATCAGGAAACAGACCCAGGAGACTTCAGTAAAGTTCATTGAGTTGAGGTTTGCTTCATTTTTTTCTTTATATAACCTAACACCTAGCACAATGCCTGGCACATAATATGTGATTAATAAGTAACTTGTTGATTGATTGGAAGGTTCAGAGCCTTGTTCTAGATTATGTAGTTGCTGATTTGGGTCACCTGATTTGAATCCATTATTCTTTCCATTATACTACACTAGCTTTACTCTTTGTTGGTTTTTTATCTTCCTATTTAAAGAGAAGACTTCTTTTTTTCCTCTCTTCTGTCTTTCCCTCTTTTTTGATCCTGATTATTGGCCTTACAATCTATGTTCTAACTCATTGAAAAAAAAAAAAGCCCAAACACCTTCTGGTTACAAAATTCTTACCTATATCAGTGTATTCAGGTCATGTCAACTCTGAAGGGTGGAGTTACATACTAATAAATAGTTTTTTAAAGTTACTGTTCCTTTCAGTCCACCTAGAAGAATGTCATCACATTCCAGAGTAGTCTAAGAAGAGCCCTTGACTCTTACCCTGTGCTCTGCTTCCTTTGCCATCCATATTGTTATTATTTATTTATTTTTTCCTTACGGAGCAATGGGGGTTAAGTGACTTGACCCTGCCATCCATATTATTAACCTAGCTGTTATATTGATATAAGAAAAGAAAGTGAAACTTATTGGAGCTTGGTAATGGATGGAAAGAGTATTGTGCCCTACTTTTTAACTGGCCCTGTTTTTGTTGTGAAGGACTACAGGGGTAGAGACTGGATCTGTGCTGTTATTAGCATAGGGTACTCCTGGATGAGGAAACTTATACAATACAATGCAGGTCAGCACCTTTTCTGCAACTTAGTCTTAGAGTTGTATAGAGCACAGAGAGGTTAAGTGTCAGAGGAGTGACTTGAACCCAGGTCTCTTGACTTAAGGTCAGAGCCCTATTTACTATGCCATATTGCTTCTTGTAAAAAACACACACACACACACACACACACACACACACACACTCTTTCCCTTTGTTGATTTTCAACATGTTCCATCCCTTTCTTTTCACCTTTATCCCCCATGGATTTCCTCCATACATCTTATATGCACAGTACTAACTCTACTTTCTCATCCTCTTTTTAACCCACTTTTTTTTTCTTTTAAATAAGATATCTCCATCCAAAGATGGTTTCTACTTGGTTATGCATTTCATTCTATCAAATCCCAATGATGTATTAGGTCAAATATGTTTCCCTGAATTAGGACTATACTATCTTTAGTCTTTATTGGAAATCCAAATGTTATTTGAGGTAGCTTGGCATGATTCAGCCTAGTCTGGTGCATCATGTCTGGAATTAGAATCAAGTGAGATATTTGTAGCCAGAAGTGTGCCAGTAAATGTTTTAACAAACGGCTCTCCATAAATTAAAAAACAAACTGTGTACAGCACACTTATTTTTATTTTTTTAATAAACATTTTTAAAGTTTTGAGTTCCAAATTCTATCCCTCCTTCCCTTCCTCCCCTCCCCAAAGCAGTAAGCAGTCAGATAAAGGTTATACATGTGCAATTATGTAAAACATTTCCATATTAGTCATTTTGTATAAGAAGATTCCAATAAAAGAAAAAAATGAAAGTGAAAAATAGCATTCTTCAGTCTGTGTTCAAACAATATCAGTTCTTTCTCTGGAGGTGGATAGTAGGCTCCATCACTAGTCCTTTGGGATTGTCTTGGATCATTGTATTGCTGACAATAGCTGTCGTTCATAGTTCTTCATCAAACAATATTGCTGTTACTGTGTACTGTGTTCTCCTGCCTCTGTTCATTTCACTATATATCAATTCATATAAGTCCAGATTTTTCTGAAATCATGCTGCTTGTCATTTCTTATAGCACAATAATATTCTATTACAATCATATACTACAACTTCTTTAGCAAGTCCCCAATTGATGGACATCCCTTTGATTTCCAATTCTTAGCTACCACAAAAAAACCCAGCTCTAAATATTTTTGTACATGTGGGTCCTTTTCTCTTTTTTTTGGATGTCTGTGGGATATAAACCTAGCAGTGGTATTGCTGGATCAAAGGGTATGCAATTTTATAGCCTTAAATTTAATTTGCATCATTGACATTTTTCCTCTTGCTTGTTGCCTAAATGTTGGGCATTTATGTTGAGGTATTTGAGTTTTAACACTGACTTATTTTTTGGATTTTTTTCCTTCCATAAACTTCTAGGTCTTTAAGCTGCTCTTCTTTCATTGTTGTTGCTTTATGGTATTTAGCTGGTGGATATACATTGTTAATTTTCCCCCACCCCCTTCCTTTTCAGTTAAAAGCCTTTTTTAAAAAATTAGATTTGCAAGACACCATGCAAATACATTCTTACTCTCCCTTAAGGGTACTCCTCTGATCAGGACGCATGGTCCAGAAATCCAGATGTTATTTGAGGTAGTCTTGGCATGATTCAGGCTATTCTGGTACTTCATGTTTAGAATTAGAATCAAATGAGATACTTGTAGCCAGAGGTGTGCCCGTAAATGTTTAATAAACAGCTCTTCACAAATTAAAAGACAAACAAAAAAACTGCATACAGCATATTTTGAGGTTTAATTTACTTTATTAGCATTTTCTCCATCTCTTAACAGTCAACCAAAGACTAAATCAAACCCTAACTTGTAGGGGTTGCCAATTTCTGAGGTATAAATGCTTACTCTGAAACACGAACATCAGAAATTTAATTTTAAGCTCTCAAGCCAATACAAGTTGGCTCTAGTATACCCCTGCTTGTGGCTCATTTAATAGTTAACTAAAGATTTACTTAGCCATAGTATGGAAAGATACTCAACAAAGATACTTTGTTGACAAAGCAAAGCCCAGCTTCTTTGGCCATGCTATGGGGTAGTTAGATAGTGCAGTAGATAGAGCATTGGCCCTGAAGTTGAAAGGAACCGATTTAAAATATGACCTCAACACTTATTATTTATGTGAACCTGGGCAAGTCACTCAACCCCAATTGCTTTAAATAACTGGGGCCATATCCAGTTGTCCTGATCTATATCTTGCCACTGGGTCCCTCCCTCATTTAAAAATCCAATTCACTACAAGTCATGACATCACCCCAATGTCACGGTCCTCTTTCTGAGTGAAGGACAAATAACTTTGGCACTGGTGTAACAGTCACACCTGAGAATCGCTAGTTCTGCTTCCCATGCGTTACTGTGGTATGATGGCTCTTGTAATTAGGCTGCTAGAAAGCTATGTCAAAGCCTGAAGCATTAGTACCCTGAGTCAGTTAAGTCTTAGTGGTGATTTTAGCTCTTTTTATTTGTTCGTTTGTTGTTATTGTTGTTGTTTTGTGGGCCAATGAGAGTTAAATGACTTGTCCAGGTTCTCACAGTTAGTAAGTGTTAAGTGTCTGAGGTCAGATTTGAACTCAGGTCCTCCTGAATCCAGGGCCAGTGCTTTATCCACTGCGCCACCTAGCTGCCCCCGATTTTAGCTCCTTTTAAGGAAAAATTAACCTACCCTGCTTGGGGTAGCTGTTGGTCCTATGATAGCATCCATTCTGAATTATTACATTAACCAGTTGTTATTTTCTTAAATCACTTTTTCTCTTATGCACCGTTTTCCTTCAGTGAGCCACAGTGATAAAAATAATAGCCTTTGCACTTTGGTCTTCAGTTTTCTTGCCTAAGATTCTTGCAGTGCTTTCCAGCTTCTTTTTGTTAATAATGTGACCATAATTGAATAAGTAGTAATGTGTTTGGAACAGAAGATTCCCTATTATGTCTTGATAATATGACCTATCAGAACGAAGACTCGATCAATAAGCACCTATTCATTCATTCTATAAACACTAGCAATACAGAGATAAAAATGAAACTGCCTCCGCCCTCAAAAGAGCTGATAGTCTGTAAGGGGAAAAACGGGTATATAGACCAAAAAAATTACAAGGTAGAAACAGTATCAGTTGAGAAGATCAAGAAAGGTTTCAAATAAGGAGTGGCATTTGAGCTATTCTTGGAAGAAATTAGATTTTAAGAGTCAGAGGAGAGTAGGGATAAGCACACTTCCCTATATTTATTATTTCTGGGGGTTAAGTGACTTGCCCAAGGTAACAGCTAGTAAGTTTTAAGTGTCTGAGGCCGGATTTGAACTCGGGTACTCCTGAATCCAGGAGTATCTACTGCGCCACCTAGCTGCCCTCTTCCCTATATTTATTATCAAGCCAACCAATAGCTAATTTCATAGCCATAAGGAGACAGTCACCAACCATCCTATTTTATTCCTTTAATCCTTATTACATGATGTTTTACCTGAAAACACCCTTGAATATGTGTATCTACCTTCCTCCTCTTCAGAAATAGCCTCTTATTCTTTTCTTTTAGCTCCAGGTATGTACTAGTCCTTTCTTTTACTCGATATTCTTTAGTCTCTAACTTCCTGGCATAGGTCTCCCTCTTGCACTTTGCATATTTTGGGGGGAATTACAATTTTTTTTTCCTCTTCTCCCTATTCCCACATTAAAGCTTTGCTTCTATTTTTCCTTGATAACCTTGAATGTAGAGAGGTGCTTAAGCTCCTTCAACTTCTTTTTTAGCATAGAGATCACCCAAGTCTTATGATTAGTTCCCCAATATCCTTGCTCTTTTACCTTTTTATTTCCCTATCCAGTTGAAGAAATGGCAGGTGTAATTATTCTTTCTATTCCTTCTGCTTTGTGATGAACCCCCTTCATGATTTTGGTCAGGTAATGGCAAAGTTGATGAAGATTAAAAGTATAGCACTAAAGGTGAATCCCAGGGATATAAATAAAACTTTATGTAGCAATAACAAATACAATATTTAACATTACAACCTATTAAATGCAGTTTTAAGAAATGGTTGTTTTGAATTGCCAAAATCTTTCTTAAAAATATCTCTTATTGGTTTCATTGTAATCTTATTTCTCTTTTTAGGCTGCTGAAAATATGACAAGCTGACTTCATGGAGGGATCTCTTGATTAGATGAGCATCAAGATCTGGAACATGTGAAGATTGCATATGGAATGAAATTAGTTTTTACAGCAATGTAAAATTAAACCATAGCTTTATATTATAGTGGAAAGTAGCTTATTGAGATCTCAGATAACTGTTTAGTTCACATCTTTATTTCCTTTTTTTAACAGTCCTAATGGTTTACAAATACCACACTATTATTTATATATTCTTTATTTATAGCTTTGAAAGCTTTAATTTTGTAAACAGTCTGTCAAATGTGGCACATTTGCTCTGCCTAGTTGAAAGTATAGTGGAAACTATCAACACTGATGTAGTAGTTATGACTTGTTGACATTTCCATTATAAATTCTAATTTTGAATCGTTTGTGTGTAATAACTTTATGGTTTTACTTTTCACTGGGCTAGAAGTTGGCAGAATTTCAGAGATCTTTTGAGTGTGTCAGTTTTTATTTAAATCCATTATGTATGTCAATTTTGTTTTGTATAAAAGCATGTTAATTTCTTATAGTCTCTACTATTGTAACTAAAATACTTAGTTTCTTAAACAATTTAGCTGACATTGAATAATGTGAACTAGATCACTTTTTTATTAAAAATAAAACTTTTAGAAACAGCTGTTAGTTGCTATTTGAATCATCTAAAGCCAATGAAAATATCTTAGTTTTGTGGGGTTTTTTGCCTTTTAAGATTTATGATCTTATTCGAAAACCTCAGTAATAATGTATTTATGATAAATATGACCAACATGCAAAATCCCTTTTATTAAGTAAAAATAATTTGTTTGCTGAATAATTATCAAATAAATTTTTATTCATTGGATGAAAATTATTTTAAAGTTTAAATTTAACTTTTTTTTAGGATAAAAAGATTTCAAGTCATTATACAAAGACTAAATAAAATAGGCCAAATATCAAGAATTGTTAAACTGTGCCTTCTTAAAATCACTTTTGTGATATTATTTTACCCTGATAGTTCTGTTTCTCGGTGGTGCAGTAAAGAGGGATTTTTAGAAAGGACAGAATATGGAAATAAAGAACTAGTGTTATTGATTCTCTGCATAATTACTTATTTTTATGGCATGTTAATGTGCTTTTTAAAAAGGCTTCTGCTCTCTCCACTATTGTTTTTAAAACATAAGCAGAATTTTTTCCTATTTATCATTCAAACACATGTAGAATTCACTGGAAAATTTCTCATGTATAGGAGGGCTAAGTAGCAGCCACATTTGTTCTATAGTTTCTATACTTGCCAGAAATGGGGCAATGAAGGAGGGCAGGGAGTAATAACTTGCAATATCAAGAACATAACTGCCTGTTAATGTTTTTAGACTCCTAACATCTATAGAAAATGAACTCTTTTGGTCTGCCTTTAAATAAAACAAATTTTTTATCTAGCTCTTAGGCCTGAAAGTGAAAAGCAATTTAGTGCATTCAATCTTAATTTTTTTCTTCTAATGTAATGGCCCAGATTCAGTTTATGAATTTATAATGTCACAAATTAAGTTATGTGGAAAATGCAGGAAAAAAATGTGGGAAGAGGTCTATGTTTACAGAGGGCTTCCTGAATGTGTTACATTTCTGAAATGTAAATCTATTTTTTTAATGCATATTCATAATCTTTCAAAGGATATTTAAGGAAATGAAACAAACAATAACTGTAAAATTGTAGTCTTGTGCATGTTATCACTGACAATAAAACTGAATAGTTTTGAAAGGTACTTTTGATTTGTTTCCCATGTATTATGTATTGGAAAAAAAATCAACCATGTGAAGTACCATAGTCATTTTATGTATATGTGAGTATTCTTAATATTTCTATTATAAATATTTATGTACTTAGTTATTCATGATTTTACTCAATTCCGTAGAAGTGCTGTGTCAATGTGTCTTTTAAATAAATTTTTATCAATATTTTGTTTATATGTCACCTATCTTTCCCAATGTATTCTTTCCCTACAGTCCCATTAGAAAGCCATCCCTTATAACAAAGAATAAAAATGAGGGTGGGGAGAAAGCAGTTCAGCAAAACTAACCAAACATATCAAAAAAATCTGACATATGCAGTATTCCACATCCGTAGTAGTCCAGCCGCAAAGCAGTTGGGTGAGATGACTTCTGTCTCTTCTATGGGGTGCTGCCTGATCATTCTAATTTTGCATCATTCACTTTTGATTATTTTCTGGTCACTATTCTTTCCATTTCCATTGTTGTAATTATATAGTGTGCCTCTTGATGTATATTTCACTTTGCATCAGTTCATGTGTTTCCCATGGTTCACTATATTCATCATTTCTTATAGCTCAGTAATACTCCATTTTTCATATGCCACAACTCATTTTGCCATTGAGGGACATCAGTTTTGTTTTCACTTATTTGTTGCTACAAAAAGGGATGCTTCATGTATTTTGATTAGAAAAGTTTTCAAAACATTTTGATTTTTTATCCATTCTGCCATATTCTTAAATTTTAGTTATGAGAGTTAAGCTTGCTTTTCCCTCTATTTGTTTAATTTTTATCATTATTATTCCCTATCCTTTTAAGTCAGTACTGTTTCTGCCATTAATTTTGCTTAAATTTATGTAACTGTTCCTATAGACTCTTCCTACTCCTGCTCGTGATTGCCCATCCTTTTCTTAATTTCAGGGTCTAACTTTATTCATTTATTGCTTTGATTTAGTTACCTGTTTTCCTTTGTCCCTTCTCTTTCTCCTTTTCAGTTAAGTGGGTAGTTAAAAGTCTCCCTCTTCTCTAGCTTATTTTTTCCAGAATTTTCTTCTTCATAAACTCTTCTTCCTTTTCAGTACATTCTGAAATTTTATTATCCAATTTGTGGGCTATACCCTTATTTATTCCTTTCATATCTGTTCCCCACATGATTGCATTTCTGAAGTAAGAATTCCAGCCTTAAGCTTGTTACTACCTTTGTAAATCTTTTCCCATCATCTCTCTTTTCTGCTGCACCTCAATCTTAGAAATAGCTATTTGGGAGGGAAGTAATGTTGGGTAGAAGCAGTTGCACATAGAAATTATATTGTCTCAAATTATGCCATCTAATTTTGCCTTCTTTCCATGATCTTTCCAAGCAAATTCTGTCTCATCTAGGATGTTCATGGAAGCAAGAAACTCCTGTCTCAGTACTTCAGCTCCTCTTTTAATATGCTGTGAGTAGAGTGTTGTGGCTGGCATCAGGAGACTTGGGTTCAAATCTAGCCTTAGAAACTTTCTAGATGTGTGACCTTGGGCAAATCACTTAACCTCTGCCACCGAAGGAAATAGCAAACCACTCCAGTATCTTTGCCAAGAACACTCCATGGACAGAGGTCCATGGGATTACGAAGAGTCACAACTGAGCAGCAGTCTTTAAAAAAAAAAATTTCTAAATATAGAATATTTAATAATTTTTTCTTAGTAATTGCACTTTCCCCTTTTGACCCTCTTCCCTCACGGTCTTTTTATTTGCAAATCCACTATTCTGGTAGTATCTTTTTTTTTTTTCCTTCGTAGGAACATCTCATATGCTCTTTTTTTAGGCTCATTTATATGTTATATTTTGTGTTGCTGCTTGAACCCCTTTGCTTTCAAGAATATACTGATTCCATTCCCTCCTATGATTTATCTTGTTCAAATTGCCCTTTTTTTGTTGGTTGTATATTGGGATCCAGAATGTGAGAGCATGACTCATGACTCCAAAGTTAATGTAAACTATGTTGAATGAATATAGATGACAAAGCAGCTCTCACTATTCCCTGGAAAACTTAAATGTGACCATGGGTCATTCCTGGCACTATGTCTTATTTGTTCTGTTTCTTTATAGGACCTGGCCTGGCATGTGGGCGAGTAGAGGGGACCTATTTGTCCTGTTGCCTCCCAGGACTAGCCTGTGAATAAATTCTCCTAATTAACCTAATAAATCCTAATAGAGCTATACCTATAACCCACACTGGTGTGGACTGCCCTTCATCAATATCTCAGTATTTTAGAGGGTCTACCACCTTATCATTGGCATCATCAGTGCAGAACAGGTCTTGCATCTTTACAAGGTATGGCCATCTTCCCCTTCAAAATGAGAAGAGGACAAAAGGAAGGCCAGAAGGAATCACAGGTAAGCAATTGAATATTCACATACCTGTGTGTATGTGTATGTGTATGTATATGTTATAGGTGTGTATACATGTATACATATGCACATATGTATATATATGTGCACATGTTTTTTAAAAGCAAGGGCTATACAATAGAGATTCAGTTTCATGTACAAACCTTTCCTATCTTATACTGTATGTGGAAGTGCTAATTATATTTGTTTGCTAAGTTCAGAATTTTAAAGGGAAGAAAACCCTATATAAATACATAGCCAAGCAAAAAAATTTCAAAGTTGTTTTTCTAATTTTTCTGGTTTTCACTTCAGTCTGAATCCGTTCACATTTTCCCAAATTTCTCTGAAATGATCCCTGAGAGTACTAAGTCTTTCTATTTAAAGGTCTTTAAAAAAAAATTGTGCATTAAGAGCTCTGAGTTCTTACCCATAATAATTTCTCATTTGTTTAATGAATTTAATTTCTCTTCTGAAATTATTCTGGAGTTTTCTTATGTTTTTATGCTATCTAGGAGTCCAGCATTCTGTATTTCATCAGGCATTGATTCACTTTACCCTCTCATGTAATAGTTGACAGCTTTGTATTTTCTTTGAAGAGTTTTTGTTCATCCCTTTTTGGGGGGGTTTAAGACTCCTGTCTGCTAATTTATCTGCTTATGCACTGGGCCTTTATAGAGTTTTTCTAATTGAGATAATTTGTTAGCCTTTTAAAAAAAAACTTCTCCATTCAGTTTTCTTGCTCCTCTTCCTTTTCTAGTGAACATACCCCCTAAAGTTGAACTACAATGCAGCCTCAGCCTACTGGCGTTAGAAAAACATGAGGTTCTTCAGTCTAGATCTCTACCCTGAAATGGGCTCTGGTGGAATAAGTCTGTCCATAGCCGAGTTTCATTTCTTACTCAAACTTGGCACAGACAAACAGGCTGCTTCTAATTTCTTCCACCCCTACCCCATTTTCTTCTGTAAACTCTTCTTGTGGTTGGACTGCAATAGGGTCTGATGTTTGTATGTGTTTTTTTTTTTCAGTGGTGGGAGGTTGGAGCAGACTCTGAAGTCCAGCCTCTGGGGGTTCCTATCCTAGGGTCCTGTCCAAGTCAGAAGACACCAAATTTTTGTCCCTCTGCCCAATATGGCTTAGCAAGGCAATATCTACTACTTTTGTAAGTGTAGGAGGAAAACATAGGGCGTGCTGTGATAGTTGAGGTAGTGGTGCCACTGGGCTTCTCAGTGGGACCCAAGCACAATCCTGCAAGAAAACTTGGGATTGCTGTGTATTTGGTACTCAGTGACCACTTTAAGGCTTAGTTTTCCAGCATTAATTCCATAAGGATTTTATTTTGTCAGAACTCTTATTTGTCCTGTGGTTCTGGTATAATTATATCTGACATAACTTTGTTTGTTTTTTTGTTGTTGTTTTTGGTTTTTTTTGGTTTTTTTGTTTTTTTTTTGGCGGGGCAGTGGGGGCCAAGTGACTTGCCCAGGGTCACACAGCTAGTAAGTGTCAAATGTCTGAGGCCGGATTTGAACTCAGGTCTTCCTGACTCCAGGGCCGGTGCTCTATCCACTCCACCACCTAGCTGCCCCTCTTAATATATTTCTAAGAAATATTTTCCCATATTTAGCAAATATGGGAATACAGATGCATGTGTTATCTTCTAAGTTAATATTGTTCCAATACAATATGAATGTGTCAATATTTGAAATACATTGTTTAATGTAAATATTTTCATTTACAATCTTTTAATTTTTATCCCCTTCTAAACCTAAATAGAAAGATGAAATCAAACCATATCCCACAGTGTTCCTACCAGTAGGGGCAATTTAAAAAGTTCATACTTGTCTATCTAGACCCTCTTATCTCCTTAATCAGCAGGATGCCTTTATGAGAATTTTCTTAAGTACATAGTCTGTGGTCATGGAATCAAATAAAGTTTACACTGCATTATTAGAAGCATCCTATAGGATTTACAACCTATCAAGTATTTATTAAGCACATACTATGTCAGATACTGTGCTAGGGATACAAACACATTGATAACAAATATAGTGAATGAAACAATCTCTACTCATAGGAAACTTGTATTTTTAAAATAATTTTTTGGTGAGGCAATTGGGGTTAAGTGACTTGCCTAGGGTCACACAGCTAGTAAGTGTGAAGTGTCTGAGGCCGGATTTGAACTCTGGTCCTCCCGACTCCAGGGCTGGTGCTCTATCCACTGTGCCACCTAGCTGCCCAGGGGGACTTGTATTCTAATGGGGGAAACAACTAAGACATATGTAAGTATATACAAAATAAAAAGTAAGTATTAGATAGAAGACAGCAGATGAAGGGATCAAGAAAGGTTTCATATTGAAGATTTGTGTTTTGAGTTTCCCATTGAAGGAATAGACGGATTTTATGAAGTAGATATGAGGAAATAATAAATTCTAGGTATAGGTGATGACTAATGGGAGTCATGGAAACAGGAGATGGAATGTCAAGTATGAGAATCAAAGAGATGACCAATTTAGCAGGATTCCAAAGTAGGGGACAAGAGTTATATCTAATGAGGCAAGAAAGATCAGGGCCTGTTTGTAAAAAGCTTTAAAAGCAAAGAAGAAGAGTTTATATTTGTTCCTAAAGACAATGGACAGTCATTGGAGTTTGAGTAAAGAAGTGACATGGTTAGATCAATGAAATAAGGGAAAAAGCACTTTTCTAGCAGCATAGATCCAGTGAAAACAATATCCCAACCCCCTCTCTCACATTTCCCTACATTACAGATTAGGCTAATTTTTCCTTAAAAGGCATTGAAACCATCCTCGAGGCTTGAGTAGTTCAGAGGACTATAAAGGCTCCAGTTATTGCTTGGTTGCTTCAGTAAAAATCAGCCCTCAGGAACATCAAGCATTCTCTGATGCTTGGCTGGCCGACCAAGATGGGTTACTCAGGCACGGGAGCTTCACTCAGCTGAATCAACTCAGAACATCTTCAGTGTATATCTTTATTGAATATTGTTAAGGGCTAAAATTCTAGCTAAACTGTCTAAAATATTTAATGAGTGGTCGCCAATAAATTATAAGCTTTAGCAAGAGTTAGACTTTTAAGCGTTTATTAAGGAGAATAAGAATTTGGTAAAGAGAGAGAGAAAGGCCTAGATTCCTATCTATTAAAGGGAGAGCACATTTCTTGCTCCGCTCTCTACCAGAGTTCAGAGGAAAGAGTGAGCCCGAGTGCCAGTCTCTTCCTTCCTCCTCCCACTAGCCCACGTCACTTCCTGACGCCAAAGAAAAGACTCCTGGTCTTGCCCTCAAAGACCTTCGCTTCATGGGCGGAACTCTTCTACAGTAAGTCTCCAGCAGGTGGCATCATTCCAATTGTTACAATATCCTCCTGTTGTACCTAAGTTAATATTTTGACTGTTGAATGAGCTACAGGTATCTCATTTCATTTCAAAATTGAACACCAACTGCCAGGGGACTAACTTGAGTCAAGCCCAGCCCAGAATGATGGAGGTTGAACAGAAGTGAGAGACTTGAAGCAGGAAGACCAATTAGGAGGCTGTTAACAGTAATCTAGTCAAGAAGTGATGAGAGCAGAAACTAAGCTGGTGGATGCTTGAAATATTGTGTAGGGAAAAACATGATTTGGCAATTGATTAGTTTTGTGGGATGAGGAAGAGTCAGAAATCAAGAATAATGCAAAAGTTCTTAACCAAGGAGACTGAAAGAATGGTGATACCTTTGGCAGAGATAGAGAAGTTTGCAAGAGGAGTGAGTTTTGGAGGGCAAAGATGATTTATCTTTTGAACCTACTGAGTTTGAAATATCTCCAAGATATCCAGTTTGGTAATCCAATAAGCAATTGGTGATTTAGGATTGAAGTTCAGGGGAGAGACTGGGGTTGAGTATATAGATCTTAGAGTCATTGACATCGAACTAAATTCATGGAAATTCATGAGGTCAACAAGAGAGAATAAGATTGAAGAGTTGGAGGCTTATCAAAAAGCAAAGACCAGGAATCAAAGTTCCTTCTATCCAGTAGTACCTATAAAACTGCTTACCACTCAAGGTAGCTTTTTGTCAATAGTGAATAAGCATTGATATATGGAAGACTCGACTTCAAATTTTACCTTAGACACTGGATGTGTGATATTGGGCAAATCATTTGATCTCTCAGCCTCAGTTTCCTTATCTGTAAAATGAAGGATTTGACTTGCCTTCTAAATTCCCTTTTAGCTCTAAATCCATGATGTGGTAAGATAAGCTTAATAGAAAAATGATTGCAGCTTTATGATAAATTAGTTCCCCAGACTAGTTTTAAGAATATCAACTCCTGGTTGATAATCTGATATTCTTAACAACTAATGGTTTCTTAGAATTTTGGAGACAGAAGGCATCTAAATAATGATATATGTGAGATCATACAACCTTCATTTTTCAAAAGAGAGAACTAAAGCCCAAGATCACAACAAAATTAAAATAAAAATATATTATGTTTTTAATAAAAATACATATGTGACAGTGTATGTGCACACATGTATAATTTACATATCTATACATGTACACATACACATATTTAAACATTTACATAATATAAAAAGTTTGTCCTGGCTCCCCAAGCCTGATTATAAGCTACAGTTTACACTCCATTGGCATGTGACAACAAAAAAAAATAGGCATGTTGATAGAATTAAATATTACCTTAATATAATTGCCATGGGAAGCTTAAAAACAATAGGGTTGATTTCATTAAGAAACATTTCAATAAAAACCCCTTATGTGAGAAAGCAATAGTATTGTTATGGTTAGAAATACAAATGAACTTGGGAAGAAAAAACAATTAAAAAGTAGAAATATAAAAATGTTCAAATGAAAAAAGTAGAGAGGGCATGAAATATTTTAATTTTTGGTGTCAGATGAGAAATAAGCATGTAAAAGAAAGCAAATAATCTTGGAGTAACCTATATGGCATGAGGGAGAGCAAAAGAAATCGATGTTTTGAAAAAAACATAGTGAGGTACTAGAAATTGAGAAGCACCCTATGGATGTTGTACTTGAGTATGAGAGGGCAAGTGAAAAATTGGGATTGAACTGGTAATAGTGGAATAAGTATGATTGCATTCCATGCTGCTAAAATAAGTAACATAACAAAACGATAGAAGGAAAACTAAATTAACTGTTACAACCTTGAACATAAATGGAATGAATTCTTCTATTTAATAAAAGAGGGGAAAAGGCTACAGATTGGATTTTAAAACACAAAAAAAGCAAGCCAACAATATTTTACCCTCAAGAAATGGTCCTAACAGATGGCATTTATACTTCATGGAAGGTTCAGAGTAGCTGATTTCTAAGATCCCATTGAATTCAGAGATTGTAGATTTTGTAAGTTATCAATTACAATAAGACTTAGATTTTATAATTAAAAACCTAAACATAACTTTGTGAACTCCCCTTTTTAGAGTGGTATCTCCAATATCTATTGTAAACAGTCAACTAACCTCTGCTTCAAGACCTCCAAAGATAGGAAGCTCAGAACCTGTGAGAAAAAAAACAATCCTCTTCTCGATAATTCTCAGGAACTCAGCAGCAATGTGACAAAGGCTCTTTATTTCCTTCTCGTGAGAAGACACCCTAGTGTGCAACCAATGGGTGCCCCAAATGGAGGCTTGCAGGCCTCATTTTATCCCCTAGTCCCTAATTCGAATAGACCCTCCCCTTTTTCATCACTAATTGATTACTCAAGGGTTATAATCTACCAGCAAAGACTAGCTAATCAGGATGCAGTATTCCCAACCCTAATTATTGACCTAATTGAGACCAGTTGGACCTAATTGAGAACAGCTCGGGCTCCTAGAACCATGTGATTTTGTTTGCCGGAGGGGGAAGAAAGGATCTGAGACCTTTGTCCTACAAGCAGGTCAGGAGGGGTATGACTGACTGTTATATCCTCATTGAGAGGAGACAACTATCTGTTTTCTCACAGAACCTTATAAAACAGCCTATTGGGGTGGCTCTAAGTGTTAAGAAGATTTTCTGGAGGTTACTTTTATGAATATAACCAATGATCAGATTGGGCTATTATGACACACTGTTGAATCATATTGAGATGACTATTCCCAATGATGCGTATGCAGTTAAAAACACTACTGACAAATAATATAAAAAGTTAAAGGGAAATATAAGAAAGCTTTAGATTAGCCTCTCTCTGAAGAGCAGAATCTAATACCTTCCTTGTTTTCTAAGCTAAATATATACTTAAAAACATGAAATGCATAATTCTTGAGTAATCTATTAAATGATCACAGACAAAATTTCAGAAATCATAGCACAGTGAGAAAATCCTTCAAAGAAACTGATGGAAAATTTAAAAATTTAGTCAATAGGATATATTAGAACAGCAAAATCAGAGGTAGCTAGGTGGTGCAGTGGATAAAGCACCAGCCCTGGATTCAAGAGGACCTGAGTTCAAATTTGGCCTCAGACACTTAACATTTACTAGCTGTGTGACCCTGGGCAAGTCACTTAACCCCAATTGCTCTGCAAAAAAAAACAAAAACAAAACAAAACAAAAAAACCCCAGCAAAATCCACAGAACAATCATGTTGGTACAATCAGAAAGACACGTAATGTTTCACTAAATGTATAGAAGTAGCTAACAAAGCTTCCTGAGAGTCCATTTAAGATGTAAAGTCAATTAAAGATAGATTTGAGATAGGCTATAAAATAGTGAGGGAGATATATCAAACAAAAATAAGTATTTATGGATCAACAAAAGCTTGGGAGAAGCAGACTATCATTTTTATTGCTCAGTCTTATTTTATTGGTAGCATATTTTAAACAATACTTATTTCCAGATATATCCCTTTCCTTCTACTACCCAACAAACCATTGTTACAAGGTTAAAAAAATAGAGAAAAAAAATTCATCAAAACCAACCAAAAAGTCAACTGTATGACAGCATATGTAAGTTTTCCAAACCTGTAGCTGTGCAAAAGGTTGGTGAGAGGATAATTTTCTCTCCTCGTTTCTAGGGCCAGGGTTGGTCATTATAATTATATGGTAGACAATCAATTTCAGAGTATTTTGCTGTTGTTTCTTTCATTTTCATTGCTGTATTCATTGTGTATATAATTTCCTGGTTCTTCTTACATCATACTGAATCAATTTATATGTCTTTGCATACTTCTCTGTTTTCTTCACATTTATTACTTCTTGTGGTTCAGTAAATTGTCATTACATTCATGCAGCATAATGTTTAGCTATTCCCCTGATCAATGGCTATCTGCTTTCTTTCCAGTTCTTATGCATCTCTTTTAAACGGAACTTTTATAATTTTTAGAATATTACTACTTACTCTTCACAGAACCAAATACAGAAAAAAAGGATTTTATAAACCAAGGGGAAAATACTAAAGAAAAAAGATCTAATAGATAATACAATTAGTGAGGAGACTAACTTGGCTAAGACATTAAACTCATTTAAAAACATCTTTAATGAGGAAAATGAAAAAAATTGGAGCAATTAACAAACAGCAGAGATTTTAAAATTAGCTATTTTCAAGTATAAAGGACACTGCTCTTGAAAGTCAGCATGTATAATATATACTTTGGATTTTTAATGGAATTCCAGCAAAGAGACCAAAATACTTCTTTGATGTCAAGGAAATAAGGATGCAAAAGTATTTCTTACCTTGAGAAAAGATAAAGCTGGGAGTAAAAATTGCCACCCTATAAATCTGATGCCAACAGTTAGTTAAATGATAAAACAAATGTTAAAGAAATTACTAGCTAAAGGACAATAAAGATAGAAGCACTAAGCAGCATTGAGACAAATAAAGGGCAAATTATTTTAAACAGCATAGATAGCTATGAGTATAAAATTATTGGGAAATATTATTGCCTTACATCTATACAAGGATTTACAGTTTACAGAACATTCACATATGTTACCCCATTTGATCTTTATAACAACCTTATAAGGTAGGTAGGGAAAATATTATTCTCATTTTAAAGATGAAGAAAGGGAAATAAATGATGCATGTTCTATTTTTGTAGGACATTATGACATGATATCTTGGGATAATAATATACACTATCATTATGTTAAATATATCTTTAAGTTGTATCAACATTCCACACATTTTTATTGTAGTTTCTCGATTTTCTTTTCTTGTGTATGTGTGTTGAACCATTTCTTTGTTGTTTTTGTGGAATGTGGGAGGAGTCTGGTTTCCTTTAGCCTCTCGATCTGATATCTCAGATTGGTTTTATATCATTATATATACTTATTATAGCTCAAATGATGGATAGATCACCATGGCCAGGCGTGGTCTAAGAAGATTTCAGTAAGTGGCATTTAAGCTAGATATTGAAGGATACATGAAGAATTGGGTTGAGGAATGAAGAGAAGATGTTCTGATTAAAGTTGTAGAAGGAAAGAATGCACAAAGTACATTTAAAGACATTAGTACAGTATGACTAGAATGTGGAATAAATATAAGTAGCCATTAAACAGTTATTAAGCACCTACCATGTGATGCTAAGTGTTGGGGATACAAATAGGAAAAAAAAAAAGGATGTATGAGAACAGTTTGAGTTAAAATTGGCAAGGTTGATGGAGACCAGATTATAGAGGAATTTCATTGATAGGTGAAGGCATTTTTGGATTTATCCACTTGGCAATGGGAAGCCAGGGAATGTTTTTGCTTGTGGGAATGATTCAGACACTGTTATGGAAAGGTTTTTGTTTTGTTTTGTTTTGTTTTGTTTTTTGGGAAAGGTCATTGAGGATTAAGTGACTTTCCCAGGGTCACACAGCTAATGTCAAGTGTCTGAAGCCAGATTTGAACTAAGGTCCTCCTGAATCCAGGGCCAGTGCTTTATCCACTGCCCCACCTAGCTGCCCCCCTGGAAAGATTAATCTGTCAGATATGTCCAGGCTGGACTGAAAGCAGGGAGAGTCTTGGAGGCAAGGTAACTAATCAAGAGTTCACTGTTATAGCCTGCCCATAGCTATGAAAGGCACCAGATTGCCTTCTCTTCTTTTTTTAATGATATAAATATTAATAATTTATCTTTAATATTAAGATTACATCTTGAGTATAGTATGTCATGTGTTACAAGAAATTATTTTTAGCTGGCTTTTCATTTCACCTTTTTACTATTCCTAGCATTTCCAGAATATTAAATAACAGCAGGAAAAGGAGACATCTTTCCTTTCCTTCTGTATTTATTGGAAATATATCTAGAGTTTTCCTATAGCATAAAATGCTAGATTTTGGCTTCAGATAGATATTCTACATAGGTTTGTCAGGTTTTTAGCATAAATTAGCATTGTATTTTGTCAAAGGCTTTCTGTATCAACGTAATAATATGAGTTTTGATGTTTTGCTTTTAAATATGATTATGTTGTTTTCCTAATGTTGGATCATTATCCTTACATGCTTAGTATATGTATAACTTGATCATGTTAAATGATTGGGTGGGGGCAGAGGGATAAAATGCTATAGTCCTTTTGCCAGGATTTTTTTTTTGTTTGTTTTTAAACTTTATTTTTTAAGCAATATAATCAAGAGTTGATTTTAAAATTCTTATTTATGTACCATCCCATCCCCAATTCCTTTTCAAATATATTATCACTAGACCAATGGCTACATTTGATCAGAACCATTAGAAATATGGGAGTTTCTTGTGTTTTTAAATTACGAACTTTTGCCAGAATTAAAAAAAAAAATCTTTGGGTCAAAATTCAGTAGTGAAATTTATCTATAGTTCTTTCTTTGCTTAATCTTTCCTTAGTTTATGTATTAGTATTTTATTTGTCTCAGGAATTTAGTAGCATTTTTTAATCTTAATTTTTGAGATTAATTTGTAGTATAGGTATTATTTAAAAATTCGATAAAATTTTGTAAATTCATCTGAACTAGGGTTTCTCTCCTCTCTATCCTGCTACATTTGCCATTCCTTTTTGCCTAGTCCATTTCCCCCCCGAAACTGGATTTTGATCTCTATTTGGTGTTGTTACTATATTTTTTTGCAATTGAAGTAAATTTTATTTTATGCATTTAGATGCTATGTTCAATATTGATATTGGCTCATTATCTATGGTTCTTTTGAGTCTAATATAATTTCCTTTTTTATATCTATTAATATTATAATTCTTTTCCTTCATCTGAAAGCATGTTTCTCTTACTTTTTTAGAGTCACCTGATGCAGTAAATTTTGTTCTAGCTCTCATTTTGATACCCTGTGTATCTTTAAAGTCAGGTGAGTTAAGGTTGTATTTTCCTCAATTTGTTTCTTTAGGGTTTTTTTTAAAAAAAGATTTTTAAAATTCCATTCCTCTTTTTAGCCAATACTTTGTTTCTGCAATTAATTTTGTTTCATCTTTGTTGCAACTCTCTTCCCACACACTCTCATTCTCCTCCTGCACTAATTATTTATCTTTTCCCTGGTTTGAGGGTTTGACTTTATGTATTTCCTTCATTTAGTTATGTTTTCCCTTTTGTCCCTTCTCTTTCCCCCTCTCAGTTAAGTAAGTAGTTAAAAATCTCCCTCTCCTCTAAGCTCATGTTGATTTTTTTTTCCAGAAGGCTTTCTTTTCTTTGTTCTCTTCATTAATTTTCCTCCATTTCAGTATTTTCTGAAATTCTATTCTCTGTCTTGTACATTCTATATAATCTAAGTATAACTTAAAAATATGTACTAAGTTATCTCAGTGGAGGAGATAGGTAGTGTACTAACAGATGAAGAATAATAAATGTCTTCTATAAAATAATACATGCAGGAAATGGCACCTGCTCTGTCCTTTGAAGGAAATCACAGATTTTAAAAATTAGAAGTAAGAAGGGAAGAATCTTCCAACAGTGGGGAACTGCTCAGACAACAAAGTGGCACAGTACATAGAATACTAGGCCCAGAGTTAGTAAGAACCCACTTCAAATTTATCCTCAGACATTTCCTAACTGTGTGACCCTGAACAAGCCACTTAACCTCTCTTTGCTTCAGTTTCCTCATCTATAAAATCCATTATACATTGCTTTGTACATCCCTGAAATTCACTGTTGCCCCTAATACTGATCAGACATCTGGCTAGCAGAGCCTCCTGGTGGTTAAACAAATAGAATTAAAAACTCCTTAGCTTGATATTCAGGGTCCTCCAGAGTCTGGCTCTAACATACCTTTTCACATTTATTTCAAAGTACTTCCATTGCTGTTCTCTTAGTTCTATTTTTCTGTGTTCTCATCTTGTTCTCTCTGGTTTCTGTATATTTTCGAGGCTGTCCACCATTCCAGAAATGGAATACTCCACTGCCAAACATACAAAACCAATTGTAGTTTCTTTCTCCAATACTTAGCTCAAGGTACCAGTGTCTTTATGATGCCTTCCTTGATCCCTCCAGCTATAAATCCCCCCCTTGAATTTTTTATACATTTATCATTTTCTTAAGTGTATTATAGTTATTTGTGTAGGCATCTCGATCCAATACTCGATTGTAAACTCTGAGGACAAGAAGGTTATATATTTATGACATTTATATTTAATTTATATGTATATGTATTTATTCATATATTTATTTGTAACTTTATTATATATCTAAAAGGAATAGCAAGTTGTACACAATATATTTGCAATAGATTTCTAGTGTAATCATATTTTTAAAAAATTATACTATGTTATGGAAATCTTTGTTTTAGTTCATATATTAAAAAAAAAGAATTATGGCTTATTTTGTCTTTGTGTCCTCTAAGCCTTTCACAATACTTTGAGAATAGTAGGTGCTTATGTTTGTTAAGTTTAACAAACTTATTCTCAGGAATAATTATTAAGTTTATTGTTTGGAGTGATCTAGAATCTTAGCAGAAGCACTATAGCATAATGAATAGAGGATTGAACTCAAAGTCAAGAGAACCTAGGTTCAAGTCTCACCTCAGACACACACTGGCTATGTGACCCTGGGCAAGTCACTGACAATAATTTGTAGAAAAGGTGCCATCTCAAATTGATAGAGGGATTTTTCTCACTCGGGAGTACACTGTACCAATAAATTTACAGGCCTAGTCCCTATTCCTATATAGAATCTTTATAAATTAAATTCTTAGGTATTCTAAGTATACTAAGGTGTCCTAAATTAGTGCATCTCCAAAATGTATACCCTTCTCACCAGCATGATTGAATCCAATGTTTTAATAAGTATTCATTTAAAGGTAAAGTTGGGGAGCATAAATAAATTATTTTGTTTAAGCATGTATATACCTTACAGAGGGAAAAGGACACATACGGCATATTAACAGAACTAAAAGAACAAGAATTAAGTGTCAGAGACTTGCATAGCTAATTGTTATGGGGAGCCTCTGGAAAAAAAAATGTGTTGGGGGAAGAACTGAGGAATATGAATAATTTTAAAATCTCTATTCATCATGAAAAGAGCTCATTGTTCTCAGTTGCTTCAGCTGAACCCAGTGGGGATATCAGTGATTTTGTTCCCGTTGAAAAGCAGGACCTTTCATGTAAAATAGGAGCAAACAGCTGGCCAAACTAATGGAGGTTTGGAAGCTTGCTGGCACAAGTCGGCAAAAGACTCTTTAAAGTTTGTGTTCAAACCCTGAATAAATACTGCTCCTGTTTCCCTAGGCCTTTACCTAATAGAATTTGAAAGGTTTCTATCAATCAGAGCCAAAATTCAGAGCAGAGAACACTTCATCCTCAAAATAATTGTGAAATAAAAGAGGGGGAAAACTCAGTAATAGTGCACAAGTGATACATGCCCTCTTTAAAATGTGTGCACCCTGAAAAGAAACTGATATAGAGGAATACAAGGTGCCCCTGTAGCTGTAGGAAAATACTTGTATAAATCTGACCTTTCAAGGTAACCCCTACAGACAACTGGGCTGGTCTAGAGAACTACATGTGCCTTGATGAAAGCAAGGTTGACTAGTGGGGAAAACCAACCAACCAACCAACCAAAAATGGACCTCAGAGTCAGGAGATCTGGATTTGTGTAGCTGGCTAAGTCACAACTTCAGTTCTTCATCTGTAAAATGACCATCATGATATTTGGCACTACTTGTGGTGGTTGTGCAGAGAAATGCTTTTTTAAATTGTAAGGAGTTATAGTAGTAACAGTTTGCGGCAGCTAGATGTGGCAATGGATAGAGTTCCAGGCATGGAGTCAGAAAGACTTTTCTTCCTGAGTTCAAATTTGACCTCAGATGTTGACTAGCTGTGTGACCCTGGCCAAGTCACTTAACCTCTGCCTCAGTTTACTCATCTGTACAATGGGGATAACGATAGCACCTACCTCCCAGGGTCTATATGAGGATCAAATGAGAAAATTGTAAAGCACTTAGCACAGTATCCATCACATAGTAAGTACTGTATATCTGTTGTTGTTGTTGTTGTTGTTGTTGTTGTTATAAGCCCCCACCCCCAACCCCCAAACAGAGAAGAGAGGAAGCTGAGGGAATTGGGAGGTGTTAAGTATCCAAGGCTAAGTTACCTGCATGGTGATGAAATTTCAAATAATCAGCTTATCCTAGGAAAGGCATCTTATTCCATGGAATTCAAACCAAGTAGAGCTGCAGATGGAGAATGGAGAGAGGCAATACCTTTCCTTCTATGTGTTCTTTTGTTTTTGTGTTTGTTTTTGTCGGGGCAGCGGGGGTTAAGTGACTTGTCCAGGGTCACACAGCTAGTAAGTGTCAAGTGCCTGAGGCCGGATTTGAACTCAGGTCCTCCTGAATCCAGGGCCAACGCTTTATCCACTGCTCCACCTAGCTGACCCCTATTATTTTTAGTGGAGGAAATTATATAGAGTACTTTGAAGTTGGGGTAGCTATTCCAGGGTTCCCATGTTTGATAGGTTATACAAATGCAATACAGAGGAAGCTATATCTATGACAGATTTCTTATACAGGGTGGGCCAAAAGTCATGAATATTTAATAACTCCTTTATTTTTCATTTTTAATTAATAGTACCATAGCATCATATGCAGCATATATAGGAAATGAATTTAAATTGCATGTGAAAAATCAAATCTCTTAAATGGCAAAAAATTATTTTCAAAAAGTTATTAAAACATCAGACACTTCTGTGACTTTTGGCCCACCCTGTAGTTTTCCCTACAGTTAACTAGTCTAAAAGTAATAGGTAGAATGATGATATTGTCTGGATTGGGTGCATGTACATACACCATGGATTCCCCGACCCCAACATGGATCAGGCTACTTTTTCCTCAGAAAATAGCAATGTTGCCCCATGACTCAGTTGGTCCTGGGTGGGCCAAAGCTCAAGTTAAGCCTGCCTTGATGAAGTTTCCTGGTAGCCTCTGGCTTTATTGCCTTCACTTCCTGGTCACCTGGGGTATAAAAAGGCTCATCATGGGGTCAGGGCCCTTCAGACTTGGAGAATGTCCCCAAACCATGCAATTAATTGCCCTCTGCTTTTTTTCACATAGAACTGAGGGGGTCGTATCTACTCTATGCTACAGCTAAGGAAAACTCCTTTTGTTAATTGTTGAATATCCTATTAGTCTCAGGATCTAACCTAAACTAACAGGGTATGGTCTTCAATCAGGACTGCTCTTAACAGTGAAGGATCAAGCCATTAGGATTCTAGCAAAAGTGGATTTATGTTGATAAGGATTTTTGACCTCCTTTAAAGTCTACTCTCAAGTCCTAGAGGACTCCCATTCCAGGAAGTTATGTCTTTATTTTCATTGTTGTTGGTGTTCAGTCATTTTTCAGTCATCTGAGACTTTTCATGACCCCATTTGGGGTTTTTTGGCAAAGATACTGGAGTGGTTTGACATTCCTTTTCCAGCTCATTTTACAAATGAGGAAATTGAGGCAAACAGGGTTAAGTGACTTGCCCAGGGTCACATAGCTAGTGTCTAGGGCCAGATTTGAACTTGAGAAGATGAGTCTTCCATACTCTAGCCTAGCACTCTATCCACTGTGCCACTTAGCTGCCCATATTTCTCTATTTAGTTCCCAGATATTCCTCCTGTTATTTTCTGGACTTCCTGTACTGACCTAGCAGGCAACTTCTTCACAGCTAACCTGATATCTCATTGTCTATGACCCCTTGGCAGTTTTATCTACTTCTTCATCCATCCAGTCAATCCTAGTTTGTTTGCCTGAAATAAGTTCATTATCTTCTTGTTAAGGCTGGTTTTACCCATTAGTTAAAGCTAGACTAGAGCTTTTTCCAGGGTTCTAGTTCCATTATAGTAACCATGTGCCCATTGACTGTGAGGTAGATCACCGTCATTAACTCTTTTTTTTTGGAAGCAATTGGGGTTAAGTAACTTGCCTAGGATCACACAGCTAGTGAATATATGAGGCTGGATTTGAACTTAGAGCACCAGTCCTAGAGTTAGGAAAACCTACCTACTGTGTCTTCCAGCTGCCCCCATCATTAACTTTTTCTTGAAACTTCCCAATGTCTACCACGTGAAAAGGTCCCCAATAGAGTCAAATTCTCTTTATATTTTAAAGCTCTTGCTCCTTGTGGGACATATCCAACTTTCTATTGCAGGTCTGATGACTTTTTAGGTTCCATTTCATTTCCAAAGCTGAGATGATATCTATCTCACCTTAGTGAATGACTATGACTTAAGTAACAAGCTCTACTTACTGATGATTCATCTTAAGCTCCACATTTCCAGTTCCTGTCCCCTTCAATTAATTCTGTATATTGTCTGCATATTAAACTTCCTAAAACACTCTTTCATCATGGCATTCCACAGTTCAAAAACTTTCAATGGCTCCCCATTGCTTACTGGTTCAAATTCAAACTACAAAGACTATCATTCACAACTTTAAAGAAAAAGGAACCCTAACCTGGTTCCTGTTATAGCTGCCATTATTGTCTTCTACAAACTCTCTGCTCCAGTCAATCCAAAGTATTTCTTGTCCTTGAAACAACCCTTGGGTTTTCCTACCTCTATGCATTTGCCCAAGGCTTTTTCTTACATGGAATGTTCTTACCCACCTACCTTTATTAATAAAACTCTATATTTTGGTCCTTAGTTCAAATCCTACCCCCTCATCAGAAAACCTTATGAGGATCACCCTAGCAAGAAATTATCTCTCCCTTTTCTAACTCATGTAGCTTGGGGAAAACTATTGGTTTGTATCTGGTAATTACATTTGTTATTTGAACCACTTGTCTGGAATTCATCAAATAAGGCAGCGGTCTCTAAACTTTTTTGATTGTGCAATCCTATCAGTAAAAAAGAAAACAAGTATTGATTATGATGCCATGTATCTATAGTTACTTGTTTATTAATTATGTGGGGCAGCTACATGGTTCAGTGGATAAAGCATCAGGTCTAGAGTCAGGAAAATCTGAATTCAAATCCAGCCTCAAGACTCTTACTATCTGTGTGACCCTAAGCATATCACTAAACCCTGTTTGCCTCAGTCTCCTCATCTGTAAAATGAACTAGAGAAGGAAATGGCAAACCACTCCAGTATCTTTGCCAAGAAAACCCCAAATGGGGTCGAGAAGAGTTGGACATAATTGAGATTGAACAAATACTAATTATAAACATGTATTATGCTACTAATTTTACATATGTACAAGATGTATATGTTAATCTCTCTAATATTTTTTTTTTTTTAGTAAGGCAATTGGGGTTAAGTGACTTGCCCAGGGTCACACAGCTAGTAAGTGTTAAGTGTCTGAGGCCGGATTTGAACTCAGGTACTCCTGAATACAGGGCCAGTGCTTTATCCACTGCGCCATCTAGCTGCCCATCTAATATATTTTAAAATAGAGAGAGGGAGAAAGAGGGGGGGGGGAGAAGAGAACAGAGAAAAGAGAGAAAAAGAGGGAGAGAAGATATAAGGGATTATAATTTCCTCAACAAGTTTAATAGGATCAGAAGACTGTGGATCAGGAGAATTAGATTTACAAGGGAAAGGAGCATAAAGATTGCTTTGTCCACTCTAATGTTTTTTCTGTATTCTCCACTATGCCTTACACAGAGTAGATACAACATTAATTGACTGAGTCTAAGAAAGGACAGTGGATAGTCTATAAGTCCCTGTTCTGATACTATTTTGTTGTAATTCTTGGATCCTCATAGGTTTAACTCAAGGATTTGAAGCTTCAACACAGTCCTTAAAGAACTTTGCTTTGATAGATATAGACCCCAAAGACCAACCAAACCAGAGGCAGTAGGCTTTGGTTTTATCCTCTTGCAATTTCCTGCCAATTCAATATTGCACATTTACAAAGAGCCACCAGGTATCTCTAAAGCTCCACATAATACTGCCTTCATATGCAATATCCACTTTTAGTGAGTTCCCTAAACTTGGAAGAGGTGCCCATTTGCTGAAGATCATTTCCTTAGCTTGTTGAGAGCTAATGACTCACATTGTTCTGGAATGCACTTGAGAACTTGAAAATGCCAAGGGCCATCAATATGGTTAAGAAGAAATGACCCTGATATAAAAACAAAAGGCATCAATTTTTTTAAGACAATGGAGAAAGAAATAAGAGTATGGTAGGCAACACCTGACAGATTTTCCTTTTTCCGTAGATAAAGCACTGGATATGACCCTTAGATGTAAAATGAGCTGGAGAAGGAAATGGCAAACCATTCTAGTATTTTTGCCAAGAAAACCCCAAATAAGGTCACAAAGACTTGGACCTGACTGAAAATGACTGAACAACAACATAATGACACTTAGAACAATGGTATCTTAAATCTGCAAGTAGTAACTCGGTCCTGAAACTCAGACATCAGTTAGCCCCAACTATTTTTCATATGAGAAAACTGAGATCTGGCTAATATGGAAATGTTTTGCATGACTACACATGTATAACTTACATTGAATTGCTTACCTTCTTAAAGGGGGTGAAGGGTGGGGAGGGAGGAGGGAAGAGAATTTGAAACACAAAGTTTTTAAAATGGATGTTAAAATTGTTTTGACATGTAATTGGGGAAAAACAAAATGTTAAGTAAACAAAAAGAAAGAAAAAAAGAGGAGCAGCTAGATGGTGCAGTGGATAGAGCACCGGCCCTGGATTCAGGAGTACCTGAGTTCAAATCCGGCCTCAGATACTTAATACTTACTAGCTGTGTGACCCTTGGCAAGTCGCTTAACCCCAATTGCCTCACAAAAAAAAAAAAAAAAAAGAAAGAAAAAAGAAAACTGAGGCTCAGTGATGAGAAGTGACTGATCCAGATAATCCAAACCTCTTTACACAATTTGTCTCTACTATTATTTGGATGTCAGGAATTAAATTGGTGCCATCTCAGACACCTGAGAGAGAACTAGGAAAGTCAGTGGCTTTGAAAGTCCTGGGGAAGGAATGCAAGGAGAACAATGAAGAGATTTTTCTTTCCTCTCTGACTTCTTGGGCAATGTGGGAAGAATAAAGCAGATGATTTTATATTGAAAAGATCTCAAGGTTTTTCTTAGGCACATACCCTTTTAAAGTAGGAGTTAGATCTTTGAAGTTTGATTTGTCATGATTTAATCACTAAACTCCTAGTTATCTGTGAAACGAGGGGGTTGGATTGAATAGGCTCTGAACCTATGCTCCTATTATCCTATTCCTACTCTGGGCTGGAATGTTCTTGGAGGAAGCACAGTTAGGAGCTTTTCAAGTTAACCTAGCTTAATCTGAGTTATCTAGTAGAGAAGGAACAGGAGAGAACTTGCTCAGCATTTTGGTAATGAATGATAATTATCTATGCAAAACAATAAACACCAATTATTTTGAGATAATAGCTCTAGTACTTTATACAAAAAATCAGAAACATGTATCTCCTCTCCCCATACCCAATTTTGGGCTCTATTGAACACTTTAGGGTATTTCAGTAATATAAAGAATTGCCCACATATAATTTATTTAAGAACCAGAGTCTGAGAAGAGGTACAGTATTTTTTCTCTTTTTCTATAAATTTGAAATGGGCCCTTTGTTAGGCATTTTAAGAGACAATAGAATACATTATTTGATATTAGCAATGTAAATGCTGTTGAATCCTTATAGTTCATTTTTCCACTAGATGGCACAAAAGCATTTATAAATAGTGTTACATCACCTTGGTTTGTACTTTAATGTGGGCTCCAGACTTTAATAATTTTGTTTTAGTTTTAATGAACATGATTATATGTACATTTACTCTTTTAAAACTAATTTAATTATATAACATTAAAAAAACTTAGATTAATCTGTATGCACACATACATGTGTATGTCTGTACATTGAAAATAAGTTGTTCTTTTATTAGAACTCCTATATTCTTAAGAAAGAGGAAGGAAGGAAAAAGGAAGGGAGGAAAGACAAAAGGAAGGGAGGGAGGGAATGAACAGAATGAATTAAGGGAGGGAAGGAGAAAGGAAAGGAGTAAAGGAGAAAGAAAAAGGGAATAAAGGTAAGAGATGGGGAGAGAAGGAGGAAAGAATGATGGAGAGAAGGAAGAAAAGGAGGGGAAGAAAGGAAGGAAGGAAGGAGGAAAGGAATAAGGAAGGAATGAGGAGAAGGAAAAAGGATGAAGCAAGGAAAAGTGGGAGGAATGAAGGAGGTGGGGAGAAGGGAAGGAAGGAAAGAAGGAAGGATGGAGGAGAAGAAATACAAGTAAGGAGGAAAGGAGAAAAGGAAGGAAAGAAAGAAGGACTACATTCATTCATTACATATATATACATTATGTTATGTTATGGGGGAAATAGGGTAGGGGGTTTGGGGTAGGGGTAGGGGTTTGGGGTTCTTAGGAATTCCTCTTTAAAGAATTACACCTTCTTGCACACAAAACCAATTGAATAAGATAATAGTTTATTTAGGGGCTGGGGAAGGGAAACCAAGAGGGAAATCCTTGGACTCCTTTTCATGGGGAGAAAAGCATGGCGCAGAGCATGGCTCTGAGATACCAATCTCCTGAAGCAGGAGACAGGCAGATACTTTCATAGAGGTTCAATGGTGGTCTGATGAGGTGATCGTCTGACTGTGGAAAGTTCTCCTATTAAGGGAGGACCATCCCGCACTGGTGATGGCTGGAGGATTTGGGTGAGGGGTGGCTGTGGATCTCTCAAGCCATCTCTCTGCTCCTCAGGCCACAAAGGTAGCACCCACACCTAATCTTATCTCCCCAGGGGTGAGGGAGACTGGAATGAAGGGTGGTGGTCCCGAAGCTAGCTCCCTCATGATCCGATTCCACTTATCTCTTTAGGTGCGTCTGTCCTTTGGTTTAGTTTCTCAAGGAGAAGGTTCTTTGATGTACTCTAGAGAACTTCTGGGGTGCTCTGGGCCCATAACATTCCCCACTTCTCTATATATAAGGACAAGGGACAACGGTCTTTCTTCTGTAACTACTTTCTATTACCCCACAACAATTGCCTGTTCCGCGGGGGTGAGTTGAAGGAAATGTAAGGATATAATATAGTTAGAGTTTATATAGAACTTTAAAGTTTGCAAAGAACTTTATAAATTTTATTTCATTTTGTCCTCACAACAATCCTAAGATAATAACCAAGTGTTATTATTATCCTATTTTTTTATAGATGAGGAAACTGAGGCAGAGAAAGAAAGATCAAGTGACACCCAGGGTCACATAGCCAGTAGGTGTCTGAAGCAGGCGCCCCACTGCCCCCATTAACTTTCAAGAATAAATTTCCAAAAGATATCACAAAGCTGGTGAGCGCTGGAACAGAGTCCATTCACCATGTTTGAAATCTAACATCTTTACACCAGCACTCTTAGAGAAGACTAGGAAGCAAAAGTTACATTGAATAAAAGGATATTGAGGGGCAGCTAGGTGGCGCAGTGGGTAAAGCACCGGCCTTGGATTCAGGAGGACCTGAGTTCAAATCCGGTCTCAGACATTAGACATTTACTAGCTGTGTGACCGTGGGCAAGTCACTTAACCCCAATTGCCTCACAAGAAAGAAAGAAAGAAAGAAAGAAAGAAAGAAAGAAAGAAAGAAAGAAAGAAAGAAAGAAAGAAAGAAAGAAAGAAAGAAAGAAAGAAAGAAAGAAAGAAAGAAAGGAAGGAAGGAAGAAAGGAAGGAAGGAAGGAAGGAAGGAAGGATATTGAACAAGACCCAGACGAAGGGACTAAAGTGTACATATTAGGCAAAGAAACTCTAAATCAATATTCATAGTAGAATGTAAAAAGTTTAAAAGGTTGATAGAAGATTTACACATCTGTAGCCTCATTCTGAGGATGCTAGGTGGCACAGTGGAAAGAGTGCCAGGCTTGGAGTCAGGAAGATTCATCTTCCTGAGTTCAAATCCAGCCTCACACTTTCTAGCTGTGTGAACCTGGGCAAGTCACTTAACCCAATTTGCATCAACTTCCTCATCTCTAAGATGAGCTGGAGAAGGAAATGACAAATCAGTCTTGTATCTTTGCCAAGAAAACCCCAAGTGGGGGTTAGGAAGAGTTGAACCTGACTGAATAACAATAACCTCATTTTGTTTCTCTTTTGGCTTTTGTTACCTTCTGCCTTAGTATTAGCCATAGAGAAATACAAGGGCATACTTAGAAGTAAAAGGAGAAAATAAGGATCAAGGAGAAAGGGAAATGATGAAGAAGAGGGGCAAAATAAGAACAGAAAGAACCAGCAGAGGTGTCAAACACAAGCTGCAATGCTCCCAAGTGAAGCAGGAACCAGATTAAGATGTAATTTGGAAATAGTTTAAAAATAAATAAAAATGGGGCAGCTAGGTGGCGCAGTGGATAAAGCACCAACCCTGGATTCAGGAAGACCTGAGTTCAAAATCCGACCTCAGACACTTGACACTTACTAGCTGTGTGACCCTGGGCAAGTCACTTAACCCCCATTGCCCCGCAAAACCCCAAAACAACAAATAAATAAATAAATAAAAATACAGTAGATAATCATATGTGGTTTTCTAAATCAATATGTAACCCAGAGGGATGCTTACACTTGGTCTAGTGGCTCCTAAGTGTTTGCATTTGATACCATCAAATAAGAGTAATTAAGTGAAAGAAGAAATGAGAAGGTACTCTGTTGGCAATAATACTGGCATTAAATAACCATCACCGATTTCAGCTTTTAAATCTGTGCTCTATGGCTGGATGGGTTATACCTCTATTCCCTCCTTCACTTCCTCCCTTCTTCCTCCCTTCAAAGCCCTTCCTCTCACTCTGGCTTCCTTATCCAGTGGTCCATTCATGCCTCCAATTGTCTTCAGGTACCAGGATGGATGTTCTTTGAGGAAAATGATTTTTAATGGAGGATCCTGGGAAGTACTGAAGGGGTTGGGAGTCTGGAATGGGAATCTCACACAGAACAGCCTATTGACTCCTGCCACTGCTGAAGGTGTGGAATAAAGCAAAGACCCAGCGTTTCTAGGTTTTAAAAATCCCAAAGTACAGCAAATATATCTGATCTTGTGGTGAGTCAAGGTGAGTAAACAAAATGTCTGGGAATAAGCCGCTCTCGATGTACAGTGAACTAGTTTCTGCGACAATGTAATTTCAGGGTAAATTAACCTCCTCTGGTACACTGAGTGGAGGCCTGTTCTTCTGGCCTGTGACTATCCAGGCTTAGTTCTCTTCTTCTTTCTTTCTTTCTTTTTTTAAAGTGCACAGTAAACTTTAAAAAACATTATTGCTATTTTTTGTTTTTACATCAAATTTACTTCTATATAAATGACTAAATATCTACACCCCACTCCCAGCCCCTCCAAAATCTCCTATAACAAAGAATTTAAAACAGATGGAGTAAAATCACTTGGGCAAAACTAGTAGTCCAACAGTGTCTTGTGGTTTGTGCAATATTGGGTATCCACAGTCTGTTGAAAAAGAGGAGGTGCATTTTTTCCATCTCTTCTTTGGGGCCAATTTAGTCTTTACAATTATACAGTATTCAGTTTTGTTGTTCTTTCCATTTATATTATTGTTGTCATTGCACATGCTGTTTTTCTTTCTTTCTTTCTTTTGTTTGTTTTTTTGCAGAGCAATGAGGGTTAAGTGACTTGCCCAGGGTCACACAGCTAGTAAGTGTCAACTGTCTGAGGTTGGATTTGAACTCTGGTCCTCCTGAATCCAGGGCCAGTACTTTATCCACTGAGCCACCTAGCTGCCCCTGTTTTTATTTAACTTTGTTTCATTTCATAGAAATCTCCCCATGCTTCTTTGTATCCTTCATATTTGTTGTGTCTTACAACAAAATGTTTCATTATTCTTGTTTATATTATATTTATGTATGTATTATATTATGTGCATAATTTGTTTATCCATTTCCTAATGATTACTTTATTCTCAGCTATTTGCTATGACAAAATGTTCTACTTTAAATATGTTGGTGTATATGATGTCATATACCTAGTCTGCCTAGCAGTGGAGTCTCCAGATTAAAAGGTATGGACATTTTAGTGATTTTCTTACCTCAATTCCATATAGACAATGCAGACTTGAGTCTTTCTAAAGGGCACTTTTTATAACCATGGTCTGAGCCTAGTCTTTCATGAGTCATTGCACCAATCCTGCTGTCACCTCCTTCTGTGACACTGATCAGGAGAGAATGGGAAGGGGTAGGGGACATATCAGCTCTTTTCTGAACAGGCTTCTCCCCTATACTCATGAGAAAGAAATCTAGATGCTTCCTCTTTTCTTGGCTCCTGCTCTTCCAAAAAAGACTACTGTAGAGAGGTATGTAATGTCTCCTGCCTTAACCATGTAGTAAGAAAGCATGTTTGGAAATGAGTGTCTCCCCATTTGTGACTCCACTCAGGGGGTAAGCTTTCTCTATGTATGTTGAGTGTTTGTCCTTAGTTGGCTCAGAAAAGAATGTGAAACTGGGCCTTTCAAATTTCAGAGCCCTTGGGGAGCTACATTCAACACATCTCTAACGGGTTAAGTCCTGGTGACAGTTGTGACGAATACCATGGCAATTTCCCAGATAAGATAGTATCCTAGTGTGGGCTACATTTCCTTCATAGTTGCTAAGGCCATTATTATTCTTTGGAGAGGAATTCTATGCGGAGGAAATAGCTGATTTAAATGCCTCCTGTCAGTTGCCAAAGAAATAGTTACAAAATACTGTTATAATAATGTGGAAAACTGCCCATTGCTCTGGATCATACTTTCTCATACCCTCTCTGGTCCCCCTCCTTGGCTTCCACATTTGGCTGGACAAAGAGCAGTGAGTACAAGAGAGTTGTAACGTTAATAAGAGCCTTCATTTGATGAAAGGGTTCTGGAAAGCGATTGTAGAACTATGGTCCATTTTCAGTTTCTTGTGACTTTCCCTTTTATGACCCTGTAATTATTTCTCATCTACTTCTTAAACTCTTAGTCTCCTGGGAACCAATATGTGTGTTGTCCTGTGCAAAAGCACTAAGTTTCCTTCCATAATTAAAGCACCTTCATAGTGGGATATGGAATGATTAGAAGGGAAAAAAATTAGGATGACCAGTTAGGAGGCTTTTGCAATTGTCCAGGCAAAGATTAATAAGGGTCTGAGGTTTTAGTGGCAAAGTATGTCTGTGAAGGAAGGGACACATATTTTTGTCTTGCCAGCACTTAATTCAGTGAGTGGCTCTTAATACATGTTTATTTACTGACTGGCTGATTGACATTATTCCCTTATCTCCTGCCCCGAGGTAGGGTGGTATAACAAGTACATTCAATAGAAATTGATAACTAATTAGATGTGATGGGTAAAAGACAGGAAGGACTAAAGGATGACTTCAAGGTTTTTGAACATAAGTTAATAAGGATAGTGGGTTTTGGTTTTGGTTTGGGGTTTTTTGGGGTTTTTTTGCAGGGCAATGAGAGTTAAGTGACTTGCCCAGGGTTACACAGCTAGTAAGTGTCAAGCGTCTGAGGCTGAATTTGAACTCAGGAACTCCTGGATCCCCAGCCAGTGCTTTATTCACTGCCACATAACTGCCCCCAGGAAAATGTTTTTGTCAACATAAACAGGGCAATCAGAAGAAAGAGTAGAAAATTGGGGACAGGTAAGATGGGTTCAGCTCTGGACACATTGAGTGGGAGATACCAGCATGCTATCTAGGGGAAAATGTCCAGAATGGTGGTAGAAATTACACTTGGAACCTAAGGTTAGGAGGGGGAGATACAGACTTGGAGTCTTCTCCATAAAGGTGATAAAGTCCTGGGAATGGATGACATCAATTGAAGAATAGTAGGGAAAAAAGAAAAGGATAGATTTTTGAGAAATGTCTAAATTTAGGAAATCGAAGAAAGAAGTAGAAGGTGTTAAAAAAAAAAAGGACCAAAGATTGAAGAAAAAGGAGGAGTGAAATATTCAGGAAAAAAAGTGAGATTTTCAAGAAGGAGATGACTAATAGTGTCAAATAATGCAATGAGGACTAAGACAGTAGATTTGGAAAATAGTTCAAGGTCAAGCGTGGGCTTTTTTCTTTTCTTTTCATTTATTTTGTTATTATTATGTGGTTCTGGAGGACTGAGTATGGTTATATGCTGAGGGAAGGCACCAACAGGATACAGAGTTTCTAAGCAGAAGGGATGATTGACGAATCAAACACTCTAGTGAGTTCCATAACCCAGATCTCAAAGGGTCAGTCTTAGGAAAGAAGGGTGCTTTTCTTCAGAGAAAGGATTCATTGAACAGCGGATGGCTGAAAATGCAGGGCTGGGGGTGGGGAAATGAAATGGAAAGGAAAGGAAGAAATTTGAGAGAAATCAACATTGCATGGTCTTGATTTCAGTAAGAGAGGGATGAGGTCACCTAGTCAGTCATTATTAAGCATTTACTAAGCACTTACTATCTTTAGGTACTGTACTAAAAATGCAGGAACAGTGTCTCATCTCAAGGCAGCTCCTATTCTAATGAGGAAGATAACATAGAAATAACTAGGTATATACAAGGTATATGGAATCAATGGGAGGTAGTCTCAGAGGAAAAAGCACTAGAAGAGTGCAAATAAAATAAAAGGGGCTAGTTTAGAAGCTTAAGAAAAATGGAAAAATGATAGAATAACCCTTTCTAACAGTGACTACCCTGGCTCCTATTGCCTGAAGACCATTTATGTTACATTTTACTCCTCCCCCAGGATTCTCTGGTATCTTTAAGGAAGATTGGGATTAGGAGCAGCTAGGTTGGTGCTGTGAATAAAGCACTGGCCCTGGGTTCAGGAGGACCTGAGTTCAAATCCGGCCTTAGAGACTTGATACTTACTAGCTGTGTGATTCTGGGCAAGTCACTTAACCCTCATTGCCTCAGAAAAGCAAAACAAAACAAAACAAGGAAGATTGGAATTGTCTATACTCCGTGCCGCTGTCTCAAACATCCACTGATGATTCCCCCAATTTTAGGGGTACCCTATGCCCTAGTTCCATTTAAACAAAGTTAGATAGTGTTTGCAAAAATATTTACTTCAAAGTATAATAAGAACAAAGATACAAACAGCCCCTCACACATGGGGGCATAATTTCCTTCATCACCTCAGTCTCTGGAGAGGGGAAGGTGATCGTGTTTATAGCTGGCATAATCTCACAAAACTCTAAGACTAGAGCCCTCGAGTTCCTGTTGACATTGCTTCTCAGGGATTTCTTGCTGGGCTGGCAGCAATATCTGTGCTGGAATCTTGCCTCCAAGGTCTCTATGGTTCGAACTCCGGAGTCTGGGTACCAACTACTTGTACCCAGAAATAAAAAAGCCAAATGAACCCCACTGGAAATCGTTGGGGGGGTGGGGCAGAGAAAGAGACAGACAGTGATAGAAAGACAGAAAGTCAGAGAGATGGAGAGAGATATAAAAGAGACAGAAGTGGGGGACATGGAGAGAGAGAGAGAGAGAGACAAAAGGAGAGAGAAGTGTGGGAGGAGAGAGAGAGAGAGAGAGAGAGTTGGAGGAGAGAGGACACCATGTCTTCTCTCAGAAGTAGGTTCCTGGCATCTCCCATATGGGTACCCCTTCTTCTTTTTTTTTTTTGGCAGGGCAATGAGGGTTAAGTGACTTGCCCAGGGTCACACAGCTAGTAAGTGTCAAGTGTCTGAGACTGGATTTGAACTCAGGAACTCCTGAATCCAGGGCCAGTGCTTTATCCACTGTGCCACCTAGCTGCCCCAGTAGGTACCCCTTCCTAAGAGATCTGAGCATGCATCAAAGCCCCGTTACACCTGGAATGGGGAATGAAATAGGAATCATATAGAATTTGAAAGAAAATTAGAAGTCATTCAGCTTTTTGTTTGTTTTTGGTTTTGTTTTTGTTTAGAAGTCATTTTAGCTTAATCCACTCCTTTAACAGGTAGAGAGATTAAATGACTTGCCCAACAATTTACAGATAGTAAGTGATAGAACAGAGATCTGAACTGAAATCCTCTGACTCCAAATCAAGGACTCTCCACTATACCAAAACAAATATCAAAGCGGCATTGAGGGATTCACAGAGATTAAGTAATATGAATTTGTTATGACTTTTTTTTTCCTTTTTCTTTTGCAATGCTTGGCAGCCTAAGATCTGGAATAGAGAAAGTGAATAACAGAGGTTACCTAGTGTTGGATACTGGCAAGGCAGATAGTTAAAGACCAAATGGATGGAGGCAGCTAGGTGGCGAAGTGGATAAAGCACCGGCCCTGGATTCAGGAGTACCTGAGTTCAAATCCGGCCTCAGACACTTGACACTTACTAGCTGTGTGACCCTGGGCAAGTCACTTAACCCTCATTGCCCTGCCAAAAAAAAAAAAAAAGATCAAATGGATGCAGGATTCTAGCATGTAAATTAGGGCATTATTTAAATGGCTAACCATGATTGTCAAGGAAGCAAGTCAAAAATAACAACAGGTCTAATGGTCTGGGACAATAGGTATAGATCAAGGTACTGGAATCTCAATAAGAGAGGGAGTGAGAGAAGTAGATGGGTTTTGTTAGAAAAAGGGAATCTCAAAGTTGAAGATCTTGGAAGAACCTCTCAGTTTCAAAATCTCATCTTTCAATGCTCCTTCTTGTATATATAACCTCTGCAGATCTAACTTGTAAGTTCCTTTCCTTCTCTCAGTTTCCTCAGTTATGAAATAGAGACATTCCACCTGGGCCTGGAGTCAGGAAGACTTATCTCCATGACTTAAAATCTGACCTCAGCACTTACTAGCTGTGTGACTCTGGGCAAGTCACTTAACTCTGTTTACCTCTGTTTCCTCATCTGTAAAATGAGCTGAAAAAGGAAATGCCAAACCACTGCAGTATCTTTGCCAAAAAACACCAAACCCAAATGGGGTCATAGAGAGTTGGACATGACTGAAAAATGACCCAACAACAACTAAAACCTTCCTTTCAGGACGTTGTGGGGGAAAGTACATAAGCAGGAGCTGTTATTAATTATGAGTCCTCATCAGGTTTTGAAACTGAGCTTAGGTTCTCCAATCTTATGACAGTGAAACAAAACCTCTGGTATGTTCTACTACATTAAAAATATTCCAAGTAAGAAACTGCTGAGATTCTAGAGCTATTCTCAGGCCAACATCATATATTGTCTGAGGACTAGCCTATTGTTGTTTGTCCTTAGTTCTTGAAGAGGACCATGACATTGGGAGGTGATGTCATGACTTGCTCCGAATTGGATTTAAATGAAGGAGGGCTGTGCAAGGTGACCAACCTCACTCTCTCTTCCAGAGCCATCTGGGTCCAGTGGCAAGATATATATCAGATTGACTGGAGATGGTCCCAGATGTTTAAGGCAATTAAGGTTAAGTGATTTGCCCAGGGTCACATAGCTAGTAAGTATTGGAGGTGAAATCTGAATTCAGGTCCTCCCAACTTCAAAGCCAGTATTCTATCCATTGCACCACTTAGCTGCTCAAGGGAGACCTAGGACTTCTTCCACTGACATTCTGTAACCATGGATGAAGTCATTCTATACAATGTAAGCAAGCTCCTTAAGTGCAGGAACTGTTTAGTACCTGTCTCTTTGTCCCTAGTGCTTAGCATAGTGTGCCTGGCACATAGCTGACTCTTAGGCAGAAGTCTTTGAATTAATGAATGAATGAGCAGCACTTGGATTATTTTTTATTCCTTAGATTCATGCATCAGTTTCTCCAATTCTGTGATTAGCTATAAAAAGGCATGCAGTGGTTTTTCTCTACGTGTATAGCATAGTAATCAAAAGTGATGTTCACAGTTTCTAAAGCTACAGCGTGATTCCAAGTGTCCCATTATGGGTAGTCTCATACACTGCTTAGTAACTCTCAATGGCCTGTATGTTTGTTGATCAATTTTCTGCATTGTGAATAAAGGCTTGATTTAAAAAAAAAAATCTATTGGTTTGAGGACTGTATGCACACTGAATAAGTCTTTCTTTTTTATAAGACTGAACTCCCACTTAGTTGCCCTTAGGGTTCTCACAGTACTAGTCTTTGTCCATTATTGATTAGGGTATTGATGCTGATTTGGGGCCTTTTTACCTTATGAAATATTCACACGTACTTATCTCTCCCTAAAGGCATCTCATACAGCATCATTGCGCATGAAGGCCCTGCATCATTGTTGTTGTTGTTTTTAAATCAAAAAAGTGCCTTTGATTGGAATTTAAAATGAACATCTCAAAACTCTTTCTTTGCTAGGAGAGGTTACATGATCACAGGACGCTAGCATGGAGCTCTTTAAAAGTCATTCGGTTACTATTTTGATTTAGTTTGTGTTTTAGCAAGCAGCTCTAATTTCAACTTGTGTTATTTCAGTCCAATCCTGAAATTCTAGTCTACGAAATTTTCCTTGATGATTATCATTTCCTATTCTGTACCTGCTTATAAAACCCTGTGGTTTGCCTTATATGGAATGTGGCATTGGACGTGCTCATTTATCTCACACAATTAGAATATGTCTTCCCAGCCTTTGGATCCAGGCTCTGGCTGCTCATCAGAGAAATTCACCACCCCCACCCCCCCTATAAAAGCTCAAGTGATTTGCTGCATTATGATGAATTCCAGTTTCGATTACTATATTAGAAATCTTGGTATTTCAACAGCAAAATGTCTTCAAATTGGTTGTACCTTTTTATCAAGTTGGACTTAAAATCTGGGCTGAGTAGCAAGTAATTCTTTAATGGGTCTCAATTCTGTCAACAGCTAATTAATATGATTCTAGATATTGGGAATGAAAGAGACCTATTAGGTTGTTTAATTCATCCTATTTAACAATGCTACCAATTTTAATAATTATTGAATGTTAGTTGATAGCCATATTATAAACGTTGTATTGCCTTATATATAATTGCTTTATAAATATTCTTTCATTAAACCCAGTAAGCCTTGATAGCAGGAGAGGAGAAACAATGGTTCACTGATTTTTGAATAGAATGAGGCACTCTCAGAATCATTATATAGTGTTTCCAGGAAGAAAGTAAAAAGAATGACATTTGAAATCATGGGAAGACTGTAGATAGGCATAATATAATTGCTTGACTTGGAATTTGGCCAAAAGAATAGTGTTAACATAGGGTTACCATAAAAAAGTGTCACGGTTGGCTCTTTAATGACCAAAAATGTTGAGGACTTTGGAGTTTTCATTTCATCAGAAAGATGGCTTCTATGTCAGCAAATAGCTCCTGATGCTATATATAAAAATGAAATAATAGATTCATAGTTTTTTGTTGCATCGTGATCAATGAATAAATAGGAGACAAATATACTGACAAACTCTTTTCTTCTCTTTCACTTAGACATTTTTTCAAATGGGCAAGAAAGAAAGACCTTTTATGCTTTTCCAGCTCCTTCTCACCTAGTTTTGACTTAGGAAAATGAGATGCTAAAGGACAGAAAGAAATCAGGACATGATATCATTTGACATGTTAATATATTTTAAATCATTTTTAAAGTAATAAACACTTTAATTTATAGTTTTGTGTTCCAATTTTTATTCCTCCTTCCATCTCTCCCCTCTTCCCCCCTCTAAGGTGGTAAGAAATCAGATTTAGGTTATACATGTACGATTATGTAAAACATTACAATATTAGTCATTTTGTACAAGAAAACTGAAATAAAAGAAAAAATTAAAGAAAGTGAAAAATAGCATGCTTCATTCTGTGTTCCATCAATATCAGTTCTTTCTATGGAGGTGAATAGTATGTTTCATTGATAGTCCTTTGGGATTGTCTTAGATCATTGTATTGCTGAGAATAGTTAAGTCTTTCACAGTTCTTCATCAAACAGTATTGCTGTCTCTGTGCCCAATGTTCTCTTCTTCTGCTCTCTTCACTATACATCAGTTCATATAAGTCTCCTCTGGCCTTTCTGAAATCATTCTGCTTGTCATTTCTTATAGCACAATAATATTCACCATCATATACCACAGCTTGTTTAGCCATTCTCCAATTGATGGGCATTACTTTGATTTCCAATTCTTAGCCACCACAAAAAGAGCTCCTATAAATATTTTTATACAAATAGATCTTTTTTCTCTTTTTGGGGGATGTCTTTGGGATATATTTTAAATCTTAAATCATAACAAGAGTATAAATGGAGGTATAGTTTCTATAGATCTTTGAAAATTATTGTTCATGTTCTACTACCAGCTCCAATATAGTTATGGGTTATTGATAGAATTGAGATATTCTGTTTTCCTCATTGTGTTAAATCAGAAATTGTATGTGGACCCTTCTATCATAAGGAATCTCAAAATATAGTCATATGCCAAAATCTGCCCAAGTATGCAATTGTCTTTCAGACAAAAATGGTGGAGCAAATCTCCTTGAGGAAAAAAAGCATGGAGAAATAACATTAATTATAACTAAAAGCTAAATACAAGTTTCTGCAAGGAGTTATTTGAAAGCTTCTAGGATTTCTAAAAACAAAACAAAACCCTATATTAAAAGCTTACTATAAATGAATATTATACTATAGTGTGTCCACTATGTAGTGAATTAATATTATCCACTATACAGTGCATATTGCAAATGCTACAATATTCCCTATGTAACATATATTATAATATTCATTATAGCATTATTGTAGATAATATTAATCTACCATAATAGCATCATGAATATTATATCTATCAACATGATTTGTTAGACAAGTATTTATTAAGTGCTTAGCATGTGTCAAATATAGTATTATCCACACTATGATGTTACTCTTGGTGGATGTTATACTATGATCAATATGTTCAACTTTTGAAGCCTTCAAGGGAAGATTTTAAAAGAATCTGGAAAGAATTCCAGGGCGGAGCCAAGATGGCAGAAGAAAGGCAGTGAGCTCCTGAACTCATGACACAATTGCTCCAAAAAACATGCAAATAACACCATAGGAAAATGCCCAGAGCAGCAAAACTCACAGAAGAATGTGTTGAAATCATCTTCTAACCAAGAATGGCTTTGGAAGGTTGGAAGGAGGGAGCTGCTGTGCTGATACAGGAGTTGAGCCCAACCCCACAGTCACCCTGACACAGATCCAGTCCCAGGAAGGCCTCAGCAGAAAAGCAGACCCTCCCCAGAGCCTCTGAATCAGCTGAAGCACCAGTGTTGTCTGGAACTAAGCTCACAGTCTGGTGAGTGGGCTGAGCCCTGGGCAGGGGGAACACTACAGGGGTCTATGCTGGTGCTAAGGCAGAACTTGGATTTTGTACCCCTTCTGAGAACCAGGAGGTAGGCTTGAGTAGCAGTGGTCCAGGTGGGGAAGGGGCACAGGCTTGTCGGAGCTGACAACCACAACACACAAAGCTGGTTGATTAGCAAGTTGGTCTGGGGTCATCTAAGGACCAGGGAACAGGCCAGGTGGGTGAAGAACCTGATTCTCCTTAAATCATACCACCTGGGTCTTCTTAAGCCTGGGATACTGCAGCCTGGAAACAGTGCCCCACTTTAAGGAGCTAAAAGTCTAGTAAAAGAAAGGCAAGATGAGCCGACAGAGAAAGGTGAGGACCATAGAAAGTTTCTTCAGTAACAAGGAAGACCAAGTGGCACTCTCAGAGGAAGATGTCAACATCAGGGCCCTTATATCTAAAGCTTCCAAGAAAAATATGAATTGGTCTCAGGCCATAGAGGTGCTCAAAAAGGACTTTGAAGATAAAGTTAGAGGGGTAGAGGAAAAAATGGAAAGAGAAATGAGGGTGATGCAGGAAAGACATGAGAAAAAAAGTCAACAGCTTGAAAAGTCAAATTGGCCAAATGGAAAAGGAGGTACAAATGCTCTCTGATGAAAATAATTGCCTAAGAATTAGGATCAAACAAATGGAAGCCAGTGACTTTATGAGAAACCAAGACACAATAAAGCAAATCCAAATGAATAAAAAAAATAGAAGGCAATGTGAAATATCTTCTGCAAAAAACTGCTGACCTGGAAAATAGGTCCAGGAGAGATAATTTGAAAATTATTGGTCTACCTGAAAACCATGATCAAGGAAAAAGCTTAGACACCATCTTCCAAGATATTCTCAGGGAAAATTGCCCTGAAATTCTAGAAAAAGAAGCTAAAATAGAAAGTGAAAGAATCCACCAATCACCTCCAGAAAGAGATCCCAAAAGGAAAACTCCTAGGAACATTATAGCCAAATTCCAGAGCTCTCAGGTCAAGGAGAAAATATTGCAAGCTACCAAAAAGAAAGAATTCAAGTACTGTGGAGCCCCAGTCAGGATAGCACAAGATCTAGCAGCTTCTACATTAAAGGACCAGAGGGCATGGAATATGATATTCTAAAGGGCAAAGGAAATGGTATTACAACCAAGAATCACCTACCCAGCAAAACTCAGCATTATCTTTCAGTGCAAAAAAATGGAACTTTAATGAAAAAGAAGACTTTCAGATATTTGTGATGAAAAGACCTGAACTGAATGGCAAATTTGACTTTCAAATACAAGACCCTAGAGAACCATAAAAAAAAAAATTGGAGCTGGGGGGACATACCTGGGGTCGTACAGTGGGCGACTGTCTTGTGTCTGAGGCTGGGTTTTGGCTGGGATCCCTCTGGGTCCAGGGGTGATGCTTTGTCCACTGTGTCACTTAGCTAGGTGATGACATTTTTAGGGTTAAATTGAGGGGTGAAGGGAATTCACTGGGGGAGGGGGAAGGGCAGAAGTGAAATCCTACATGAAAGTAACAGGAAAAGGCTTATGGAGTGGGGGAAGAGATGGGAGAGGAGCAGGGCAGTAAATGAATTTTACACTCATCAGAAAAGGCTCAAAGACCTTAAACTCATCAGAGCTGCCTCAAGGAGGGACTAACAGACACACCCAACTGGGTGTAGTAATCTGTTTAATCTCGGCAGTAAATGAGCCTAATACTCATCAGAATTGGCTCAAAGACCTCAATCTCATTAGAATTGGCTCAAGGAGGGAATAATGTACACACTCAATTGGGTGGAGTAATCTCTCTAACCCTGCCGGAAAATAGGAGGGGAAGGGGATAAAGAGAGAGGGGCAAAAGAAAGAAGGGCAGAGTGGGGGAGGGGACAGACAGAAGCAAATCCCTTTTGAAGAGGGATAGGATAAAAGAAGATGGATAATGGAATAAAAATCATGGGGAAGGGAATAGGGTGGAAGGGAAACAGTTAACAATACTAATCATGAAAAAGAGAAAAGGGGGGAAAATTGTACAAAAAATATTTATAGCAACTCTTGGTGGAGGCTAAGAATTGAGAATCAAGGGAATGTCTATCAATTGAGGAATGATGGAAAAAGCAGTGTTATATGATTGTAGTGGAATGGTCTTGTGCTACAGGAAATGACAAACAGGATGATCCCTGAAAAACCTTGAAAGAGTAATGAACATCGATGTATAGTGAAGTGAGCAGAACTGGGAGGACATTGTGCATAGTGACAGCAGTATTGTTCAATGAGCAATTGTGAATGACTTAACCACTCTCAGCAGTGCAATGATCCAAGACAATCCCAAGGAACTAATGAGGAAGCTTACTATGCACCCCTATAGAAAGAACTGATAAAAAGAACACTTGTGGATTGTACATATATAACCTGATTGTGATCTTGTGGAGTGGGGAGGAAAGGGAGGGAGGGAGAAAAATTTGGAACTCTAAATCTTATGAAAACGAATGTTAAAAACTACCCTTACATGTAACTGGAAAATAAAATAAATGTTTGTTGCTGAAAAAAATAAAATAATTCATAGAACAACAACAAAAATAAAGAATCTGGCTATCTTGAACTATCACAGATTCTCTGAGTTGAAAGTCACTAGGAACTATCTATTCTAACCCACATCTCAGCAGAAATCTCTTCTAGGGAATCCCTGACAAGTAGTCATTGAGCTTCTCTTAAATTCCAGTGATGAGGAATTTTCTTCTTCTTGAGGCATCCTATTCTCTTCTTGGATGGTGCTCCTTGTTAGGGAGATTTTTTTTTTTCTTTTTCACTGAGATGAAATCTATTTTTCTCTGCAGCATCTTCCCCCTGCTCCTGATTCTGTCCTCTGGGATGAGTAGAACAAGTCTAATTTCTCTTCCATATGACAAGTCTTCAAATACATTTAAAGATAGCTAGCATGTCCCCAGTAAATTGTTTCCTTGTGAACTCTCACCAGAGACTAAGTAACTTGAAAGTGCTAAAATAAATAAAATAAGGATTTGGAAAATTTGATCAGGTTACTTTAGTCAGCTTTGTAACTGAATTACATCATTGCACAGGCAATATGGTTAATGACTATGTATTTGATCATGAAGACAGCCAAAACCCCACCCCCCAAAAAACAACAACAACAACCAAAATTTGACTGGACAATTCTGTGACAGATTTGGTTATTGTATGTAGACAGGGCCTTAGTCTTGTTGTGAAATCTACAAGACTGCTTCATTTCATCTGATTGCCAGAGTTTAAAAGCTAAAAATTCCTCACTTCTATTGAGCTTAAAAATGGCCTTTATTAGTGGCACTTAACATTTCAACTCTGGTTTCTCTAAATGGATTGTAGTAGTATGTGCTTATCTCGAATTCTAATAAGTCAAATGACCCAGAGCTATTCCTGGGCTATTTGGGAAGTGGGAATGTGTGGGGGGAGGATTTAGATAGCCAACACTCTACCACTGCTTAGCCTTCATCATTTCTCTCAGCCTAATGCCACAGATGAGCTTCACAGATGTCTATTTTAGCAGGGGAGAGGATTAGGGGATTTGCTCACTAAGCCGTGGTTCCCAGCTTTCCTGCTGTGATCAAGCTTCCATGCCTTCTTATTCATGATTGATACCCAACTGGTATTAATTGGTAGTAGAAGAGATAGGCCAGTTAGTCAATGAACTGTAATTGAGTATCCACTGTGTATATAGCACTGCACTAAATATTGTGGGGTATTAAAAAGGGAGAAACCAGTTTCAGTTTATAATCTGATAAGGTACACTTTCCCTTTAAGATACTGTTATATTCATATCCATCAGTTTGGTGGTGAGACATAAAAAATAATTTTACTTGAGGCAAGAGAGGTTTATCAATTGTTAAAGGATGTGGAATGTTGCTATTGTAAAGGTTGTAAGATACTGATATAAATGAACATTTTGTTTTCTAAAAGGGGTAGGAAAAGACCTTAGCTTTTTAAAAAAAAGTTAAATTATGTATATGAAGAATTACAGTTTTCAGATCAGATTTTAGCAGCTTTAGCTGGAAAATGAACTGTGGCATAAATGTGAAGACTCAAATCTCTTTGAATGATGTAGAATGATGCATTGCTTGTATATGAACAGTTTGATGGCTTTAAAAGGGCAGAGAAACTTTTATTTCTTAAAAATGGAAAAATATGAGTACAAAGAAATACAGTTCAAGGACACCAGATGGGTTAGAGTAAGGAGTTTATGACTTCAGGTGATAATGATATCTCAGTTCATTTACATATAACTTTTATGGCTAAAGAGGGTAAAACTAAAGCATGAAAAATCATATCAACGTTTGGTGACCAAAGCATGGTTAAAAAGGGACTATTAAGTTCATAGGCGGAATCTGAGGAACAGTGTTACATTTTAATTGAAAAATAACATTTTAATTGATTCCTGAGAGTCAGGAATCTTTCATTTAAGCCACTGAAGGAAGAGAGGAAATCTAACATAGGAAGCTAAAGAATTGAAGATAAAAAAGAGGGTTGCCTAAACTATAATCAGTTAGAAGCAGTTAGCTAACAGTTGTTCTTCCTTTGTATTGAAGAGAACCAGTGACAGATGTTTTGACTTATGTATGAATTGGATTTAAATGAAACAGTTGCAGAAAGTTGTCAACTTCACTTTCTTCCTGAGTCATTGAAATCCAGTGGCAAGGCAAAAGTCAGGGTGATGGACAATGGCTTGGGATGTGTTAGATGACCTCAGCATTTTTGATATTCAATCAAGCTCTAAGCCCTTCTGCTTCTATCACTTTCAGTGGCCATTGGAACAAATTGTTTTAATCTACCTATTCCTGTAGGGGAAGTATTCCCGTGCTTAAGATAGACCTCCCCCTAACTCACGGACTTGTTTGAAGTCGGTTGGTTAATCTTAACCTGGTTTAGCCCATCTGCCAAGAAGGTGTGGCTGCTGAGCATGCTACAACTTCTTGGAGTCACAGATGAGAGCTGAGTGACAAGTGAATGCCAAAGATAGATGTGCAGCCCTGAAAAGGGCTCAGCAAGCCCTCACATCAGAGGTGTTAGTCCTTCCTGAGCCTCTCCCCACCATATACTCCTAGCTAGCAGGAGGCCAGGCTTCAGCTAAATGATTCCTGATTGGTGAGACAGAGAATTGATCTTATTGGTCAACAGCCTCAGGGATAGCTGCAGTCTATTATCATCTAGAATTGAAGAGAAGTGAAGTTTCTCATAAGTGTCTATTCCCTCTTCCTACCTCTTATTTGAGAAGGAAAAACAGAGGCAAGACAGGTTTTGTTTTGTTTTGTTTTGTTTTTTGTGGGGCAATGAGGGTTAAGTGACTTGCCCAGGGTCACACAACTAGTGTCAAGTGTCTGAAATCAAATTTGAACTCAGGTCCTTCTGAATTCAGGGACAGTGCGCCACCTAGCTGCCCTTGCAAGACAGGTTTTACAGCTGGTTTGTACCCTGGCAATCTGTCTGGGTTTGTTTGCCTGGATTAAAAAGGCAATTTGAACTGTGCTGCTGTGAGTTTTGTTCTGACTGACAACATAGTATCTTGGTGAATACAAACACAACTGGTCTGATCTGTATAATCCAGAGATAGCCATCTGATGAGCTTTTCAGTTCTCTGGTTTAAAAGAAAATATAATTCAGCTTCTAAATGCCCCTTGGAAGGTGATTGTGAAGTCAGTTTACAAATGCTATGTTTGAGTAAAGAAGAATGAATTTGTTCAGCTGAAGAATGGTGGGGATCGACATATTACAGAGAACTAAAATCAGAGAAAGAGGGTTATGAGGCGGGAGTTGTATCTGAAAGAACCAATGACAACAAAGCCTGCAGTCCAAAGCTAGGAGTTGCTAAGCACCTGCATTTTATGTCCTAATGTATTTCTTTGCCAGTATCTAACCACTGTACTCCTGTCCCTTCCCTCCTCTCCCCAAGACACCAAGTGTCTTGGTGGGAGAGTGTGACTCAGTTTTATATATGGATTTTGTTACATTTTAGTATTTATGTATTTGCTTTAATAAGACAAGTAGCTATAAAATTATTACTTCTTTTCTCTTATTGTTAAGTAAATGGCTATTAAGATCTAAAAGTACTGCTGTTATGAATGACTGGTTGTGTAAATAGGAAGAGCATAGGAGGAGCCCCCCCCCCCCCAAGAGCTAGAATGGTGACTGGGAAAAGTGTATCTCTGCTCAACACATTACCCTTAGGATCCTGAACAAATTTGAGTGTAACCTTGTGATGGTTGTCTCTTTTTTGGGAACTTAGACCTTCCAGAGTGAGGCTAAATTGGAATGATTAAACCAACCCAGAGAGTAAGTGTTAAAATGTCTAGGTGAAAGGGGTGACATCCCTAGAGTATGAGGGTAGATATACCATGTCACTCACCAACTACCAACCATCATAAAATTGAACGAAGCAGAGAAAGCAAGCAAAAACTTCCCTAGCTTCTCACTCCCTTTTTTCCATTCACTTTACTCTCTTCTAGGAATTTAGCTGCTACTACATAAATTTCTGCTTCCTATGGTTTTCATTCTGGACAGGGGTCCATGCTGATCAACTCTCTATAGAGACTTTCCCCTGTTGGGATGTTCTGTGCATCTGTTTTGTTCATTTATGTTACAAGAAGTCTCTGATTTGAAAACAACTAACTTGTGGAACTATTTAAAATGGGTTAATATAGACATCCCCTAACTTTAAAACAGTCTTTGCCCAAAAATATTACCTTAAGTCAGGTTTTTTTTTTTTTTTGGATAACAGAAATGCATTTTCTGAAGCATTTTTACAAATAGTAGGTATGTCACCAATTGAGTCCCCAAACCCTATTTAACCCAAAATTCAGCTTTGCAGCCTTAAGCTCTAGGCCTGAAAACCCTGAGCCAAAATCTTGAATAAAGAGATACATACACAATTAAGTATTGAATGCCCCTGAAGAAACTTCTGCATCTGTATTATCACATTGTTAATAATCACTAATAACACAAATGTCTAGCTATAGTTAAAATGAATCAAGTCTTTCTTGATTTGATTTATGTACATACATCACTCATTACTTACTAAATGTTCATTCATCTGAATTTGCCCTGGAGTAATGGAAGTTATTCACCAAAAATATTATCAGTCTATGTATTTAGGGGTTATATAAAATATTAGTCTATGATACACGTAAATTGTTGCCTAATTAAAAAGAACATGCATCATTTTACAAGACTATCTGCTTATTTCTATTTCTTTTTCATACATACGGATGGTATTGAAGTACTTGAAATTGTCTTTGAGATCGATCTTTTCAAACTTCCCTCTTAAAAATGGTTATCATTAGTTTTGAAAAATTATTTTTACTTTGTCTAATTTTCCTTACGAGTAGGATAAGAGTGGTTTCAATCTGTATAGACTACTGGGATTTGGATTTTTTAAATTGTTAATCTACTGAGGCAAAGAGTTATCATATGGTTTGGGAGTGGGATAGGAGAGCAAGAGAAAAACAAAGGGAGAATACACTGAGAGGAGGAACATGGTAGAATTTCCCCTGATACATTGAGCAATAGTACAACCAGTTCTTCAAACCCACTCTTCCAAGGGAGACAATGAGAGACCAAAGCTAAAAGGGCAAATAACAAGATTCATGCTATTTCCTTGCCTTAGGAGATTAGCAAAAAACTCTAAAAATCCCAGATGTCTAAGCAGATCCAAGCCATTTTTATCCCCTCTAGAAGAGGCTATACACATTTCCCACTACCCAAAGTTTGCTAGGCCAGCTTGGGCAAGACTTAACATCTGTGTTGGCTCTTTTTCTCTTACTTGCTAACAAAGGATGTCTGAAAGGGACTCAAAAGTAAAGGGTTGGAGTGGGAAGTCACCTCTTCAATCAGACAGAGACTTATAAACCAGTCACTTACTAAGAAATGAATGTGTACCTAATTGAATTATTTAGTGCTTTTGTTTGATGATAAATTCATTAATAATAATTCCCTTCCTACTCCTTGATATTTGGAAAAGATCTCCTGTTCAATTTCAATACTTGAACACTTAATCCTAGGTTGGACGTGAACTGGGGTTCTCAAAACCAATGGAGCACCAGACCTAGCTAGTTCTTCTATGATGGAAAGGCTTTCATCATGGTTCTGGCAATTAACTATTTTCTGAGTATCAACTAGCTATGCATAGAGAGACTGACGCTTACAGTAACTGGCCAAACATTTGGAGATGAATTCTTTGGCCTTGGCACCTCATGTCTTTGGAGTGAACATCTGCATTAATAAGATTATGGATCCACTTAAGTATCTGCTTCTCCTTAATACTTGTATGAGTCTAAACAGATGATTAGAGTGTATAAATCTTCCTATTTGTATGCCATTAATATCAAGTCACCAACAAGTCCTTAATGAAGGCCTATTATTCATTCATTCATAATACATTTATTTAGCACCTGCTATGTACAAAATATTGTGTTGGGTGCTATGAGAGGAAGCTCTAATACTAGTACTCTAATGATTTAGGTGCAATATTAGTTTGTTTGTTTGTCTGTTTGGTGAGGCAATTGGGGTTAAGTGACTTGCCCAGGGTCACACAGCTAGTAAGTGTTAAGTGTCTGAGGCCGGATTTGAACTCAGGTTCTCCTGAATCCAGGGTCAGTGCTCTATCCACTGCACCACCTAGCTGCCCCTAGGTGCAATATTAGTACTAAATGAAATAATCATAAGATATTGAACAGTAACAAAAAGAGGTTTACTTTGCCCTAGCACAACATTGTGGAGCACTTAGAGCTTGGTCAGGAATCGAAGACATCAAAATCATCTACTGCATCCTGAGTCATCTCCAGTTGTCTGGACTATTATCTTGCCACTGGACTTTGATGACTGGAAATCCGAATAATGTGTAAGTCAAGACATCACCCCTTTATGTCATTGGTCCTCTTGGAAAATGAAGTACAAACACCAACTATGCCCTAACCCAGCAAGGGTACGGTGACATTTAGCATCTCTCAATGAGGTTTCCCTCATCTCCATATAGAAACATCTCTGGTCATCAGGGCAGGATATGGCGAAGGGCATGGCGACTTCTGCGGTCTTCAAAAATCCACCACGGCAGAAGGGCCCAACTGCCCATGGCTAGGACTTTTTATTCCTTTAGGTGACGAGGAAGCTGCCTTGAGGGAGCCTGGACCAATCGGCTTCCAGAAACACCTTGGTCTCCTTTTAGGGGAAGCTGTTGAAGGAGGGAAAGAGTTGGGGCTGAGCTTCCCTCTGTTGTTGGTAGGAGGGAAAGAAGCTGAATTAGGGAAACACTAGTACATATTAGTCTTATCACAGGGGCTAAGAGTGATAGGATATAGTAACATTTGGGGAGATACAAAAGAAATATAAACATGGTCCATGTTTTCAGGGATCTTACAATTTAGTTGAGGAGACAAGACAAAAGTGCATGAACAATTAAGTGGTAGAAATGCATATTGCTTACTGTAAGTGTCAGCATATGGTACTTACTGTAAGTGCAGAAGGAGTTCAGAGAAGGGAAAACAGCTGTCACTGGGGAGGTGGTGCTTGAGCTCACAAGGATAAGTAGGATTTGACTAGCTAGAAAGGAGAAGGGATTAACTGGGGGAAACATCATTGTATCATAGGCTTGAATCTTGAAGAGATCTCAGGATACATCTATTCCTATCCTCTCAATGTACAAATGAGGAGATTGAGGTTCAGACTGGCTAAGTGTCACATAGGTAGTAAGGGGGAGAGGCAGACTTTAAACCCAGGACTTATGACTCTCAATTTCATGCTCTTTCCACAATTCCACACACACACAAATGAACAAAGTCTGGGAAGTAGAAATTAGTGGGGCATATGTATAGAATGACATCAATAACTAATCTACTTCTCTGGGAGAATGATCTATGTATGTATTGATGGCATCCTTGATGAAAATATGAATAAGAAACAGGTAGACTTTCACAATTTTCTATAGTAAAACATATCTTTCTAATCTTCCAGTTGGTTGAAAAGTATAAAGAAGCCAAGATCATTTTGTGTTTTTGTTTATTGATTTAAAAAAAAAATGAAAAGAACTGGAAACAAAGTGAATGCCCATCAATTGAGGGAATGGTTAAATAAATTATTGCATGTGAATATTATGGAATATTATTCTACTGTAACAAATAACAGAAAGGATGAATTCAAAGAAACCTGGAAAGACTTGTGTGAATTGATGCCCAGTGAAGCAAACAGAAAATAAAGACGGAAAAAAAGTATACAATGACTACAACAATGTAATGGGGAATAGCTTTGAGAGAATTAAGGATCTTGTCAGTGACTCAAGAAGACTGATGGTAAAGCATACTTACCATCTCATGGCAGAAAGATGCTGGGCCATAGTTTCAGAGTGAGGCATCTGTTTTCAGCCGTGGACAATGTGTGAATTTGGTTTGCTTTATTTATTACAAGGAAGGGCTTTTATTTTGGAAGGGAGAAGGGAATTATTGGAAGGGATGGATGGGTAGTCTAGTGATGCAAAAAAAGAAATAAGAAAGAAAAAGCATTAATGAAGTATTAACAACTTCACAGAAAAGAGTGGCAGAAAATTCAGAAGGGGGGGCAGCTAGATGGTGCAGTGGATAGAGCACCAGCCTTGGAGTCAGGAGTACCCGAGTTCAAATCCGGCCTCAGACACTTAACACTTACTAGCTGTGTGACCCTGGGCAAGTCACTTAACCCCAATTGCCTCACTTAAAAAAAAAAAAAGAAAGAAAATTCAGAAGGGGACACAGATAATTAGGGCAATTTTGTTCCTATCATGTTAAATTTACTACACACTTTAAAACAACTGTAAATAGGAGAAACTCACAGTTCCATATTAAATTATCTTTTCTATTCTTTGTATATGGAAATATTCATGTTTGTTGACATATGTTAAATTTATTATTTTAAAAGAAGGTAAAAAAAAAAATCTGATTCAGCAGCTTTAACAACTTGTTTCCAAAAGGAATCTTATGATTGTACAAGATTCTCTAATATATACAACCAAAAAGGTAACTCTGTCCAACAACACTCTGTTTAATAATGCTAGTGAGGTATAAAACAGGACAATGTATGCTCATCAAAAGTATTTACCATTGTCATCGAGGGGGTCCTGCAAAGGGTTCAATATAAAAAAAAAATTCCCTTTAGAGAGTGAAATCCTACAGATGATCCTGAGGGTAGATGGCATTGTGTTGATTGTATCAAACCCCAGAATATTATGGATCTCCTCAGTGAGATGCATAATTATTCAAAAGAAATAAACCTAGCAATCTATATGTGAAAAACTACATGGATGAAAGATACCTGTAGTCCAGATTAGAGCATACACTTGGGAATCTGATATGTGAAGTTAGTTTGTCAGGACTGGGATTTGGGATAAATGCCAAATCAGAAATGAATCAGTCCCAGAATGAATAGGAGGGGGAAAACAGACTGGATGGCATTTGGGAAACTGTGCAATATTTTTAATCATTTCAAACTGCTCCCCAAAACAAAAGCCCATTAAAAAAACCACCATTCTACTAGTGATGTTGTTTGGTTGCAAATCTTGAAATTAACCAATTCCTAAAGAATCAAAATTATTATTATTATAACTAATTAATTAAAATTTTTTGTGGGGCAATGAGGGTTAAGTGACTTGCCCAGGGTCACACAGCTAGTAAGTGTCAAGTGTCTGAGGCTGGATTTGAACTCAGGTCCTTCTGAATTCAGGGCTGGTGTTTTATCTACTGTGCCACCTAGCTGCCCCTAAATCAAAATTATTATTGACTCAGAGATCAATGGAGAAAAGTAGGGAGTGGGGTACAAGTAGACTATTACACATGTTCATGATGACCTTCATGCAAAAAAAAGAATCATGAGGAATTTTTTAAAAACATGGACCTGTGATTTCATCATTGTGGAAATCCCCTGGTAAGGAAATTTCACCCACCAATGCATATCAGTAACTCACCTTAAATTCTAGATGCTTGAGACATCAAATTATTTTTTTTCCCTTATCTTTTTTTTTTAATGTATGAGGTATTTTATTTTTTCCATTACATGTAAAGATAGTTCTCAACTTTTGTTTATACATGCTTTACAATTTCAGATTTTTCTCCCTCCCTCCCCTCCCTCCCCCCTCTCCTAGACAGCAGGTAATCTGATATAGGTTATATCTATATATCTCTATACATATACATATAGATATATATATATATACACACACACATATATATATACACATAATAACATTAATCCTATTTCTGCATTAATCCTGTTACAAGAGAAAGAATCAGAGCAGTGATGCAAAACCTCAAAATAGAAAAAAAAAACAACAGCACCCAAAACAAAAGAAATAATATGGTTCAATCAGCATCTATACTCCACAGTTCTTTCTTCTTTTTTTTTCTTGGATTTGGAGATCCTCTTCTATCATGAGTTCCCTGGAACTCTTCTGTACCATTGCATTGGTGAGAAGAATATAGTCCATCACAGTAGGTCAACACTCAATGTTGAGAGACATCAAATTATTTTAAAAAATAAATCTTATTAATATTTTTTACAACACCTACTTTTTTGAATAAGATTTGGCATGCATTAAAATCTGGCCTCAGACACTTACTGGCTTTGTGACCCTAGACAAGTCACTGAACCCTACTTACCTCAGTTTCCTCATCTATAAAATGAGCTGGAGAAGGAAATGGCAAACCACTTCTATATCTTTGCCAAGAAGATCCCAAATGGGGTCATATAGAGTTGGACATGACTCAACAACAACAACAACAACAACTGGGCCCAACAGCTTTCAGAATGGTGGTGCTTTTGAGAATACTTGTCCACCTTTAAACCCTGGCATTGTGGAAAGGAGACCTGCCTTTGTCTCTGAGAGCCCAGGAAGTGGCAGCACTTTGAGGGCCATCATCCTGGGAATCAATCCTGGGAAGCAAATCCCCTGTGGAGATTTGATTTGGCTGCTAATATTACAGATCCTGCAGCAACAGCTACTGAAGATCCAGAAAGGAAAGTTCTTGGAATCTAAGGCCTTGGCCCTGTCAATAATTACTGTGATTTTATCAGTGGAAATGACAATAAAGATGATGTCATCTACTTTGTCCTAAGTATCATGGGACCCTTTTATCTGATATGATGTTGAAATGCTAAAACCTTCTATATGTATTATATCCCCCATGAGAATGTGAGCTCTATCTATGAGAGCAGGTACTTCCTTTCTATTTGGCCTGGCTTAGCACAGTGGCTGTGCACATAGTAAGTACATAGTAAGCACATAGTAAGGTGACTAACTAGATGGTATAGTGGATAAGGTGCTGGTTCTGGAATCAGAGAAACCTGAGTTCAAATCTTACCTCATATACTTCCTAGCTGTGTGACCCTGGGCAAGTCACTTAACCTCTGTTTGCCTCAGTTTCCTCATCTGTAAAACAGGGATAATGAGCTCATATTTATAAAGTGCTCAGCACAGTGCCTGTCACATAATATGCTCTGTCTAAATGCTTATTCCCTTCCCCTTTTCATTTTTTCATTCATTCATTCATCCAAAAGTAATTTTTAATTATAACGGCAAGCAAAATGGGTGTTTGCCCCGTGATTTTAGACATTACTCAAGGGGGAACAGAGTAGAATTTGGTGGGAATGGGTAGATCCTAACATATTGCCAATCAGCCATTGTGCACAAAAGAGATGTCTGGCTAGACCAGAAGTGGGTTGATCATGTAATGACCTCAAGATCAGGACGGACTGAGATCCACTGATAGCCACACAGTGGTAAGAGATGCAAAGGAAGGTCCCTACACAGTGGGTGGAACTCTGTGGAGGAACTGTGGGAGGCCATAGATGATAGTCACCTAGAATGAGGAGCTGAGGATGGGATGGGTTGCATCACTGGAGAGAGTATTCTTACTAAAGTAGAATTGGTACATCTTTGTGTTTATAACATTCATATCTATAATTTATTTCATACTGAATCCTTGGTCTGGAACACAACCCTCAGTCATAATGTGCCTTTGGAGAATTATTATCTATTTTATGATGAGCTTCCTTCTAATACATTACATCCAAAATCTTGCTGCCTGAACCAAGCATAATTTAACCTTTTCCTGACAACTCCAGGTCCCCATTGTGAACATTAATTTTTTTGTACTATACTGTAATACAATTAGCTGCCCCCTACATTGAATGATGCTAGAATACTTTGCTTTTTTGGTTTCATGTCTGCTTTTTAAAGATTTTTTTTTGGGGGGGGGAAGACTATCTTCCTGACACTCTAAATCAGTTGCTATTCCTACTCATAGGAGTGTTTGCCTCTTAGCAGCACCCCCTCCTTGCATATACATTAGATGTGGGCTGGAAAACTGAAAACCAAGTTCATTAAAACTGTTTAAATCAAGAGTAAATAAATACTGAGTGAGGTCCTAAGGGGTTACGAGTAAAGCATAGGAGAGGACTTCATAACACATATTTTGCTTGCTCAGAGACCTTCTCTCCCAATTCCCCCATAACATAGAAATATCTTAACACAGAAAAAAGAAAAACTATGAAGGAAATCATATGCTTGACTAAAATATATATTTACTCTATTGATTCCAGATATCTGACTACCACCCTCAATGGTGTTTTAATAAGTAAATTGTTCTGAAAGTACCATTTAATAAACAGGATGTTTTAAATCTCTGTACTTGTTTATGAAAGTACATGGCAACTGCTTGCTCTCAGAAGGTATTGGATAGAAGATTTGGGATCTTTCCCACATGGGATTCTAAAGAAGGGATTTTTTTCCTAAGACTTATGTGATCCTTTAGTCCAAAGAACTAACTTGAAATCCTGTCATTAGTCATTTCAACCCACCATCTTGATAGTTATGGCTTCTTTATATTGTAGTTCGGTTACAATTCCCAGCAAGCCTTGAATATTTAGTGGGTTAAATCAAAAAAGAAGAATGAGAATTTGTAAAAAATATATACTTAAGTGGTTATTCACAGTGGAGTTTCTAATGGATTGGTTGGCTGTTTATTTTCCAAATACTTTCCCTGGGGTTCTCTTTCCAGCTTCTGTATATCTCAAGTGGATTTGAATTTGAAAGCATTCTGTACTTTAGAATGTTAATGGATGTCACTGAACAATTACTCTTTACAAAAGGATATAACTATCAAATAAAATACTCAGTTATGAGAAAGGTACATTATTAAAAACAAAATTTTTTAAAAAGGGGGCAGTGTTTTATATATTGGGACCTCTTTATGAATTAAAATGGAAACATAAATACAAATTGAAAAATTTAGTAAGAGTATTGTCCTAAAGTCTATCTTTTTAAAGTATTACATATTACAAATGGGGCTATTTAAATGTTTACTAAGAGTTGACATGCATAGCCCCAAATGAAAGGAAACCAGAAATTCAGTTAGTTACTAACCCAGCCTTCATTTAGAGAAGACCTATGAAAGCCTAATAATGGAAACAGCATTAGAGTTCAAACTACTTATTTTGGACTTATGCCCAGTTTTATTTTGTTTGAGAGGAAATAACCTTCCCCACCGCCTAGCAAAAAGTTAATCATGTTCTTACTAACAAAAATAGGGGAAAAAAAAAAATCAATTTTGGAAATATTTATTTATGTAAAAGTCTCAGTGGATAGAAAACATATGGATTCCTACCCAAAGTGGACATTATTTTATAAAATTTATTTTTTATTCTATATTCTTGATACTTAAGTTTGATTGAAAAATTTTTAAGTGGATAAATTTTTTAAGGGAACAAATATTCCAGTTCTTTGGGCTATGACATATTTTCTATAATGCTTTGTTGCATTTACATTTTCATATGAAAATCCCTTTACTTGCTATTTGACTTGGGGTGAAATGACATTTTTTTTTTGGGGGGTCATTCTTAAATGTCTGAGTTTAAACCCTGGAGCTGCGAATCACAATATTTAAGAAACATTAGAAAACTATAAATTCCATGCATTTAAAAAAAAAGATATCTCACCTTGAAACAGAGAAGAAAAAAGGGGGAAAATTAGCCAAACTATATTAAAATTACGAGATGAACAATTAGGTAAGTTTTTTTGAAAAGTGTATTCTGAGAAATGTATAGAAGGGTCCTATACTAAAATATATATGTGTGTTTTCAAGGAAAATAGGAATTTTATTCCTCAGTGTTTCAAATAGTTACATAATTATGTTTTCCCAAAGTTTTCTTTTTCACTCTGTCCATGTTTCTCTGTCTCTCTGTCCCTGTTTTTGTCTGTTTCTCTCTTTCCTCTCTCCTTCTCCTTTTTCTTTCTCTTACCCTCTCCCTTGTCCTCTTCCTCTCCCTTTCTTCTTCCTTTCTCTACCTCTCCCCTTTCTCTCTCTGATCTCTGAAGTGTGTCATTCTTTCATTTTGCCATTCACCAGACTGACATGCAAAAGCTTCGTTCAGACAGTTTAATTTAATCACTGCCACTGGTTCAACAAGATGATAAAATCCCCAGTGCTGTATAACACCTACCATGTACCTCACTGTTATCTGATACCATTTGAAGCTTCTCTCATGAATGCAGACTGATAGCACAAGAACTCCAAACATGTCATGAGCAATATACCTCTGCTGGAATTCCATCAGAATGAGAAGTAGATGAAGTTGAGACCATCCAAGCAGGCCAGTGTAATGAAATGTAATTTGGACTAATCTTCCCAAAGAATGTCTTGTGTTTGAAGGTGATTGTTCCCTATCACATGCAAAAGTAATTGCTGGCTAAATGCTCTGAGGACTTTTTTTGAATCATGGCCTTTGTAGTTCATGCACCTTCCAGGTGTACCAGCTAGTAGACAACCAGCCCCTTTGTTTGAGTTGAAGAATGCCTAAACAACAAATAAGAAAGTAGACAGAGGGATATCTGAATGAATATTGTTGATCCACATTGAAATGATTCTTCTTGAAAGCCTGAGACAAAGTCGTTTCATGTTTCAAAAAGGCAAGGAACTCATTAGTTGAAGTGTTAATTCAGATAATTAAGTCAATAAAAATTTGTTAATTTAAAATATACTAAAGTTATCTGAAACATTCAAGCGGCCGTCATTTTAAAGTATTCTAGAACTTATATAAAACTATTGGAGAAGGATTACAGGAACTATGGCTTCAGAACATCAATTTTTAATTCTTTGAAATATTTATATTTAGTAACAGATATATATTAATCATTGGTGAAGTGGTTTATCCATTTCAACTTAAATGTGAGTCAGCCTGAAAGTTAATGAAAACAATCAATATAATAAAATTAAGGTTTTTAATTGGGGCACAGGAATTGCGACTCCTGATGCAACACAGCAGGTGCTAAGGCACCAGAATATGGGTACTGGGGACAGGGTTTAAATGGGATACTAGAACAGAGAGAGAACAATATTACATTTGGGAAGATAAGTTTCTCACATTTTCACCAAACAGATTCATTTGCATAACAAGCTAAAGATCAGTAAGAAACCTCTCTTCCCAAGAGGAGAATTTTTTGGGGGGTGTTTACAAAATAATTAGAAGCCAGAATATAATGTTGGGTCAGCTCCAGGCAATTAATTGGCCTAGGAATGAAACTAGATGGAGTTCAGTTGGTTCTCAGTCAATTGTGTTTGTCATGTGCAATTCAACAAACATTTAATAAACACCTACTATTTGAATGGCTTTGTCTTAGGAACAAGAGATGCATAGAGAGATAAATATGCCTTTGGTCTTCTTAATGGAGAGCTCACTCTCTTGAAAGTATAAAAGAGAGGTTCAGGCAAAGTGCTATGAGAAATATGAAAAGGGAAAATAATTTTTACCAGGGGAATAGAAGGAGTTATGGAGGGCTTAGTAGAGTCAGGCTTTGAAGGAAGGGCAGGAATTCAACACATGGAGAATGTGATCTTGGTAGGAGTTTATTTTAGACATGCAGAACTGTGAGCATTGTAGATGGGAGAGGGCAGGATGAGAAAAACATATATGTACACTGTCATGGGGGAAAAGGTAGTGCAGGGTCCTTAGGTATTCCTCTGTAAAGAGTTACATTTTTGAACACAGTCCAATTAGAATTAAAGTGGTTGGGGCAGCTAGGTGGCACAGTGGATAAGGTACCAGCCTTGGATTCAGGAAGACCTGAGTTCAAACCCAGCCTCAGACACTTATTAGCTGTGTGACCCTGGGCAAGTCACTTAACCCCCATTGCCCTGAAAAAAAAAAGAATTAAAGTGGCCTTTTATTTGGTACTAAAGAAGTTGACTGAAGGGTAAGTCAAAGACTTTAAAAACTTTACCCCTGAGGAAGAGGGCTCAAACATTCTCCTCTCAGAACAGAAGGAAGGAAAAAGCTTTTATAGAGGATAGATTGGGTGACCACCTGAAAATGGAAAGTTCCTTTTGGGGATGGGGTGGGTAAAGCTTGGATGCTTGTCATTCCTGAGAGTTTAGGGGGATTTTTTTTTTTTTTGAATGATAGTCCTGACCTTTGGAGTTATCTCTGTCTCCTGGCTCTAGTCAGGTAGTAGTAGCCACGCCTAAGTGACTTTCCTGCTATAGAATTTTATTTCCCCTTGGCCAATCTAAACTTTAATAGTCCCTTGATTCCGTGATATGTTTGTCCTGTTATCTGGTCATCCTAAGCCCCATGTCATAGACTAACCAATTTGGGTGAAACAAAGGTGTGAAGTGATAAAACTAGAGCAGGGCCTTGAATACCAGACTCAAGACTTTATGATATAGCACGTCATAGAGAGCCATTAATGGTGTACCACATCATAATAATAGCTACCTTTGATATAGCATTTTTTAAGGTTTGCAAAGTCCTTTATAAATGTTATTTCATTTGGTCCTCACAATAATTCTGGTAGGTACCTTCTATTATCATTCTCATTTTGCAGATTGAGAGAGGTTAAGTAATTTGCCCGATGTCACATAGTTAATAAATGTCTGAGGCTGCTTTGAAGTCAGGTACTTTTCACTCCAGGTCCAAACCTCTATACACTGGGCCACGCAGTTGCCAATCACATGATAGAATTGCATTAAGCAGATTTTTTCAGAAGGCACTGTGAAATTAGAGAGGATACAGATTGGAGACAGGAAGACCAATTAGGAGGTTATTAAGAGTCTTATGAAAAGAAATTAACCAGAGTGAACCATCAGTGGAAGTGAAGAACAGCCAGATGGGAGAAATATTTTAGAGATAGAAGTGAGACTCAGAAACAAATTGGATATATGGGGTAGGTAAGGAGGTGGAAAATGTCAAAGAGGATGCCAAGGTTGTGTGACAGTGGTTGTAGACCAAGGAGATTAAGAGGACAGTGTTGCCATGAACAGAAATGGAGAAGATAAGGGAGCAGCAGGTTAAGGGAAGGAGATGTCAAGTTCAGCTTTGGACGTGTTGAATGTGATATTCCAATTGGACTTGTATGTGGAGATTAAAGATACAGATTGGAGCTCTAGGAGGAAATTGAGGAAGAGAAATAAATTTGAGTTATTAGGTTAGAGATAATAACTGAAAACGTGAGGATGAATAAGATCCCCTATGCCTATAGGAAAAAATGGGGAAAAGGAGCTTCTTCACATTCATCTTACAACAAACAAGCTTTTTACTCCATTAAAAACATTCTATCTTATTTTTATTAATACTTTAATTTCTATATCATTGTAGTTTATAAATATTTCCTTCTCTGCTTTCTTCACTCATTGAGACATCTCTTATAACAGATGAAAAAAGGAAAAAAAAGTAGTGCAGGAAAACCACACCAATCATTTTTTTTTTTTTACATTTTACTTAATTTTTTTTTTTGGCAGGGCAATGGGGGTTAAGTGACTTGCCCAGGGTCACACAGCCAGTAAGTGTCAAGTGTCTGAGGCTGGATTTGAACTCAGGAACTCCTGAATCCAGGGCCGGTGCTTTATCCACTTCGCCACCTAGCCGCCCCCCATTTTACTTAATTTTTAAAATGGCTAAGTTTATAATGACAGGATGGAAAGATCCTTTTAAGCCTATTTTGGTGTACCTAATCATCTAACAGTGTGAATTCTAGTCCTGTTTCTCACACATGCTATATGTGTATAAAACTGGTAAAGTCATTTGATCTTGTTGTGCTAGGCAACTAAAACAAAAAAATTCAGATTAGGTGCTTCTACATTGGTAGAACTTTCCTTATCCAGGAATTCCTTATATCAGTGAAATGACAGATTCTGTCCCTATCTTCTATAGCATTGAAGATTATTGGTGTACATACCAGTTTTAAATTTATTTTATTTTTCTTTTTTCTGGGGCAATGAGGGTTAAGTGACTTGCCCAGGGTCACACAGCTAGTAAGTGTCAAGTGTCTGAGGCCTGATTTGAACTCAGGTTCTCCTGAATCCAGGGCCAGTGCTTTATCCACTGTGCCACTAGCTGCTCCCTACAATTTCTTTTCTTTTCTTTCTTTTTTTGTTTCTTTGTTTCTTTCTTCCTTTCTTTCTTTCTTTGCAGGGCAATGAGGGTTAAGTGACCTGCCCAGGGTCACACAGCTAGTGTCAAGCATCTGAGGCTGGATTTGAACTCAGGTCCTCCTGATTCCAGGGCTGGTGCATTATCCACTGTGCCACCTAGCTGCCCATACATACCAGTTTTAGAGAGTATACATGAGTAGTTATGAGCATACATAGAGTATAAGACTCAGCTCAAGTTCCACTTTCTGCAAGACATCCTTTCCTAGACCTT